>NC_134854.1:11165000-11765000 GCF_049852395.1 Peromyscus maniculatus bairdii
AGTTTTCATCAAGGACCATGCAGGTTTCCTGGCAAAAAGCCAGAGTTGCTATTGTAAATTTCCTAGTCGGTTTCAATGTCAACCTAAGCTCATATTTGAACCTTGAATCAGGGCAAAAGCATTATCGCTCTGTCACTTTGTTGCCAGAAGTGGAATTTTTTTTGTTAATATTTTACTGTTACATCTGACAGGATTTCACATTTTCTGTAGCCCGCCTTTAGTACATTGAACTGCCAGACAGAGAAATTAATACCCTGAGTGACTGTATTTTAATTAAGCAATTTCATGCAAATTACAAATTTTAGATTGCCAAATAATATATTGCACAAAAATTGTAGGCTGGCTGATCTGATATGCATGGAGTATTACTCTTCCAGGCACTGTGCATACATGGGAAAATGAACAAAAATGCTAATTTCCAATCTACTATGCAAACGGTAAAAGATGCCTATTTAGATACATATGCTTTTCTTAGGAAGGGTAAACAGTTCTTTAATTTAATATAGCTGACACTTGAAGATGTGTTTTTCTCTTTTACAAAGATAATTTTTGCATTGAACAAGTAAATGAGAATTCAAGTAGAGAGCATCTTGTTAATGGCGACTAATAAAAACTAATATTGCATGCAGTATAATGATATTAAACCTTATAACTGGTACATAAAGCAAGATCGTTCCTATTGTGACTCTACCAATGAACATCAAATATATTGCGTATTAAATATATATTTTAATAGAAGAAATGTTAACTCTTTCAACAAAACTCTAAGCTTCACTGAAAGTGAAAACATAGCAATGCCACAAGCCAATGGGAAAAAAGTATTTAAAGCAAACACTTAAAATTTTGAATTGCTCTGTAGCTGTTCATTCAGATTCATAAGGTAAGAAAAACCCAGAAACCTTGTGTAAAATGCAACAACATGGAGGGGACACAGTTTTCTACATTGTAGTTTTTGATACCTTACATAGTACATATATATGGGGGGTGGGGAGCAGGGAAGACAGAGTGAACTCTAATATATAACAACTTGTTCCTGCTTCCGTAGTGACTTCAATTTGGATCATATATGAAGCGAGATTACATTTCTCTTTTGTACACCAATTGGTCATATCTCTTGTAGATTTATATTCTCATTCTTAAAAACAGAATCTGATGAAAAAGACAAATACTAAGATAGCAAATTTATTTAAATATATTGCATTATTTAAAGATAGAGCACCACAGCTTTCTCCAAACATTTAAAGCAGCATTGTAAAGAACTCAATAGTTTAATCAAACATCACCAATTGATCAAAGATAATTCATCAGCTTTGGAATATATACAAATTGAGATTAAGCCAAGAAAGAAAATCACATTCAGACACATACAAAAGACTTCTCAAATAGCCCCTCTTCTAATGTGCTTCCTTCTTCCTCTTGTTTCTTCTCCTTCAGTTTCAAAATATGTAAATGTAATCATCAAAAATATTCCATCTTACACCTTTAGTAGTTATATTTGTTTTTTGATTGTGTTTTGGTTCAAACTCTTGCCAGAATATTTGTTCCTGTCTAAGGGGAAATCTCCTCTCGCCAGACCTGTTCCCTACTATATCTGGGATGGTTTGTGTAATAGAGTTGGTCCTTTAAAAATACTATGTAAATTTGATGAGTAGGATGTATCTAAACCATGAAATTAGCGCAATATGAGTTGAATTGTGGATGACTTTTGTATATTACATACTCAGTCAATAGTGGTCCAGAATTCATTATAAATGCTTTCATCACTAAAGATTGATGAGGACTCCTAGCATCGTTGTGCATGTGTGGTCTTGGCTCCAGTGCAAACTGCATTTACACTCTGCTGAGCTGTGCTCATCTGCGTTCTGGCCACAACCTTCTAAAGAATAGTAACACTATTTTGAGAAAGATTTTAGGCAAGACTTTAGCAGTTGCTCAAAGTTCTCATTTAAATTTAGTTGTTTATTTATGGCCTCAGGCTTGGCCTTAAGGAAGGTTGGGCCAAATCCAAAATCCTTGAAGGCACACTGAAAATCAGGAGCTCGAGAGAGTAGACAAAAAAAAAAAAAAAATCAGGAGTTTTACAAGTTAGGACTGGGATTATAAATAATCAAGAAGCTAAGATTTGAGATGAAAGTGCATATGAGTTTGTGTAGGTAATGTGGCCATCTCCATATGTAATTAAGTAGAGAGAAGCTAGTATCTGAGAACTTTCATCCCCATCCCAGCCATAGCAGAGGCAGAAGTCAGAGGGCATGGTCAAACCTAAGTAAACTATTATAACTGAGGTAGGAAGTGTGGCTTCTGTGATCAGTATGGGCATGAAAGCATGTAGAACAACAGTTATCTGCAATTGCTGCTTTTCACACTTGGGGATATTACATAAGTGTATGGAGACTCAGTTTATGTAATCATAAATTCAGAAGATTAGGATATTCCTCGAAGAGCTATTGGAAGAATGTAATGAATATCTAAATTGTTCCATTTTAACAAAAACTCCGGCAGGGCAGTCGTGGCACATGCCTTTAATCCCAGTACTCAGGGAGGCAGAGGCTGTCAGATCTCTGTGAATTCAATGCCAGTCTGGTTTACAGAGTGAGTTCCATCCAGGACAGCCAGAGCTACACAGAGAAACCCTGTCTCAAAAAAAAAAGAAAAAGAAAAAGAAAAGAAAATCAGGAGCCAGATTGAGATAAAGACCTGATAAATACAAGGACAACAGAGAGTCCATTGGTTGTCTCTCCATGTTTTCCCAAACCACCCACCCCAGAAATCGTCTTTTCTCTCTTCCTGTCCTCTCTAGTAGATCTTCAATTTTGGTCAGCTAATCACTGACTCAGTCCTTTGATTCAAGGTGGCTTTATGGGTACAGTGGAATGGTTGTATGAACAATTCTCCCACAACATTTCCCCCTTTTTGTCTAAATAAAAAGGAAAAGTTTTAACTCTAACATAATAAAACTACATGCAATAACAACAATTATCAAGTAAGAAATACGTTCACATTGTCCAGTCCTTTAATATTTGGCAAATTCAGAGAAAATATTTTCTATTATCTGTCTAATCTTAGTGAGTTCAAAGTTTTGTTCCTAATTTACTTTCTGTCGTAACTAAGGAAAACTGTAACTGAAAGTATCTAATCTTCAACCCCATCAGAGACCGGAGAAGGATATAATATTACCTGAGGAAACAGGAAGTGCAGAGCAAGCAACTTCCAAAACTAAGAAATGGCAGAGACATCTGGCTTCCTGGACAATCACCCCAGGGTTCCTCTGCAACCCTTGGGCATCCATCTTTGGCCTTTGGGCCTAAAATATCTGACAGCCTAAAATATGTGAAGCAGGAATTTCAAAGGACTGTCCTACTGTATCTTGGCAAAGTTCAGTAGTTGCCTTCTTTGGTGTCCTGCTTGTCCAATTTGGACAGCATATTGTCAGCAGTTGAGGAAAAGGTAATTTCTTTGCCCAGTAGCTAACTTTGTCACAAATGAAAGCAAACTCCACATGGAGGTTTTTCAATGCCTGCCATCCTCTTTTGGAATAAATTGATGCTGCCAAGAGCAGATGTGTCTCACTGTCATGAAAAGCACTATGTTATAAAAACAGTAAAATTTCATATTCTGTAGTTCTCTGAAGTGTTTGAAGTCTATCTATTTAAAGTATGTCTCTGATCAACCTTGAAAACATACCTAACATGATTATAAATTTAACTGTTACAGACAACTAACTAACCTATATTTCTTTGTTATTCTAAATAGATTTCAAAGACTACAACTTTACATTACAATTTTAAAATTTCTTTTTTATTATTAATTTTTTTCATTTATTTTGCACACTGACCACAGTTTTCCCTCCTTCTTGTCCTCTAATTCCCTCCCCTCACCTCCCACCTACCCCCTCATCCACATCTACTCTTCTTCCATCTCCATAGAAACAATACCTTAAACAGAAACTAGAAACATATAATACAGTATAACAACAACAACAACAACAACAAAATACTTGAGGCCTGCTTGGGGCTCAGGCTTTTACTGCTGCTGTCACCACCACAAGCTACCAAGAGCCCAGCTAGCTCAGTGGGTAGAGCATGAGACTCTTAATCTCAGGGTTGTGGTTTGGGCCCCACATTGGGAGCCAGGTGTAACAAATATCTAAATTGTTTCAGTATAATAAAAACTCAGAAATCAGAAATTGAGATAAAGACCTCATAAATTCAAGATAGCAGATTGTCCATTGGCTAACCCTCTTTCTATATTTTTCCCAAACCACCTGCCCAGGAAATCCCCCAGAAATCCTCTCTTCTTTCTTCCTGTTCTATCCAGTTGACTTCCACAGTCCTCCAAAAACTCTATGGCTAATCCTGGTCAGCCAATCACTGACTCTGTCCTTTGATTGACCATGGCTTTATTAGCACAGGGGAATGGCTATAGAAACAATTCTCCTGCAACAGGAGAACAAAAGATAAATGATGTAAACTGACTCTCTTGTGTCAAACAAAAGGAAAGAAACAAAGTAAGAGGAAAGAAAGTTCTAAGAGTTTGAGGTCAGCCTGATCTATAGAGAATTCTGGGACAGCCTAGGCAGGTACACAGAGAAACCATGTCTTCAAAGAATAAACAAACAAATGAAAGAAAGAAAAAAAGAAGAGAGAGAGAGAGAGAGAGAGAGAGAGAGAGAGAGAGAGAGAGAGAGGAAAACATAACATCCCAAGAACACTACTCATGTAATAAAATAAAAATAAAAATATATACTTTATATAAATGTATATGTAATTCCATTCATTATTTTTTTTAAATGCAGTATTTAGAAAGGACAGGGGACATCAGTCCAATATGTAAAACTGAATCAGTTCAGATAGCAAGCCAATGGAAAATAATTCTTTCTCCAGCTTTTGTGTATTCTGCGTATCTATTTAATATCTATGTACCTACTTTATGAGGCAAAACCAGTATTTTAAATAAAGCAGTAAAATATGATTTTTACATTCTAACATACACTGATATAATTTATTCTCACAACAATTTACTCTGTTTCTATCTATGATTAGGTCCAAAAATTATTTCCTCATACTTCAGCAAGTACCAGGAATGACAGGAATGATTTGACTATCAGTTTAACACTCCTTTTGAGGTTTGTACCTTTTACCCCCTTGTCTGGATAAGTGGTGCTTAGTCAGTTAAAATCTTTAGACTAAATTGTCGAAGAAGACACAGCTTCCTCGTGTCCTTTGTTTCTTTTTGTTATTATTATCACTGCTGTTTCAGTGTCATGAGAGTTGGGGCCAGGCAGGGTCCATAAGTGGTTTATGCATATGTGTATGTGAGTACAGTAGGGCTTCTGGTATCTTCCTCTGTCAATCTTTATCTTGTTCCTTTAAAACTAGGTCACTCCCTGAACCTAGAGCTCATGGGGTTTAGATTATTGACCTTTGCCATTGTTTGTTACTTTTCCCAGTTAGGATGACTTCTAGCAAGGCCTCCCCTCTTCTTCCCAGTTCTACCCATGTCAGTCCTGGTATTACCAGCCTCTTTGGGTCTGAGCTTCCTTTGATTTGGTGTGCTGGGATCCAAACTCCAGACCCGATTCCTATGCACCACGTGCTCTCAATGCAAAGCCACTCCTCTAGCTTCTCATATTTTGCTTTTGAGATAAGGTTTCACCGTGTAGTCCTGGCTTGCCTGGAACCCGCCCTTCTCCTTGCTCTGCCTTCCTAATGCTGGTGGGATTTTTGGTGTGTTCCATGAGCATGCCTCCCACTACTTTTAAAAATCATTATGTAACTGTCATGTACCACTTACCTTATCCATATAGCCAAAGGTCATTTATTCCTACTTCAGAGATACTCGCTCAGCCATGTTCATTGCTGTGCTACTCAAAATGGGCAAAAATTGAATACAGAGTAGATGTGTACCAATGGATGAATGGATAAAGAAAATAAGGTAAATTTACAAGTAGAATATTACTCAACTATTTTAAAAAATGAAATCATGAAATGTGAAGGTAATGGACGAAGTTTGGAAAAATAAATTATCCTGAATGAGGTAACCCAGACCCAGAAAAATAAATATGGCATATATTCACTTATATGTGGATGTTAGCTGTTATGTCTTTGATAAACAAGTTATAATTCCTATAAATACAGAGGTTAGATACAGATTAAAAAATGGCATGTTTATGCATGTTTATGCAGGGGGGTGATAGATATCCCTAGGAAGGGAAAATATAATATGAAATTATAGATGATGCGGGGGGGAAGAACAGGAGGATCAAGTGTGGATGGGGGAGTGAAGAGGTATACAAGGGAATATGAGAGGAAAACCTAAAACTTTTCAGTATATGCTTCCAAATACATACATAAATGTATGAAGGATATATAAGTGAAACTGCCAAATAATGAGGAAGATAGAGACCCAATTGTACATCTCTCATCACCAAAGGAAGCTTCCAGTGCTGGGTTACATATAATTGAGTTGCTGGCTAAAGGGCCCCCATTGGAACCACCAAACAACCCAGGCTAACAGAAAAGTTATTAGTTGCTCTCCATTGAAGACAACACTTACACAACACATTGAACACTGAGAAGTCAGTCCGGTGCCTACCTAGAGCATTCACCCTTATGAGCTAGTGTTCATGGTACAGAAACATACTCTACATGCCACCAAAGAAGAAAACATTAACGTATCTACAAACACTTTGATCTACAGTAGTGACCTGCCTGCAAGACACAGTCTGTACAAGGACTGTGGGAGTAACCAACCAATATCTGATTGGATTTAAGGCCCACTGCATGAGATGGAACCCATCCTCAGCACTGCTTGGGTGGCCAAGAACCTAAAACCAGATAAGCCAGGGAAATATGGTAAAACCAAATATTAGAAAAACATAGTCATAAAATGACCCCTAGTAACATTCTGCTATACACATAGAGATCAGTGTCTTGCTCAGTCATCACCAGAGAAGTTTCCTCCAGCAGTAGGTGGGAGCAAATGCAGAGACCCATAGTTGGACAATGTGTAGAGAGTGAAAGACCTTGGAACATTCAGTCCCAAATGGAATGACTCTATCAAGTCCCTCTCTTCGTGGCTCAGGGTAGCCTGTGAAAGAGGAAGTAGAAAGAACACAGAGGAAACAAGGGCTTCTAAATACAGCAGGACTGTTACACATACGAACTCACAGAGACTGTGGCAGCATGCCTGAATAAAAAACTGGTTCTCTCAAGGGAGTCTCATAGGGATACAAACCACTCTTACGGCCAGGACCCGTGTCTAAGAGTAGATGGCCAACACGAAACAAGCTCAAAGGTCTTTTTGGAGGTTCTTCTTATCATAATGCTTTGTCAGGCCTTTAAAAAATAAATTAATTTTTTATCTTACAGGTCCTTTGAGTATATATTATGGCTTCTGGCTTTTTATTTTTATGTGAATCCTATTTGTATGGACTCATGTGTACAAATGTGTGTGTTTCTGTGTCTACATGTATCTCTGCATCTACATTCATTTTCTTTGGCTTTTTTACTTCTGTTGATTTGTTTTTGTTTGTTTGTTTTTCTCTTATTTTATTATTTTATTATCTTTAGATGCCTGTTGGTTTTCTAAGGAGAAACAGAAAGGGAATGGATTCAGAAGGGAGGAAGGGAGGGGAAGTTTTGGAGGAATTGGGGGTGGGGAAGCTAAAATCAGAATATTGTGTATAAAAAAATCTATTTTCAATAAAAGAAAAGTAGAAAAAAAGAAATATGCAGTATTCAAGATTAAGCCCAGGGTCTTCCTTATGTATGCTAAGTATATGTTTTATGACTAAGTTATATCCATAGTCCCTAAATTATATTTTTCATATTATTTTTTATTTCATATATAAGAAAAACAATGTGAAAACACTTGTCCTATCAAGGGATACTGCAGGAGCTTGAATTCAAGGAGATTTTTCAGCAGTGAACCAAAAAGCACTTACAATAATGTGTTTAGGGCTCTGGAAACATGGCTCAGTACTTAAGAGCACTTGCTACTCTTACATAGGACCTTGGTTTGGTTTCTAGCACCCACATGTTAGCTCTCAATGATCTGTAATTCCAGCCAGAAGATTGGATGTCCTCTTCTGGACTTTGCAGGCACCAAACAGGTACATAGTGAACATACAGGTAGGCAAAACACTCTGATATTAAATAAATAAATAAGTAGATAGAGAAATAAATAAATAAATAAGTAAAATTCCATTTACTTAGCTACCCTAATTGCTTTCCCATTATTCACCTAGGTTGAAATACTATCCTTTCTCCATAACTTTCATTTTTAAATAATTTCTAATAGCGTCTCTATGAAACCCACTTTAGCCATAGAATCTTCATATGCATGCTTTAAAATTTTTGCTCATGTTTAATTGCCTTCTCTTGTGTAAGAATTTCCACTGGGGCCAGAAGGATGCCTCAGCTGTTAAAGAGCATGTGCTGTGCTTCCAAAGGACTCTACTTCAATTTCCAGCACCGTATCAGTGCAGCTTCCTGTAACTCCAGTTCCATGAGATCTACTGCCCTCTTCTGGCTGCTGCCTGTACCCACACACGTCACACATTCTCTCTCTCTCTCTCTCTCTCTCTCTCTCTCTCTCTCTCTCTCTCTCTCTCTCTCTCTCTCTCTCTCTCTCTCCTCTCTCCAGAACGGCCAGACTACATATATAAACAGAGTTATACAAAATGCTGGTTTTAAGACTAGCCTTCAACACTAGGTATAATTCTCTAGATATATTGATAACACATTCCTTTATTTTATGTGTGTGTTAGTTTATTTTGTTTGATACACCCCCAACTGGTAAGGGCCCCCTGGGTACAACCCATTGTGGCAAATGGCATCACATTGTAGGAGTACAGACTAAAGACAGGTCACAGGTCAACAGCAGAGCAAAGTGTGAAGCCAGAAAACCTAATTGACTTTCTGATAACTCATTCTCATAGTTCCCTCACAATTAACCCATTCTTGTAAGACTGGTCGGCATTAATCCCTTCTGACAGGAGTAGCTAAACAACATGTTTCCCTCCTACTAGGCACTGTCCCTTTAAGGGTATCCCACCACTCAAGATATACTCTGGTATCAAACGCCACTTTGACTTTTGATGGGAACATAACACATTGAAACCATCACACCATAACATCGACACCAAGGTTTTTTTAAAATTTTTTTAATTTTTTAAAATTTATTTTACAATACTATTCAATTCTACATAATAGCCACAGATTCCCTTGTTCTCTCCCTTCCTGCCTCCCTCCTCTTCCCCCCAGCACACCCCCCATTCCCACCTCCTCCAGATCAAGGTCTCCCCTGAGGACTGGGATCGACCTGATAGACTCAGCCAAGGTTGGATAAAGCACAAGGACAAATAACCAAATGAATGGAAACACATGAACTATGAACCAAAGGCTGAGGGTCCCCCAACTGGATCAGGCCCTCTGAATAGGTAAGACAGTTGATTGGCTTGATCTGTTTGGGAGGCATCTAGGCAGTGGTACCAGGTCCTGGGCTTGTTGCATGAGTTAGCAGTTTGAAACCTGGGACTTATGCAGGGATGCTTGGCTCAATCTGGGAAGAGGGGACTGGACACCAAGGTTTTGTTTAACTTTTTACTCACTGAAAGAAGTTTAGACATTTTCTAGTTCTTGGCTGCTATAAATATATCTATGAATGCTTTGTGCATGTTTTTCCTGAATGTAAATATTAATTTCTTAAGAGTAAAGGGTTGTATGGTTATTGAGTTCTTGTTTTTAATAAAAATTGCCAAACTGCTTTCTGCAATATCAAAAATAAATCAAATTCTGTTTTGAAGTAGGACTAAAACTTTGCCCTCACTGAGTTTTCTGTTCACTGTATGTGAGCCTGGGAGCGAGGTGAGAGGTGAAAGGGGATGGGTATCAGAGGAGTTTGGCATCAGTTCAGAGTCGAGACTGACCTGACTGCCTAATTGTTTATATTCATTCCTTACATACATTATCCATCTATTCATCCAGTTAATTACTCAGTCATTCAAGAAATAATGACATCCCTACAAACTAAGAAGTGTGGTGTTGCACAAGTTCACCAAGGGCACAGTCAACTGTGGGCGGTGCTGCTGATTATTATGGGCTACTTTCTAGTAGCAAAGATAACTATCAGTCATCGTGCTTCATAGGAGGGTTTCACAACGACACTCAGATCTTACTCATGGGAAACGTGGGGAGAAAATTCTCTTTCCTTTTCCAACTAACAAGCTTAGAAAAGGTATGGAAGATTGATGACCGTGGTATGTTTTTGGTTCATCATATCAATCACAAAGAATAAAAGCTAGCCTTTTCAGTTTTGAAAGACTTTATAATTCAGGCAGGAAGAACTTTCAGAGGGTTTCAGAGGGATAACGGCATCACTCATATCCCCTTGAATTTAAGCTTTTCCCTGTCTAATTGATGGGAAACTACTGACCAGGTATTAGAAGTCAAGATGAAAACGTGTCACCAACCAAGCAGAAAGCCCCATTAACATATATGATTACACACTGGAAGTAGTCAAGGGTTGTTTGTTATAGGATATTTGTCTTTGCAGCACTGTAAAATTATTCAAGTAAGTAATTATATACTATGAACTACAGACAAAGAAAAGAATAGCTACGTAATTGGAACATCACCATATATTTCTCACTTCATAATTACATGACAACAGTATTGAGGAAAAATTTGAATTTTACAATAAAACTTTTTAAACTGTACCTTGGGCATTAGTAAAACACTGTGGTTTTATTTTCTTTAAAAGTTTCAAATGGCTGATACATGAGTGTGAATGCTTTTTATGATTTTCAAAATGATTTTTTGCAACATTAACTTTGATAATGTGAAACATAATTAGAACAATGAAAATAAAAAGTGTGATATATCCCATCAGATTACAGTGATCATAGTCCTTGTTTGTAACTCTACCCCCAACAGTGTTATATTATTTAATGTTATATAACTCTCTCTCTCTCTCTCTCTCTCTCTCTCTCTCTCTCTCTCTCTCTCTCTCTCTCTCTCTCTCTCTCTCCCCTCTTCTCCCACTCCCTGTCTCTCAGAGGCACATGTCCATGCATGCACTTTTGGATGCCAGAAGTTAACATAAGGATGCTTTCTTCAATCCCAATCCAATTTATTCTTTGAGACAGTGTCACACTGAACCCAGAGCTTCCTGTTGTGACTAGTCTAGCTAGCCAGCAAGCCCTAAGGATCTTCTTTTCTCCATTTGCCTGAGCTTCAATTAAAGATGCTCACTGCCAGATCCTGCTTTCTATATGGGTACTGAAAATCCAAACTCAGATCTTTACATTTCTATGGCAAGCATTTTATCCACTGAGTCATCTCTCTGGAACTTGAAGTTTTAAAACTACATTCTATATAATCTTCACAATGGATCCTTCAAATAAACTAAATCTAAAAGTATTAGCAGTAAATTTTTGAAGCAAAGATACATTTTCCTTTTAACTCTTCTTTAATCAACTGACATACAACTTGTGACATTATTAATAAAATAGTTTATCTTTGCTTAGTATCCTATTCCCAAGAGAGATTTTCTATCTTCCCAGTACATCTATTGCCTTGTTTTGAAGGATATATGAATTAACTAGACTCAGTTTAGAATTATTCCATTTTGCTGGCAAACGATCACTCCTTTGGAAGGATTTTCACAAGATTCTGACAGTATGTGCTACAGATTGGATGTACTCTCCAGAAATTTACAGGGAAATCCTAATCTTATTGCCTGTGTTTGGAGGAAGGACTTTGGTAAGGCATTCAGGTCAAATGACGGTGAGGCCACAACCCAGTGGCATTAGTCTTACAGAAGAGGGAAGAGAGGAGTCTGTCTCTTTCCATCCTACCTACCAAAGAGAGGTCACATGATTACACAGAAAACAAGCACTGAGTAGTATCCAAATTCAGCAAACAATTGGTGCGAGACTTCTGAGCTAGTGAGAAACTCTTCCTCTTCTGCCCAAACCTTTGAGTTTGCAGTATTTAGATGGTGTTAACTGACAGAAAGAGTAGAATTCACAGATTAGAATCTTATATAAGAATCTCTATAAGGCTCACTTATAGAGAAAAAGTGACAGTTACAGCTTCATGTCTGCTACTTGAAAATACGTAGACATGGTCAAAGCATACACCTGCTTCAAGGGTCAGTCTCTTTCTCTGAGGAATGGGACTGCTAATGTGTGTGGAAATCTCAGTGATAATCAGGACTAATGTGCTAAGCAGGCAAATATGGACTTTAAAACTTGAAAAATACTGTGCAAAAACAAAGTATCCCTTTAAACCTCAAAATTAGCCCTTCATTAGTTAAAACTCTATTAATTTAAGGAAGTTATGCTTTTATAAATTCTAAATTTAAAATTGGCACACACACACACACACACACACACACACACACACACATTTATCACAAATACATTCGCTCCAATAGCTAACATATTAGATGGTGAGAAAAGTCCAAGACTGCTCATCATTATATAGAAGATTGTGAATGAATACTTACATAAAATACATTATTATCAAATATGAAAAATATACCATTATTCAAGTTTTTTAAAAATAATTCAAATTTGAAAGCTATAATACATTTTATTATAATGATTATTTTATATTTAATAAAATAGGACTGGGCCAACACCTAGAAAAGTATTTTCATGCACATGGGAGTCAGAATGGGTGAGTCCTCTACCTACCAGCAGAACTGTACCCCTCCCTGGGTTCCCCCCAACTCCTCCCTCCCACCCATGACCCTTCACCAGGCCAATACCATCCCAGCTTGTCCCTGGCTCTGCAGTTACTAGACCCTGCCCCCAACCCTAGGGCACTTCTGCCACTGAGGTACAGACCAAATCAGCCACAACTGCCCTCCCCAGTCGACAAGCAGTCCTTCCCCAGAAGTCCAGCAGACTCCATAGGCCCAGACCCAGTCCACACCAGTTGGAGGAACAGATGCCATAGGCCTACGTACAGTCCGCACTATTCATAAGAACAGCTCCAGCAGCTGTACCTGAGGCCAGGCTGGTCCTAGGTACCCCAGAAGAAGATTCAGGATTTACTGAAGGCCAGGCCAGATCAAGGGACCCAAGGCCCCCCAAAACCTTACTGGATATGAAGACCCATCAATCACCAGAACCCTTGGCCACTTAGGCCAGAAGAACAGAACAGACACAGAAACCAAGGAACAAAATGCCCATTCAACAAAGACAAACACAGGAATCAATACCTAGAACTACAATGACTTCAAATCCAGATGCCTAAATACCAGTGTAAGAACACAATCAATAACAAAAAAAGAAATATGTCACCACCAGAATCCAGCATTTTTAAGATAGCCAGAACATTCCAATGCAGTTTAAGCACAAGAAAATGACCTTAAAAATAAATTTATGAAGGGGATAGAGGTCTTTGAAGAGGAAATGTTAAAAAAAAAAAGCACCTAGAAAATAGAAAAAAAAAGAAAAGCAAAAAATTGGAGGAAAACAATAAATCTCTTAAAGAATGTCAAGAAAACCAAGAAAAAACAAGCAATTGACAAAAACAAATTAAAAACTATTCAAGACCCGAAAATGAAAATAAAAATTATTTTAAAAAAGCACAAACTGAGGAAATTCTGGAAATGAAAAACGTGGGTAAGCAAACAGGAACTACAGCTGCAAGCATCATCAACAAAATACAAGAGATGGAAGAGAGAATCTCAGGTGTTGAAGATATGGTAGAGAAAATAGAGTCATCAGTCAAAGAAAATGTTAAATCTAAAAAATTCTTAACACTAAACATCCAGGAAATCTGGGACACTGTGAAAAGACCAAACTAAGAGTAATAGGAATAGAAGAAGGAGAAGAATTCCTGTTCAAAGGCCCAGAAAATATATTCAGCAAAATCATAGAAAGAAAAATTTTCCAATCTAAAGGACATACCTATAAAGGTAAAAGAAGCTTACAGACCACCAAATAAATGGGACCAGAAAAAAAAATGTCCCTTCCCCACATAATAATCAAAACACTAAGCATACAGAATAAAGCAAGAATATTAAAAGTTTCAAAGGAAAAGGCCCAGTAACATACAAAGGCAGACTTATCAGAATTACCCCTGAGTTCTCAATGGAAACTCCAAAAGCCAGAAGAACCTGAACAGACTTCTGGCAGACTCAAAGAGACCATGGATGCCAGCCCAGACTACTGTACCCAGCAAAACTTTCAATCACTGTAGATGGAGAAAACAAGATAGTTCCTGACAAAGTCAAATTTAATCAATATCTATCCACAAACCCAGCTCTCCAGAAGGTACTAGAAGGAAAACTCCAACTGAAGGTAGTTAGCTGTACCCATCATTGTTTTAAAAAACAGTAATAAAGGGTAATTACCAGAAAGAAAATATGAAGAAATAAAATGAAAAAAGTTATCACAATATTCAAAAAAACCCAAAATTTAATACTATAAAAAGATAAAATGATTTACATTGATAAAATAAGTCATTGATTCTAGGCAGATTTATAATATTTAAGATTTTTCTATTAAAAAGTTAAAAGTCATTAGAAATGTCAAACAATAAAACATAAACATTGGTATGTAATATTTATTATTATCATTCTAGGACAAATCAAGTACAAAATAAGCAAAGGAATATGCCAAGGTATCAGAAAGTGCTATGTAAGTTGCCAAGGGATGGAAATAATAGTCTTAACTAACTGTGAAGCCAATGAACTATAACAATGTCCATTGTGACAAGATATTTCTAAAGGTGCAGTAGTAGAACTAATATCTCAGTGGTAACCAAGAGCTTTCTAATTGGACCTAAGGCCCATTCATTAAGAAAGAAATCATGCCTGGTACTAGAAACCTAGAAAACTACCTGGAGCTAGTGGGGCCATGGATCTTTGATGAGAGTCTACTCCAACCTTACTGGACCAGTAGAATTCCCAACTGCATTCTCAAACTTACTCCTATACCCACAGATAAGAATACGTCTCACTTCTCCTCAAGGAAGCTTCTCTGTACAGCAAAATGAGACTATTACAGAAAACTTCAATAGGTCATAATGCAGCCATCTATAAATTTTGTGGAGCCCAGCTCTAATGGATACATCCATAACTACTGCATCTAAGGTTCAGGGAACATTGTGGAAGAGAAGGTAGAAAGATTATAAGAGCAGTAAGACCAGAAGTCTGTTGTGAGATGGTCTCCTGGAAATGACACCTCACCAATGTGGCTGCCTAAGCAAAACCTGAATAATGATAATGTCAATAGACATGCTAACTTAGAAGAGGGAGATCTCAAGGGGTTCCCACTCCTAGACAGAAAGCTAAGGACAACTAATGACTAATGAAAGAGAAAGAATTAGCCTTTCCAAGGGATGAGCTCCAAATTGGTTATCCAGTACAAAATAGTTAGCCTCAAATTATATGTACATGAGACACTTACTAAACAAACTCATCAGGTTTTAATTACATAGGTATGCAAACACATACTTTTATATATGTGTGTAACAATAATAATAAAAAAGAAGTCATCGATTTGAGAGGGAGTAGAGCATTTAAAAAATGTCAAGTTCATTACTAGGGTACTATTTTTTCCAGAGTCAAGGTAAATGAATTCATAAATTGAGTCTATCTAATAAGAAGAATAAATGACAGTGTCTTGGACTTGAATTTAGCATTGAGAGGTTCAAAATGTGTCATTTCCAGGTTATCTATGCCCCCAAATGACTTACTAATGAAAAGTGTAGGAATTGCAACATGAAGTCAGAATTGAGGTATACAGTTGCTCTGTACAGTAATTATGACATGATGGGATAAGCCTCCAAGATGGCTCACATGACAAAGACACTTGTTGACAAGCCTGAACCCTAGTGTTCAGTCTCCAGGACACATACAGAGGAGAGTGAGAAACCATCCCCATAGGTTGCTTTCTATCCCCCCCCCTCTCTCTCTCTCTCTCTCACACACACACACACACACACACACACACACACATGTGCACACACATGTATAAGCACACATATACAACAAATAAATATAATAAAGGTTGTCTTAGATTGGGCCAGAGAGATGGCTTAGTAGTAAGGAGTACTTGTTGAGTTCAGAAGTTCAAAGTTTGTTCCATAGAACCCAAGCATATCAAGTCACAACTGCCTCTAACTTCAGTTCCAGAGGGTCCAACACCCTCTTCTGTACTCCACAGACACACACATACCTGTGAACATGCACACAGAGAGATGGAAACACAAATTCAAAACAAATTAATTTTTTTTTGGTAAAAATAAAGTAAGTGGTAGATTACAACTTATTCACTTTCCTAAGCAACAAATATCTGTTCCAGATGTCATTCAGTGACAACAGACAAGCCAACATTGGTCATTTGTGGCCATGTGACAGAAAGCTACAAATGACTAAGGTTAAAGGTCACAATTGCTAACAGTCTACTTGGAGATACATAAAGCATTTCTAAACTTTAATATTTATTTCAAAGAAGCATATAATCTGTCTAATGAAGAACTAAATGTGTTAATAAAAATATTTTAAATCTCTTATTTATTCCAAAGTTGAAAAATAACTTCTTCTGCCTTCTTACAAGTGAGAAGTGGAGAATCATGAAAATTCTGATATTTGGGGAAACATTTTATACTATTCTTTTTTTTTTTTTTTTTTTTGAAAATGTTAGCACTTAATTAACCTGCCTGGGTGGCTTCAAGCCACCAGGACACAGGCACCTCCAACACCCTTTATCTTCTCTTCAGCTCTTCTGCTGAAAATTTTGGCTTTCACGATGACAGGCTGCTTAGGGAGCTTCCCCTTCCCCAGGACTTTGTAGTAGCCCGATCGCACAACATCAATGATGGGAGCAGCTCCAGTCTTGTTCTTTGCAGCATTGACGCGTGTCTGCTCACTGACCAGTGTCCACAATTTATCCAGGTTGACAGTCGGACAGAAGCTCTGGTTACTCTTTAAGTGGTAATGTCTCATACCAACTTTCCCAAAGTAACCTGGATGATATTTGTCGAAGTTGATCCTGTGGTGATGCATGCCTCCAGCATTACCGCGGCCTCCTGGGTGCTTGCGGTATTTACCGATGCGGCCGTGGCCGTGGCTCACGTGGCCCCGGAGTTTCTGGGTCTTCCTCATTCTGGATGGCATGGCTGGAGAGATGGCTCATGGGCTGGAGAGATGGCTCAGCCATTAAAGGCTAGGCTCACAACCAAAAATATACTATTCTTTTTATGTTTATGCACAGACAAGAAGTGAAGAGATGGCAAGAACAGGAGAAGGGCCATTGCTTAGAATATTTTATTAAATATATATGTTAGTGTTTAATGGCGTAAAGAGCACCACTTTCCAGGTGTGACTGAATCACTCTGCCTAAATGTACTGATATATTGCAAAATTGTTGGGACATAATGGGAAAAGAGGAATAGAGAGAGCTACAGTAAAATAGTTCTTTTTATTTTAAACTTTTAAAAATAATTAAAAGTAAAATTAACATTTTTCTTATTTTCCTCATTAAGATGTGATTCTTCCTTCATACTTTTCCATTTTCTGTGAATTCCTGCCTTCTCTAAGTAATGATGAAGATACATGTGAATCCAAAAACAACAAACTAAAACCATATGAGAGAGAGTGAAGATGCCCATACAGTAGACAGAAACTCAACGACAGTAGGCATTTGGAGCAAACAATTACTAAGAAAATGTCAGAATACTGGGCTCAGTAATCTGCAAAGAACTTTGTAGACACATGGAACATCGTCCTTGTTCTATATTTCAGCTCCTCTAATCTGGATCTCAAGAAACAGAACTGAGTTACATCAAGTTGGACACTGATAACCTGAAATGAATGCATATTTGCATGGCATAGCCAACAGACAAGTGAATGTCACCTGTCTATAGTTCGGGAATCAGCTCTAAAGCCCGGATGTTTCTCAGCTCTGATCCTGGAATGCCTCAGCTTCACTCTACAGGAAAGTTCTCTGCAGACTTTTAAAGCACGGCTGCTTGAAAACCGTCCAGCACCAACTGAATAAGAACTTTCTATGTAGTGAAATTTGAGAAGTACAGCCATGTAATGTAAAACAAATATTTTGCCTGTGATGTGTAGTTTAACTATCAATCACAAACCAGTGAGAACAAAAATAAATTTAAAAAATATGGATCTCTATGTGGATTAGACTTATAAAGAATGGTTTATGAAGGATATTGATTTATAAAGAATGGTTTGTGAAGGATATTGATGCAAGAGGCAGGGATCTTGTTCTTTTTTTAAGTATTTTTTTCTTTTCTTCTTTTTTCTTTATTAACAAATTTTTTCTTCATTCTTCATACCAACCACATATTCTCCTCTCCTCCCTCCTCCCTCCCCCCCCAGCTTTTCCCCCTCCAACCCACCTCCCATTCCCTCCTCCGAAAAGGCAAGACCTCCCATGGGGAATCAGCAGAGCCTGATACATTCAATACAGGCAGGTCCAAGCCCCTCCCCCTGCATCAAGGCTATGCAAGGTGTCCTGCCATAGGCAATGGGCTCCAAAAAGCCAGCTCATGCCCCAGGGACTGATCCTGATGCCACTGCCAGGGAGCCCCTCAAGTAGACCAAGCTATACACTTGTCTCGCTTATGCAGAAGGCCCAATCCAGTACCATGGAGGCTCCACAGTTGTTGGTTCAAAGTTTATGAGTTCCCACCAGCTTGGTTTGATTGTCTCTGTAGGTTTCCTCATCATGATCTTGATGCCCCTCTCTCATAGACTCCCTCTTCCCTCTCTTCAGTTGGACTCCTGGAGCTTGGCCTGGTGCTTGGCTGTGGATCTCTGCATCTGCTTCCATCAATTACTGGATGAAAGCTCTGTGATGACAGGGTATTCACCATTCTGATTACTGGGTAAGCCAGTTCAGGCTCCATCTCCACTATTGCTAGTATTCTAATCTAATTCAAACATGGTATGTACTCACTCATAAGTGGATATTAGATGTAAAGCAAAGGATAATCAGACTACAACCCACAGCTCCAGAGAAGCTAGCTAACAAGGGATCTTATTCTTAAGGATCATAATGAAAGTGAAGAAACAAGGTGTGTGTGATGGACAACAGTCATTTCCTACCATCCTATGAATTCAGTTGTTGAAATAACAATTTGCAGTGGTCTGACCAAGGCTTGCTCTGAGGAGGAAAATGTGACTGGATTATTTAGTAATTAGGTCACTTTATGAAGAGATCAGTAGGCAAGTATTGAGGCTTACTCCAAGTGAGTTTTAAATGCACAAAATATCATTTTTACTGAAGCAATGTCTTAAATTATACAATGTGTTGTGTGCCAATATAGATGATGAAAAACTTCAAGCCACAAAGTCTGCCATTTTGACAGAATTTAATGTTTTAAATAAATAACATGGCAAAATTAAATTATTGCCATGTATAGTTGTCATTATTTGCTTTGGTGATTAAAGAGAAATAATCCATGCATAAAAATGTTAACAATTACTACTGCTTTATACAATTCAGAATTTGCTTCTTTTCTTCTTTGCATTTGGGTCCAGTGTATAAAATCCACAGATACAGAGTGGCTGGGTGCCATGGTTCCAGCACCAAACCAACGCATTTGAATCTTGAATCTTCTGTTTCCCTTTTGACCTTTGGTAGGAAACTTAACTTCCCTTCATTTTGTTGTCTTTCATATATAAAAATAAGATAACAAAGCAAGTTTCTTTAAAATTTATTGACAGTCATATATAACACCAGATAAATGTGAAACTAAAACAGCACTTTGTATGATGTAGTCTCAATAGTGTACACTATCATCACTGATTATCTTAGAAACCTTACATTTTGGTAAATAGTACTAGTATTGATGAACAGCACCAACTAATACTTTCATGTATACCCACAGAAAAAAAAATTTAAGGTTGCTTGAATTAAATATTATTTCTTAACCATAAAGGCCCTTAGTTTCTATGTTCTGCTGAAATGTTAACCATGCTATGAGCTTCGACACACTAATCCTTTCTCATATGCCTGACATTCTCACCTGTACAATGGGATAGTTACTATCTAAAAGGACTGTTGGGAAGATTGTATTTATATCACATATTTAACACGATGCCTGGCACAAATTCAATGCTGTATGTTAGCTGTGGTTTTATGGTTGTCGTTATTTTTATGATTGTGTTCCATGCATTACCTTGCACTCCGATATCCCCATTGTTCCTCAGCTCCCCGAGGGGTCCTTCAGTGGAGCCCCTCCACCCATGTTAATTTCCCTGGTTGCTTGTGAGCTTAAGGCAGCAGAAAATGACTACCAGCTTGTTAATAGCATTTTGACTGAAACTCATTTTTATAGAATGTCCTGGGAATTTACATTTTAAGCCTTTCATCACTAATCCTGCTGAAGGATATTCTCTAAGTGTAGGTAATGAAGAGCCCAAAGTCATCCTCACTGCCTTCAAATGGTGTGGGTCAGAGCAGATTGCCCCTGGAGGGGCATACTTTGCTAGAGTTTTGTCTCCATCCACATCTGAGGTCAGTCCAAGGGAGAGGTGGGTCTGTCCTTAAGTACTGAGAACAGCTTTCAGCTCTCCAACACTTTGGCACAATGGGTGAAACTGAACTTAAGCGACCCTACTATAGTACAGGAGGGCAGTGCTAATGATATTATTCCTCTGTCTTAGGAAAATAGGAGTATGGCCATGCTCATTCCTGCTCTGTCCAGGACACGGGGTTTCAGAAATTGCACCATCAGAATATGCTTTTTGAGACTGAGCGAACAAATTAAAACTCCTTAGCATTTTAGTATCAAGGATCTTCTGATAACACCAAACGATAAACTGTGTCATTCCGTTCTCAAAACAATCAACTTCGGCAGATTTCTACAGTCATTTGAGTCTAACCCATATTGTTAAACATGGAAATGGTGCTCTGTGCAGCTATATCTGCCTTTGGGAACAGGCCCTCTCATCTAAGGGAAAAGAACAAAAAGCACAGATACAGTATTTTAAAAACAGCACCCCAAGGATTCTTAAAAACCAGAAAATTGGAATAACTTTGTACAGGTGGCATTATTTCATTTTTAGAATTTTAAAAAAGCTTCTTTCATTAAAAATTATCCCCAAACTGCATTCCCTATGAAAAGAAATTACTCTACTCATTTTTATTAGTTTAGCTTTAATGTCAGTATTCAGGTTTATAAGTGCAGTATTAGAAAAAACAATGGATTAATAATAGATGTCATATGATGCTTTTATATCTCATATTATGTTTGATTCCTCGTTGCTTTTCTTGGTTGCTTTAATTCCTAATCACTCTCTCCCAAACAGTGAGCATCTGCCAATTTCATTATATGGGAACTTAATAATACTTAATTAAAATACAAAGCTCTAGTTGCTATCTACCATTTAATTGAATGTGATTTAAATAAAACAATAATGGAGAGTATCAGATAGTTCATATATATTTCTGTTTGAAAAGGATAATATCCTGACTCTTTCTTCTTAGCAGCCATGGTCTTACAATTTTATGCATTTTGTGAAAAGGAACTTTACATAATATTACTTGGTTTTCTCTCTAGCACTTAACTCTTCATCTCATTGTAGCCATTTTATCATCTTTTCTTTTAGACATTTAAAGCAGTGCTATATAGTTTTTTGTATCTAAAATTTTATCCTTATTTTTCTGTTTGCCAAAGTTTCAAATGATGCATAAGTTAACATTTATTTTTACCAATGATTCTTAAACTACTTCTGTGAGGTATAGTTGATATATAAAAAGCAGTACATGAGCCAGTGAGACACTCAGTGGGACAGTTTGATGCTCAGTGGGTCAGTGAGATTCTCAGTGGGCCAGTGAGATGCTCAGTGGGCCAGTGAGACATTCAGTGGACCAGTGTGATGCTCAGTGGGTCAGTGAGATTCTCAGTGGGCCAGTGAGATGCTCAGTGGGCCAGTGAGACATTCAGTGGACCAGTGTGATGCTCAGTGGGCCAGTGAGACATTCAGTGGACCAGTGAGATTCTCAGTGGACCAGTGTGATGCTCAGTGGGCCAGTGAGATGCTCAGTGGGCCAGGGAGACACTCAATGGACCAGTGTGATGCTCAGTGGGTCAGTGAGAGGCTCAGTGGGCCAGTGAGACATTCAGTGGACCAGTGTGATGCTCAGTGGGCCAGTGAGATGCTCAGTGGGCCAGGGAGACACTCAATGGACCAGTGTGATGCTCAGTGGGCCAGTGAGACATTCAGTGGACCAGTGTGATGCTCAGTGGGTCAGTGAGATGCTCAGTGGGCCAGTGAGACACTCAGTGGACCAGTGTGATGCTCAGTGGGTCAGTGAGATGCTCAGTGGGTCAGTGAGATGCTCAGTGGGCCAGGGAGACACTCAATGGACCAGTGTGATGCTCAGTGGGCAAGGGAGACATTCAGTGGACCAGTGTGATGCTCAGTGGGTCAGTGAGACATTGAGTGGACCAGTGTGATGCTCAGTGGGTCAGTGAGATGCTCAGTGGGCCAGTGAGACACTCAGTGGACCAGTGTGATGCTCAGTGGACCAGTGTGATGCTCAGTGGGTCAGTGAGATGCTCAGTGGGCCAGTGAGAGGCTCAGTGGGCCAGTGAGATTCTCAGTGGATCAGTGTGATGCTCAGTGGGTCAGTGAGATGCTCAATGTGAAACGTTGCTTGCTACCAAGCTCGATGACCTGAGCTCAATACCGGGGACCCACATGGTGGAAGAAGGAAATTGTCTTCCCAGCAGTTGTCCTCTGACCTCTACAGCATGCTGTCACACACACACACACACACACACACACACACCACAAGTAAATGTAATAAAAATTTAAAGTTATATGTATTTTATGTATACAACTTGATGAGTTTGTATATGTCTATATCCACGAAACCATCACCATGATTCATGCCATAAAAGTATATCCACTGTCTCTGTTTCTTGCGGCTTTCTTAATTATGATTGTTGCATAATAAGGACACTTAACAAAAGTTCTAACTACTTAGTCAATTTTTTACTTTATAATACAGCATTTTTTCATTTGTATTTATTAAGAAATTTTCTACTCACTCCACATATCACCCACAGATGCCCCCTCTTCCCTCCTCCCATCCCCCAGCCCTCTCTTCCAAGCCACCCGCATCCCCACATGCCCCAAATCAAGGTCTCCCATGGGGAATCAGCAGAGCCCAGCACAGTGAGCCTAGGCAGGTCCAAGCCCCTTCTCACTGCATGGGACTGGACTAGGCCCTCTGGATAATATAGCATTTTTCAGTGTAGTTTTTAACTATAGGTTCTAGCTACCCAGCCCCAGCTCTAAGAAGCATCTGTGTTGCTGGAGAGCTTCTGTCCAGGTTCCCCAAGCCCCGCAGTCCCACAACCCACTTATAAAATAATCACTCAGACGCTTATATCACTTATAAACTGTATGGCCGTGGCAGGCTTCTTGCTAACTGTTCTTTTATCTTAAATTAACCCATTTTTATAAATTTATACCTTGCCACGTGGCTGGTGGCTTACCAGAGTCTTTACATGCTGCTTGTCCTGGAGGTGGCTGCAGTGTCTCTCCCTCCTTCTTCCTGTTTCCCCAATTCTTCTCTCTCCTTGTCCCACCTACTTCCTGCCTGGCAACCTACTTCCTTCCTGGTCACTGGCCATCAGTGTTTTATTTATATAGAGCAATATCCACAGCACTTGCCCTTTTTTTCTTTTTTTTTTTTTTTTTAAAAGGAAGGTTTTAACTTTAACATGGTAAAATTACATATAACAAAACAATTACTGAACAAGAATTATAGTTACAATATTAAAGAAGATGTCCTCTCTATCTTATATTTGTGAGTTTAAGGTTTTATATCTAACTTATCTTTTATCATAACTGAGGAAATTACAACTATCTAGTTATCAGCCACATCAAAGACCTGAGAAGGAACATAATGGTACCTGAGAAATGGTAGATGAATGCAAGCAACTTTCGGGAATCTTGCAAAAGTAGACCAAGACAGCTGGCAGCCTGGACAGTCACCTAATATTTCTCAGCATTGTTGGTGCATTTAAATTGGCTACAGGCCTAGAGTATCTGACAGACCATTTTTAGAAGCAGGAATTCTAAGAGACCATCTTACCTTGTCTTGGCAGAGTACAGTGGTCGCTTTCCTTGTGTCCCACTGGTCCAGAAAGGACAGCATTATATTTGTACTGTCAGCCATCAAGGCAAGGGCAGTTCTTTGCCCAGTAGGCCATTTTGTGCCAAGAAGATAAACTTTTAAATGGAAATATCTTAGAAGCCCAACATTCTCTCGGGATTACTTGGTGCAGCCAGGAGCAATTGTGTCTCATGTCAACAGAATTCTAAGTTATTTAAATGCCATATTCTCTAGGTCTATGAAGTGTTTGAAGATTACCTATCTATATGAAATATATCTATGTATACCTAGAAGACTTAACTAACATGGCTACAAATATGATTATCATAGATGACTAATTATTAATCTATTTTTAATTATACATTACAATTTTAAATGAGTTAAACATAATACCTCAAACAAGAATAGAAATATATACATATACAGTATAACAAAATTAACTTCAAGTTTGTATCAATAAAAGAACTGCCCTTGCCTTGATGGCTGACAGTACAAATGCAATGCTGTCCTTTCTGGACCAGCGGGACACAAGGAAAGCGACTACTGTACTCTGCCAAGACAGGGTAAGATGGTCTTTCAGAAATCCTGCTTCTAAAAATGGTCTGTCAGATACTCTAGGCCTGTAGCCAATTTAAATGCACCAACAATGCTGAGAAATATTAGGTGACTGTCCAGGCTGCCAGCTGTCTTGGTCTACTTTTGCAAGATTCCCGAAAGTTGCTTGCATCCATCTACCATTTCTCAGGTACCATTATGTTCCTTCTCAGGTCTTTGATGGGATGGAAGACTAGCAGTTATAGTTACAACTTAGTATGTATAATATCTTAGATAGAACATATTAAGTATTAGATTCAGGTTCTTTAGGATAGGACACCTTTGAATGATCTTTATAACATGCCATATACCTATGCTCTATACTTCTCTGGATTTTAGTATGTGTTTCTTGCTTGATATTGTTTGCATTGGTTGTAATTACATCTTATCTAGGTCATTATCCCTCATTATTTCTAGACAATATTTGATAACCATTCCTTTGTATATAGTCTTGTATTAGTTTAGAACCTTCTTATTTAGACAAAAAGGAGGAGATGTAGTGGGTAGCCATTCCAGCTTGGATCTGGAAGTTCCAACCCCCATTGAGACTCTGGCAACTGTCACGCCTATGAGGCAGGGGGAGGGGAGGTGCTGGAAACCCGAGAGCTGGATGGGCCAGTGCTCTCTCTGTGCGCACTCTCTGTGCCTGGACTCTGGATGGTGGAGGTTGACCGAGCAGAGCTCCAGAGAACACCGCTGGATTGTGATACACCTTCCCCAGACCCCCGCAACCTATCTATTTTTTCATTTGTAAGTCATCCACTAAATAAATCTTCCTTTTAACTATGTGGAGTGGCCTTTATAATTTTCCCCAATACATCTGTCTAGAGAAGGTGAAACCTTGCCACCTTTGACTGATATTATCCCAATACTGCATCCTCTCAATTCCTGTCAACCACCATTTTACTGTCTGATTCTGAGTTTGAGTATTTTGGATTCCTCATTTGTACCAGTGACTTTATTGCCATGATAAACACCAAGCTCAAAAGCAACTTGGAGAAGAAAGGGTGTTAAGGCTTCCTCTTCTAGGTCACAGTCAATCATTTGGGGAAGTCAGGTCAGGACCTCCAGCAGGAATTGAAGGAGAAACCAAGGAAGATTACTGCTTTCTGGTTTGTTCAGTTGCTTTCCTATATAGTCCAGGCTTTCTTGCCCAGAGATGGTACCTTTCATTGTGGGGTGAATCACCCCACATTAATCATCAATTAAGACATTCCCTATTGTCCATAGACAAATCTGATGGAGGCAATTCTTCAGCTAAGTCCACGCTTTCCAGGTTATTCTGGTTTATGTCTGTTGATACCAGAGTTGGGGTATATAGTCAACGGATACTAAAAACTATCAAGTATACCGTGTAAGTGATATCTCGTGTTTATTGATGCTTTTGTGTCTGGTATATTTTATTTTGAGTTAAGTCCTCCAGGTCCATTTATGTTATTGACATTCAAATGATTTCTGTTTTTTTTTTAAATCTGAAAAGTACTCTGCTGAACATATAGACCAAATTTTTAAAGATTTGTTTATTTTAATTTTATGTATACTATTGTTTTGTCTGCATGTATGTCTGTGCACTATGGACATATGGTGGTTGTGAGGTTATCATATCTCAAAGAACTAGAGTTATAGACTTTGTTAGTTTCTATATGGGGGCCTAGGAATCAAACAAACCTAGGCCCTCTGGAATAGTAACTGTTGGGCATACTAAGAGCTGCCAAAAGTCCTTTACCCACATTCTGAAATCAGGTTCCTCAGAGCTCTTCCTTCCCCTTCCTCATCCTTCCTTCAATGACTCAGAGCAGCTGCCCTGCCATCATTAACTAATGCGACACATTTCCAGCATAGCTGTATTTTTCTAATGAGCATGTTCCATACCCCTGTAAAGCCCACCACCCCTGCTGGGCCTGTTGCTGTCTCCATCATGGCTCAGAGGCAGCCATTTTTCTTGGTTCCTCCTGCTCACACCCCAGTAAATCTCTTGTGTGAGGTTTGTTGAGAGGTGTGAATTCTGTGATATTCCTAGGCTGCTGATTGTGGAGATACTCTTTCTTGGCAAAACCCTTTCAGTAACATGTCTTCTTAATTGCTGATATACATCCTTTCCCTAGTAGATATCCTATTATCACTATTCAGTCATGTCTCGAAAAATATGCAATTATTGCCTAACTGTGTTTATATGATATGTATTATGTGTGGTGTATTATGTGTGGTATATATCCATGAATGTGTGGGTGTATATGACTCTTCCTGCATCAAGCTACAAGTATTCTGGTCTCTGAAAAATAGTGTAAATTTCTCTTTCCCCAGTGACAATTAAATTCAGACACCTTCTACTTAAGTGTCTTCCCAACATATACAGGAATAAATGCAAAGATCAATCAAGTCTGAACTGCATTTGGGTGCATAAAGAGTAAGACAAAATTATGTACTCCAGTAAACATTTAGAGAAAATTCCCTATTTACCATCTTATGCTTATGTATAACTGGGCATGCATACGATTAAATGAGAGTATATTATGGAGTAGGACATACATAGTAGGAAAAGTGAATACATGACATAATCTATAGACGAATTTCTTTTTTTTTTTTTTTTTTTTGGTTTTTCGAGACAGGGTTTCTCTGTGTAGCTTTGTGCCTTTCCTGGAACTCACTTGGTAGCCCAGGCTGGCCTCGAACTCACAGAGATCCGCCTGGCTCTGCCTCCCGAGTGCTGGGATTAAAGGCGTGCGCCACCACCGCCCGGCTATAGACGAATTTCTAAGCAGTCTTATTAAATAAGAAACACAGAGACAAATACAGGGGTGAAAGTCGCAGAGATCAGAGAAATAGGAATAGCTACCAACTAACCTTAGCTCACCACGCTGCCATAGCTTCCCAGGAGAACCAGCTTCTTCCTGACTAACCTGCTCCTTTATTGCCTTGTTGTTCTGCCTTCTCATTGACTCTTAGCCCAGCCACCTCACTTCCTCATCACTGCCTGTCTGTACAGACCTCCAGGTCTCTATGGTTAGTATTGGGATTAAAGGCATGTGTGTTACCATGGTTGGCTGTGTCCTTGAACACACGGAGACACTGCCTGCCATATGATTGGATTAAGTACCACCGCCTGACTTTTGTTTATGGATGGCTATCTATGTCCTCTGATCTCCATGCAAGCTTTATTTATAAACATAAAAATAAAATATCACCACAATAATCTATAAATAAAAACATGGAGAGCCACCTGAATTACATCCTTGGGTAACCATCTTCTCTTTCCTTCAGACTTCATAAAAACCAAGCAAAAGATGTAGCTTGGGGCCCTTGAGTGCTCTCTCATGTGGTCTGCTCTCTACCTGACAGTGCATCTTTCTCTAATCAGTATGACTTTGCTCCAGATATTAGCTTGCTTCTGTTTGAAATTTGTGTGAACCTTTAGTTTCAACTTTTTCAATAAGGGTCAAGAACCCAAAATCACTCTACCCAGTCCTCATGTTCCAGTACCACAATCATGTTGTCTTTAAATTATAACAAATTTGTCTCTTTAATTTCCAATTTTTCTCTTCTTATTTTACCTATCATGTTTATTGGTTCGGATTGTATAGAATTCAGTCCTCTCACTATGTCTAAAAGAAATGTTCCTATTTCCCCCTCATCAAGCATGGTATTTGCTATAGGCTTCGACATCTATCTTTACAGACAAGAAAATACATCTACAGGTTTACTACAGTGAATAGAGGATGTGGTAGTTGAAGCGTAATTGGCCCCCATACTCTCACAGGGAGTGGCACTATCAGGAAGCATGGCTTTGTTGGGGGTAGGTATAGCTCCCTTGGAGGAAGTGTGTCACTGTTGGAGGCAGGCTTTGAGGTTCCCTATGCTCAGGATATCGTCCAGTGTCTCAGGCAACTTCCTATTGCCTGCAATATGTAGGACTCTCAGTTACTATTTCAGCGCCATGTCTGCCTGCTCACTGCCAAGCTCTCTGTCATGATGATAATGGACTGAACCTCTGAAACTGTGAATGAGCCACCCCAATTATGTGTTTTCTTTGTAAGGGTTGCTGTGCTCATGGTGTCTATTCACAGCAAATAAAAATAACTAAGACAGAGGATAACTGACTAATGACCCCAACTACAACCTACACTCTTAAATGTTTGCTGTGTTTGCTTTGCACTGGGTTGCTCCCAACCTGCACCTGAGCATGGCAGGGTACAAAGTTAGGCCCATGCCTAGGGCCTAGGTCACATGGAACTCCATTGACAGATGGCTCT
This sequence comes from Peromyscus maniculatus bairdii, assembly GCF_049852395.1. Classification (NCBI taxonomy): domain Eukaryota; kingdom Metazoa; phylum Chordata; class Mammalia; order Rodentia; family Cricetidae; genus Peromyscus; species Peromyscus maniculatus. The sequence goes on from NC_134854.1 coordinate 11,193,969, forward strand.
GGCTTGATTACTCTCTGACATCCTTTGCTAAATTTTTCTACAGCTATGTAAAAATCTAGGCAGCTTTCACACGGCATCCTCACCGTCTATCCTTCAAGCAGAATTGCAGTTGCCTCCTGGTCTGACACTTCTTTGAACTCCCTGCCTTCTTTTCGGGGCAGACACTTAATGAAATACTTCTGCATTCTCCTGTGTTGGCATGTTTTCTTCTCTGAGAAGCTCCATTAACATAACTTTTATCTCCTGAAGAGAAAAATCCTTTCATTCCTACCTCTGTAGGAGGTTTGAATGCTTACTTCCTTCTTGTAGGTAGCTCTGTGTTTTGGCTCATGTCATCATCACATCTCTTTGGAGGAGGAAGATGTCAAGCAAGGCTTTCTTTGATTCTCCCCACACTTTATTTGCCCTCGCTGAGATACTTGCTTTTCTCCCTATTTTCATAATTGCTTTCCCTTTTAAATTTGGAGAACTTAATTAGTGCTGATGGATTATCCATGGTTTTCTCTCCACCTTCTCTCCATCAAGGAAGAATTGTGAGAAAACTTTGCTCCTGGGTTTCTAGTCTTGCACATTAATAGCAAGTTCTTTCTCCCAGACCCTCCCCTTTGCCTTTGCTATCTGCTTCCTCCTAACTGTAGTTGCCAACACAAACTTTGAAGAGGACACAAACTCATTGTTCTGTCACATAATTTCTGTCTTAAGCAGTGGCCCTGTATTGAAATCTTTCTCTCCATCTCTGAAGCACACATGTCACAGTTTGTTTGTGTGACTCAATGATATTATGAATGCATTTTTCCTACTCTTTTATTACTTTCCTTGAGTTTCATTGAAAGTTTTGTAATCTTTCTTCTACTGCTTTTATTCTCCAAAGTTTTTTCAGTACCATTTTAACATGAAATAAAAATGAAACTATATTGACTGAAGTGTAGGATAAGCTTTGAAATAGACATTTAGTTCTCATAGGAGGAAACTCTAACTTGTCATATCAGACATACCATCCTAGTTAGAAACTTTAATTTTAAAAAATGTTGTGAATGACACTGGTTGATTAAAAAGGTAAAAATTAAAAAATGCAATTATTAATAAACATAGTTACAAAAATGTGTTTTCCAAATATTACATTTTAATGTGTTAAAGGATCTAAAATGGTCAACAGCTTACGGCAGTCTATACTTAAATAATTACATGGAAGATTGTGTCAAATTTAGGATTAGGAAATAGAACCTCAAATAATGTTTGATGGTCAAAATTATTAAGGCTGGATGCCAAAGGTTGTGTATCTGTTAGCTCAGATCAACTGGCTAGGCTCTGGCCCTCAAACTAGATCAAAAAGAGAGAGTAAATTCTCATCTTAGACTGTATATAGTTTACATGATACAGAAAGAACATGGAATTTGTGATAAATTCATTAAGGTCAACTGATGTACTCCCCTACACCAACGTCAACTGGGTAATGGGATTAGCAGGCTTGGAAATTATTGAGAAGAGATCCCTCCATCATTGTCAGTCTTAGACCTTACCTCCCATTTTCCTGGTAACACTAGAAAGGAAAACATCACAGCTGACTCCAAAGATTTAAAATACAACATGAAAAGGTGAAGGTATCATGGTTTGTTCCATCTATTAAGAGAAAAGCAGCTTCCTCCTGATCAGAAGAACTCAGAACCTGAGTTCTTCCTCTAGCCGTGGATGAAGACATGATATTCTGAAATGCTCCCAAGACTAAAACATTACATGCTACATTTACAGTCTCCTTTCTTAAGAGTTAGTACAGCTGGGCCTATCAATTACCTGGTCAGTAGTCCACTCCTTGGGAAAATTCATTCTCCTGAAGATATGCTAATGGAATAGTAGAAATAATTATCCACTAGTGATATGATATTCTAATTCCTCCCAGAATCCCTGGCCTCAGTGCAGTTTCTTACAGAGCTTCCACTAGGAAGATTGCTAAACTTGCCTCTTTTATTTCTGAGCTTCAATTCACAACATGTAATTTTTGCTTTTTATTCTTTCTGATGTTTTGCAGACAATGTCTAAGAGCATAGACATGCTTTCTCTGACACTCTGGGTTTTCTACCTCATTTTTTCCCTGAAATTCTCCTCCCCTTCTGTTACATAGCTGCTTGCTGACCTCCATTGTTGAACATGGCTGCTTTCTTGAACCTTAATTCAAAAGGCATAGCTTTGTTGCTTTTCTCCATCTTCCTCCATAGCTACAGAGATGTATAGCTTTCTTATTCTTTTGTTTTACATTTCAAATTCTAATACAATTGTCCTTAAGCTCTCTTCTGAGTCCATTTCTAAATTCTTTTAATAATGAGGCTAAGAAATGAAAGGGGAATTATAATCTCCCTTATAATAGTAGACATATTTATGATATGATAACAATGTTTACTTAAGAGATGGTAAGCATATGAAATGAGAACTATTGATTGGTAAAAATATAAGGAGCATCAAAATCAGGTTGATGTGAAAATATAGCACTCTATAAAGATATTGGAACTGGACACAAGGTTTGTACTATGGGATTATTTCAGGCCCTGTGCTACAGACAGCAATCCTTGGCATATTAATCTTAAAATAACCTAATGCCAGAAAACATGATTGAAAAAATTTGGTCTCACTTTTTAATACTATAGTTAGATTATATTATACAAAGAAAATCTGAATTTTAAGGAAGTTGATTTTGTAATTAAAACATCAATGAATGTTTTTAAAGAGTTTGTTAATTAGAAAAAAAGTAGAACATTGAAGACAAAATTTATTAATGAACAAAAGATAAAAAAGGAAAAGAAAAGTGTTATTAATCTCAAAGAACAAATGATAAGGAAGTTAAATTGATATTCCAGGAGGAATGAAGAAAGACATAGGAACTGACAAAAGAGTGGCTGAGAGTTCTTCAAAAATGAATGAAAAATAGAAACCATCTTATTAAAAAATGAATACTGAATTTAACATTTAGAAAATTAAAATGTGTTTAATTACATACATGTACACATATGCACTGTAGTGATTATATTTGTCGGTTTTTACTATTATAAATATGCAACTGCTAAACATTTTCTATATGTCTAGTTCTATACCACTATGCTCTTATGATAAAAAGAGAAAAAAGTCTCATTCAGTAGAGGTGAAGTACTTCTTTAGAAGGAACACAGAAACAAATGCACAGCTAAGTAGAAGACCTAGGTAATAGGTTTAGCATGAAACAAGAAAGGGAAAAAAATCCAACTTTAACTCAAAAAGCCAAGGAGACTTTAACATGACAAAGACCTTAAGCTCAATATTGCAGAAAGACAAAGAACTAACTTAATAGAGGTTATTGCTTCCTCAGAATGAGTGCAGTAATTCCAGGCAGGCATATACATATATAATCATCAAAGAATCACATTTTCTTCCTGGACCTGCAGCTAGACTAGAAAGCATTGAGCTGGATGTAGTAATGAAAGTGAGGCACAGCCCAGCTCTCTGTCTGGGGTTCAACCGAAAGGAACTTCAGTAAGAACATGTCTGCTCAAGTATGGTGGCTGAACTGAAGCCACGCTGCATTCTGCGACTGATTCTCAGTGAGAACAGGAAAAAGTGAGCATAGCATTTGGAAACTTTTAGAACATGTTGGCTTTGCCAGAAAGGAAGCCCAAAAGTATGACCTTGTACTCCATAAAACAGTACTCTGAAAGAATTGGGAAGCTAACAGACAAAAACTTAAAATAACAACAGCAAAACTGGTTCTTCTCCTTAAAGGCTTTGAGAGAGTTTCTGGAAAATTCTACTTCATGAAAGAATTTTACAATAAAGTTACAACCACAGAAGCATATGTGAGGAAAAATGGACTTAGAATATTAAGGGGACTCACTTAAGTTTAAATGATAAAATATCTTTAATAATGATATCAAACATTTATGTTTTATTACAAATTAAAATTATTCTACATTCTGCAGGAAATTTTAAAACTAGAATAGTTTTGCATAAAGCAATTTGAAGCATAAATGCTAGCCATACTGAGAAAAGTATGATGGAGCTATTTTCAAGAAAATATATAAAATATATTCTCTAGTCCACCCCACCTTCCATAGATCCATGCATGCTAGAAGAAAAATACACTTTTAAAAATCATAATATGTTTTGAAATGAAGAGAACAGACTACATAACTGTCAATCTTAAATTTTTAAAAGCAGACTATATCACGCTAGAGAAGAAAAACCTGTGACAGACAACACTACCGGAAAACTGGGAGAGGCAGCAAACATGCTCATCCCTGGAAAGGAAGACATAGAGTGGATACGTGACCTGGTCACTTGTCATAGGCAGAGTAGTCAGAAACCTCTTGTCCATCCTTAAGGTAGCACCACCAGTGGACTGTGTTGATATCCTCCCTGTGGTGACAGTTGAAGTGTGACCTTGAATCAGGGAATGAAAATTTTCTTCTAGATAGACAGTCTTTCTTTCAGAGAAGTATTATGAGGTATTTAGAACATCTATTGACCACAAGCCTTGCTAGAGCTGACAGGTATATCCAGAGCAACTCTCACTAAAAATATGTGGAAACATCAACTCTCCATCTACCCTGTATGGACTGTGAGGACAAGGAGCACAAACGCATCTCAATTCCAATCACTATCCATAAAGTCCATTGATAAAATCAACACAACGGAACCAATAAGTGGTGGTGAATTTTAAAACAATGCTTCAAAACAACCACAGTTAATAAATATAACTTATAGAAGACTTTAAAATAAGTTTAATTAGAACTCAGAGAGAAGTGAAAGAATGAGCAAAGGTCACTGAAATACACAATTTAATTATTGGTACACAAAAATGTTCAGTTAATTGCATGAACAGCAGAATGGATTTTACTGAGGGAAAATTTATTTATTAATTGAATGAGGCAAGAGGTGATCCCAGAGAGCAACATAAAAACGCAATAACAAATACACAACATTCAAGAAAAATTTTATTCATGATGGCTTCAGGATTCCAGAAATCATTTCAGCAGGAGTGTCAGAGGAAGAATAGATATGGTAAGAAAGCTACGAGAATTTTCTAACACAGAAGAAGGATAGGTATTTTGAAATTAAGTATTCAGTAAAAAAATTAAAATAAAGCACAGAAAAGCAAATACAAGAAAGTTAGAATAACAGAAAATAATATAAAAAGAAGTAAAAACTTAGTCTGAATTTTCTACCATGTGAAAGATAAGAAAAACACACATATTAACCACAAATGTGTAAAAATAAGATTCCAAGAAGACTTATTAGCAGCACAGCACACAAAGATGGCAGGATGGGATGAAGGCAAAACTTCAATTACTATAATAAAAGCAACCAAGTGACTATCTAATTAGGATTGAAATGCAGATATTTTCAGATACACAAAGCCTTAACACTCTCAATTTTTCTAAAAGATTGCTCTAGCAAATAAAATTAATGTGCAGAGACTGGGGTGTGGGTCCCATTAGCATTAGTAAACAAAAGAATAAATGAAACTTGAATATTTATACGTAATGATTAATATTAGTTTGACAAATAACACGAGAACGTGTGTTGTTGGCATGTACGAAGTCATGTCAAGGACTGTGAGGCCTCAGAAATATAGGAATGTAAAAGCCTTCCTCTGGTCCAAGAATGGATGGTACAATGATTGACTTTTAGCTAAAATCAGCATATGCAGAAACCAGAATGTGTAGAGATAACCATGTGTAGAGGAAAATCTAGTAGTTATTTTTTTAATCGATGATCTATTATCAATCAATGGATGAAGGAACAAAATATAAAATAAGTGATCCTGAGAAAATTGTTAACCTACATGGAGTGGTACATACAAGTAAATCTCCAGTAAATATTTTTAAAATACCATAAATTCCTAGATATTAATTTGGGAAACTGTTGAAATGTTTTTGACATGTTGGGAATTTTATAAAACCTTCTATACAAGCAAAGCACTCCACCTATGTACCTCAATTTATTCTACAATAAATATGATTATAGTAATGGTAGTAATGTTGATGTTTATATGGTTTTGCAAAGCGACATGCAGTGTACTGAAATTTTTCATGTGGTGGTGTCAGGTATATGAAAACTAAATTACCTCTCAATTTCAAAAGTATTTTCCATAAACTATTATAAATGAGAAAGTTTTCATTTATAATAGCTGTTATGGAAAAGTAAATATCCTCTGAACATATCTTGACTTTGCTTTGCATATGTTTCTAATAGGGAAAAATTTCTTTATTTCTGTCACATGTTTTCTGTTTGTCTGATTTTTAATTAAAATGTATTTTGATTCATAAGGGCCAAATTTTCTTCTTTCCATGAACTGATCTAGTAGTCCAATTTACCCAAGGTAATTTTCTGTAATGAATAAAGCATTACTTTTAACACTAATAACTATGTTATGTGCAATTTTTCTTTACATTTTTACAAATACAAAGTACTGAAATTATTTAGTCCTGTTTTGGAAACAAATCACATTTAAGAGAGAGGAAAAAATGCTACATTCAGGAAATGATATGGAATAAGAAATTCATTCTACAAGTGGAGTTAAACTTTTAAAAGACCTTTATCTATGTCATAGAACACACTTGATGTGCCTTACAAACCGGTATGTGAACTCACCCTCACTGTGCATGCATATAAAACCATCTTTTGATAACACTAACACTGTAATTTCCATTCAGATGATGAAGTTGTAATAAAAACAGTTTATTATGATATATTTGTATAGGATCCCATGTGAGATTTTTTTTAAATTAGTGTTTATTTTTCTCAATGAGATTCATTTTTCAGCATCTAGTAAACCCAAGAACTTTAAAAGTATGTTTCAGCTGGAAGGGCCATCATTAAGGCATTAATGCCTGCAGGTGCTGCTGTATGGAGTCCTCAGGACTATGTTAATACTTGGATATATTTATAATGCTGGTTCTATTTTATCCATATTCTTACTTTGGCTTTATAATGAGATATCATTTCAAAATATGCAGCTTTATTTCAAGACCTCAACAATGAGTCAGCACAGCATTAACCCCAGTAGAATCCCTGTTCTGAACCTACTATCAATTTGTTAAAAGCTGTGGAGTACTTGAAGTTGGTCAAATCAGTTTTTTGAATAAATTGCATAGCCTTGCCTGTGATGGAGTCTACAAAAACAATTTGTTAAATTACTGTATTTTAAAGCTAAAATAGAATAGGGGCCATCTTATTTAATGCTCCTAATTTTTAATTAATTAATTTATTTTATATCCTGACTGTGGTTTCCCCTCCTTGCCTCCAGGCCAGTCCCTCCCCACACAATTCCTCTATCCCCACCTCAATCCACACCTCAGTTTCTATTCTGAAAAGGCCAGCCCCCCCATGGACATCAGCAAAATGTTAATGCCTCTGTTTTTACAGCTAACTAACATATGTAAGTTATTCGACATGGTCGGAGGAAGTCGTGAAATGTAGAGTTCAGATGGACTTGGCATGTTCTGGACCTTATAAATGTTCTCATTTTCGATAGAGAATCATCTAACTTATTAGAAAACCTTTACAAGCCTAACATAGAGATATGAGCATCCAAAAATCTGTTAAATTGTGAAATGAAACTTAAGTTCACAGTCAGAGGAACGTGTTTGTTTACATCATGTATACATTAATACCAGTGAGAACTCAATATTGGGATCAAATTACAGCATGCTGTCAAATGTTTAATGATTATTCAGTGTCTAATTAAGTCTAAGAAAGTTGCCCTTGTACGTGAGTGATTGTAATTTCTTATTTGGTACAATATAATGATTTGGTATAAATAGGATAACATTGAGGAGCATGAGTTAGGCTAAGAGTGGTAGCGAGAAATTAGGTTTTGTGCAACCAAATAAATCATTTAGTATCCACTTGGGCTTTTGTAGAAAAAAGAAAGGAAAGAGATGCTATAGTTGGTATCATGTGATGTGGAGGTGTGTATTCAAGGGATTTATATGATCCATATCTTTATCAGATTTTTGTAAATGTTGTGGGCAAGTACAAGAAAAGAATGAATTGCTGGATCAGCTAAACTACACTCTGGCTCCAAAGTGGATGATTTCACTGGAGGACACTTATGGGCAGACACTGAAAAGTGGGTGAGACACCATGCTTGGAAATCTCTCGAGGTTGACAGAACAACTGGGGTCAACCCCTCCTAGCACTCTTTACATGATGCTGTGCCGCCATTTAACCTCCCCAGGCATCAGCTTTCTTGTCTGCAAGAGAGCTTAAGAATGTGATATAAATATAGTCTAGAAAAAAAGTCTACCTCCTCCAATATTGTACTGAAGCTTTCTTAATATTCTCTTTCCCAGCAAGTCAGCCACTCTATTAGTATTCCATTTAGTGGGTAAATTCTTCCCAGCATGAGTTCTGGAAAAGAACTGGTCTTGTTAATCAGCCCATACACATAGTACCAGGACAGTAAGTACCAGACAGGCTTCTAAGTTTTCTTCTCATGTGTATACTTTACTTTTAAATTCAATCTAAGTATTAGACAAATGTTAACCATTCATATTAAAGTAATACTATTCTCTAAGAATTTGGGCAAGGAAACTTCTTTTTAAAACTATCCAAAGATCAATACATTTACATCAGAGGGAAGCTTCACAGGAATTTTCTGGGATTGTCAATTGTAAAAATTCCTGAAATATCACTATGAGTCAAAATGGTTGAAAAATGTGTGTGTGTGTGTGTGTGTGTGTGTGTGTGTGTGTGACATGAAACACTTGAAACATGAATGTAAAATCATTTCTGAGATTTAAAATACCTGTTATTCTCCATCAATGGGATCATCACCATAGAGTGGTGGTTCTCAACCTGTGGATTATGACACCTTTTGAGGCAAATATCAGATACTTATGATTCCAAACAAGAGCAAAACTACAGTTATGAAGTAGCAATGAAATAATTTTAGGGCTAGTGGTCACCACAACATGAGGAACTGTATTAAAGAGTCACAGCATTAGGAACGCTGAGAACCACTGCCATAGAGGATGTTTGTAAATTGTAATTAATTTGTCATCCATGATGCTAGAATAAAACCCAAATCATAAAAACAGAGAGAAACAATGAAAGCCTACCATGCAAAACAAGACTGAAAGGAGACACTGGACTGGACAAGAGCAGGAACACAGGACATGTCTGATGAAGACTATCATCATTCCTTTTCATAGAAAAACCAGTCCATATGTGTGTGTTTTCATACATTATTTATATAGATATAAATTACTAATAACAGCATTTAGTTTACTTTATAGTAAAGTAAAATCTCCATAGCTCATTGTGTATGAAATACCAATGTACAGACCCTTTTCAGATGTACAAATGAATACTTTCCTAACATTCCCTTTTATAAGAAACCAGTGCCTTTACTGAAATTTCCCCTTGAGTACTTTCTGAGAATCACAAGCATAGGGTACTACCTGGATTATGTTCAGTATAAATTATTTTCTGAATAGTTTTGTTGAACTTTGTTACAAATTATTTTTGTTTTGACTGATGCACACACACACAAAATACTGAAATCATAAAGTTAAAACTATAGATTATGGAGCATTTTCTTAAACATCTTCTATGGTTACAAAATGTAATTAATAAAGCCAAGGTAATAAGAAAAATTAGTAATCCAAGTGGGAGTACTGAATTTTTTTTTCTAAAAGTTTCCAGTTGCAATACTTTAATTGACAACATGTCCTTCTAACAGTCAAGAATTTTTATTTTAATGAATAGTGTGAACACTTGCTCAGTAGTGTGGTGGTGTTCAAAAATTAGAGGGAGTTTCCCAATGGCAAAGGCAAAGGGTTACCTTGTCTGTCCCTTGTTGATCTGTTTGTCAGTCCAATGTTTGCCTTTACCATACCTTCTGCATAATCCAGAAAGGGCGGGGGGGGGGGAGGGGAGAGATTCTGTTGCCATTGTTCCTTGAAAAAACATTGTTTCTAGGAATGCCCTGTTTATAGTCCCTTTTTAGGTGAACTTGTTTACCACATTTGAAATATCTGACATTACTATTTTCTTCAAACCTCTAGAAATCACCTCTCTTATCCAAGTATCATCATGGTCATGAGATTCAATATTCATTGTATCTTGAATCCATTCCTCCAAGGGTGTTAATATTGCCTTTAATAGCCTAATTACTCTTTTGCATTGTGCATTAGCATTTTCAAAATCCAGAGATTCATTATTATCTGTTTAGCTTCTGAATTTGGTATTATTCTATTTACTGCTGAAGACAGTCTTTGTAAGAAATCAGTGAAGGTTTCTTTGGGGCCCTGTGTAACTCGTAAATGACTCTATTTTCTTTCCTACTTCTTCAGTTCTGTCCCAAGCAGTAAAGGCTGCCATTTGGTATAAAGCTAGGGTGTGGTCATCATATAAAGATTGTCTTTCTACATTAGCATAATCTCCTTCTCAAAGAAGTTGATCTTCAGGGATTTCCATACCTCTAGCCCTATGTTTTTGTTCAGGGCTCTTAGCCTCATCTTTCCATCAGGTCATGACCATGGTATCTTTCTGGACCTAGTAGAATCATTCTTGTGGGACCCCATCTTCCTTCTGGAGACTTCAGAGATTGTTATTGGGAAGACTTATTTTCACTGTGGAAAACTTGAACATTATTAATATCAAAATGGAAAGTATGGATTTAAAGATGACATGACATGTAAGGAAGTATTCTGAGGAATCAAGAATAAGCATGGAAAGAGTTAGAATCTTGATAACAATGGTCCTTAGATTATTGGCTTTCTTCTGTCTCACAACAGTTGGTTCTTCAATTATGAGACAGAATCTCTTAATTTTTTTCTTTTAACAACATGCTTGAGTTTAGAGAAGGAGAGAGCCACATTTGATTTATAGTTGAAATGGGACCACAAGTATTTTAGAATTAAAGATATATTGATATTAGGCAGTGAGATATTACCCTGTAGAATGTATTGGTACCAATAGATTCTTCCCTTCTGCTATAAACATCTAGGTGTCCAAGGCCTTATGATTTCTTGAAGATGGGTATTTCTATTATCCCATAAAGACAAAAAACAGAACCCTGCCCCAATCCTTGTTTGTTGAGTTTTTCTTACACCTTGTAGAGTTGTCACATTGGTGGATGAGCTATTACTTCTCCTCATCAAGGAGAATATCATCCTTTCAAAGCAAATTTTTATTAATATTTTTGGTATCCATAGCTTTTCTTCTCCTGCAGAAACAAAAGCAAAACTGCTTTTGCAATGTAGAACATATCCTGCTTTCCATTCTGAGGTCAACACATCTTTGAAGTAAACTGGTTGGTTTAGTTCAGAAGTTTTTTCTTTTGTCCAATGTATCTCCACAACTGTTGTTCCTTTCTCATCAGCATTGAGAAAATTCAAGCTTAATAAAACATTATATAATCTGTTTCTAGGAGTCATTGTTACCTGTTGCTGTTTATTTAGCATATTCTTTAAAGTTTGATTGGATTTTTCTATGACTGCTTGGCCTATGGGATTGTATGGTATACCTATAACATACTTTACATTATAATAAGCAAAAAAAAACCTGTCCCATTTTATTTGAGACATATGCTAGAGTATTGTCAATCTTAATTTGTACAGGTATTCCCATAATGGCCATAACTTCTAATAGATGTGTGGTCAGAGTCAGTCTTTTCAGAACTCATAGGAGTTGCCCATTGAAATCCTGAATAGGTGTCAATTGTATGGTGTACATATTTTAGTCTTCCAAATTCTGCAAAATGAAACACATTCATCTGCCAAATTTAATTTCTTTGTTTGCCTTTTTGGTTGCTTCCTGCAGGTAATGGAGTCTGGTATAGAAGGAACAAGTAGGACATTTTTTTTTTTTTACAATTTCCTTGGCTTACTGTCAAGTGATGGAAAAATTCCTCTTCAAATCCTTAAATGTTACTTACATGGTATTTCTTATAAAATTCTGAGACTTCTAGCATGTTACCTATTTATAAGTGATCAATCTCATCATTACATTGTGGAATGATTACCTATATGGGATCTGATGTGAGATATATATATATATATATATATATATATATATATATATATATATGATGTTGCCTATTTCTGATGATTTCCTGAATTGTACAAATAGTGAAGTTAATTCTGTATTATCAGGATTTAAATTAGGCAGTTTCAATATGTAAGACAACTCTCTCTGCATATTGAGAGTCAGTGACTATATTGAGAGGTCCATAAGTACCATAAGTGTGGTGGTATTGTGTTCCCCAAAATATTGTGCACCCTAATAAACTTATCTGGGGTCAGAGACAGAATTATTTCCAGCAGTTTTTGCACAAAATATTGGCACATGGTAGGGCTATTTAACATTCCCTGTGGGATGACCTTCCATTGATATCTCTTGACTGCCTGGGAATTATCATAAGTAGGTACTGTGAAGGCAAATTTTTCTCTATCCTTTTCTTGTAGAGGTATGGTAAAGAAACAATCTTTTAATTCAATGATTATAATAGGCCATTCTTTGGGTAACAGAGAGGGCAAGGGCATCCCATTCTGTAGGGAGCCCATAGGCTGAATTACTTTATTAATGGCCCTCAGATCAGTCAGCATTCTCCAATTACCAGACTTCTTTTTAATAACAAATACAGTAGAATTCCAATGGCTGCTAGATTCTTTGTATAAAATCAGTAAAAGGCTCTTGGATCCTTCAAAAATTTTTGTATATAACTTTGTTGGATTCCCTGGTTCTGGAATTTTTTCCCAAGTATTTAAACATAAGGAAATGGGATGGTTGAGCTGGAACAGGGACAGAGTGGGAGAGCAAGGAAAGAGATACCATGATAGAGAGACACATCATGGTACCTAAGAACATTACTCAATAATCAGCTTTGGACTGAAAACTCTTCAGGACAGTTCTAAGACAAGATGGTCCATTATAGTACACTGATAGGCAGAATCTCAGAAAATCTATCCATTACTAAGACTGGCTGGAGACTCTAGAGCTAGGCCTATTGAGACCTAACTACTAAGTTTTCTTTCAAATGGTATCATTATTTCAACAGAGATACCATTGCCCCATAAACAACAGGAAGTAATTCTAAGAAAACTATGCCCCTCTCCCAAAGGTTTCATTTTCTCAGGGTTATGAATAGATGGTTATAAAGTTGGGGTGGAACAATAAAATTTGGATTCAGTCTTCTCCTTTAGAAAAGAAAAAGGGGAATGGATAGGTGTAGAATATTAAGGTAGATTATTATATTTACTAGTAAACTAATTCAGTAAGATAATAGCCTTAGATAATTTGCACTGATATGGATTCTTGTATATTGATACAAATGTAAACTATTATTATATTCCTATTTAAGATAATTTGTATATTGACACAAATACAAAGCTATATTTGTTGTATTGTACACATTTTTCTACTCCTGTTTAAAATATTTTGTATACTGATACAAGTGCAATATTATATTCATCATAATGTACATATGTTCTACCTCTGTTTAGAATATTTTTATATTGATACATATTAAGGATATTGTTGTCATATTGCATACTGCACTATATATTTCTACCTCTTAAGATATTTTGTGTATTGTCACAATTTTGAGATCATTGTCCTTATATGGTACATCTGCTCACAGACTGTTTACCTTGTTAATGTGAAGCCTTAGTCCTTAAGTTATTTAGGTAGATAAGTCTTACAGAACTAGCATCAAACATTCTTATAATTTCTATAGTTATGTTAGTTAGGGTGTCCAGATTCACAGAAACATATGTCACATGGATAGGTAATCTTCAAACACTTCATAGACACAAAGAACATGGCATTTAAATATTTAATAACATAGAGTTCTGTTGACGTGAGACACAATTGCTCCTGGCAGCACTGATCTGACCCTAGGAGAATGTTGGGTTTCAAAAACATTTTCATTCGGAAGTTTGTCTTCTTCTTGGCACATATTGGCCTGCTGGGCAATGAACTGCCCTTGCCTCGACTACTGACAGTATGAACATTGTCCTTTCAGGATGAGCAGGACACAAAGAAAAGCGACTACTGAAACTTGCCAAGACAGGGTAAGATGTTCTTCAAATTCCTGCTTTTGAAAATGGTCTGTCAGATCTTATAGGCCTGTAGCCAAACTGGATGCTCCTATGACCCAGAGAAACTTCAGTTGACTGTCCAGGCTGCCTGATGTCTCTGTCTATTTTTGCAAGAATTTTTGAAATTGCTTGATTGCATTTTCCATTTTCTTAGGTATTACTATGTTCCTTCTCAGGTCTTTGATTTAGTTGAAGACTAGTTAGTTACAGTCACAATCTTCTTGTATCTTAGCTAGAACATATTAGTATGAGAGTTAGAATTTTCATGACAGGATAGCCATTGGAGTAATCTCCATAGTTTGTCATTTACACATGTTCTGGACATTTAGCATGTTTTTCTTATTTGATGTTATTCTTGCTGGTTGTAGTTCCATTTTTGTTGATGTTATTACCCTTTGTTTTTCCTGGACAATACTTGATAATCATTCTTATTATATATAGTTTGCATTAAGATTAGAACCTTCTTATTTAGACACAAAGGAGAAATGTATTGGTATTTACTCCACCCACGACATTGGTATATATCATGTCCCTTCTCCCTGCTCCTGTCTGCAAGGTGAATTCAGTCCCAGTATTGTAATTATAATTGTAATTGTAATTGTAATTGTGGACTAGCTTCTAGGACAGCTGTAATCAAGTCTCTCCAGTTTTGAGGGATAATTCTATTACAAGTTGACCACCAGTTTAACATCTGCTTCACAAATGGGGACTACATACCATGACACTATAGCTTCTTTGAATTGCCTCCTATCTAACATTTGCACAGAAGTCCAGTCAGCTCTTACAAAACCTTGAGCACTAGGCAGTTCCTGTAAGGCTACTGGATAGATTAAGGTTGGCTGTTTGAAAGCCTTAGGCTGTTTCTCTGTAAACTTATAATGCAATGCTGAGATTGGTTCACCTTTAAATTCTTGTGTCTGGGTGTGAATTTCTCTATGTTCTGTTTTAATAAGTTTTTCTAAAATTTTTATCTTGGCATTCATATTGACCAACTTTTTAAATGATAAAACAAAAAATGATCAAAAAATAATATTTATAATTGACATTATATCTGTCCCTTCAACATTAATTATCTTCTCATTTAATTGTTCTATTTTTAGAACATTAATCATATTATCAAACAGAGACCAGACACTCTCCATTGTAAAAATGTTTCCCTTTTTTTAATGTGGGAAAAAACTTTCCATTAACTAATTCCTCTCTTTAAGAAATCTTAATTGACTCATCCAATCTACTAAGAATGATGATTCAGATGTTGGTGTAGCAGCAGGCTGAGGAGAGGGCCCAAGCAAAGCCAGACCCCGCCAGGAGAGGAAAGAAACCAAAAAGCCAGCTTTCTGCACTGGGGAACATGTAAAAACAGCTAATTCTGGGGTGTTTGGAGCTTGAGCCTGGGGAGTTTGCTGCAGAGAGGCTGCAACAGAAACTTCACCAGTGGATTAGGGGCTCTAGACCACATCGAATGCAGACTCCGGCTCCAGGCAGCTTGGGCCTAACCCAGGTATGCAAGGCCATAGGCAAGTGGCTTTTCCATGAACTCATGCCCCACAAGTTGGATGCCAGATGTTGTTGGAATTTTAGATGGTCTTATAATAAAAAACACGGTACTAGCTATTGGGGTAAAAGCTAAAAGATCAGAGAAGCAGAGCCAGCCACAGCCGCCACCTATTACCTCGCCAACTCCATGAGTCTTCTGACTGATAGCCTCTGAGTCCTCACCCAAAAAGGTCTCAGCTGAACTGCTTTAGTTCCTGTTTCCTCATGCCTTATATACCGTTCTCTGCCCTGTCATCACTTCCTAGGATTAAAGATGTGTGTGTTTCCAAGTTCTGGGATTAAAGGTGTGTGCCACCACAGCCTGGTTCTGTTTCCAGTGTGGCCTTGAACTCACAGAGATCCAGATGGATCTCCGCCTCCGAGTGATAAGATTAAGTGTGTGTGTTACCACTGTCTGGCCTCTATGTCTAATCTAGTGGCTGTCTTTGTCCTCTTATGATCCCCAGGCAAGTTTATTAGGGTACACAATATATCATTACAGTGTGTGTTTCTATGTTCATGTTTGTGAATGTTTATTTGCATGTGATATGCATGTATGGAGATGGACTTGCAAATGTATGAGTGCATATGTGCAGTCCAGAAAACAATCTTGAATGCCATTCTCAAAAAGACCATCTACTTCCCTCAAGACAGGGTCTCTCATTGGTTCAGCTCACCAATAAAACTAGATTGATGACCAAAAAGGTCACAGGATCTTCCTGTCTGTACCTTCCCAGCTTTGGGATTACATGCACATATGATCTAAGCTTTTTGGGGGCTGCTGGTAACAATGGCTTTAACGGAGGCCATGGACAATGAGTATTAGTAACTAGAGGCCACTGACAACAGAGGCCAGGTGACAACTAGTATTCAACAGGTCAAACCATCAGACAAATAACTCTAAATGGGAAGCCTCTATTGGCAAGGACTGTTGGGTCACTGACTATAAATGACTAGTTGCTTCTGTCTATAATTTTTCTCATGTGCCACTACATTTCTTCCCTAAAGAAATGGGTGTTTTCCCACTGCTTGTGTGTTTATCTCATGAAAACATTCCATCTATTGGGTACACATACAGCTGTGGATAATGAGGAAGATAATTTCTGCTTAAGGTGTATAATTTTGATGAATAGAAATAATACTATGATATTTTTCATTACTCAGACTGATGTAGGAAAATTCTCAGCTACAAAAACAGCCTTTTACACATTTAGCTAGGACTTTAGAGTGAATCCAAAACAGACTAGTGGCCCCTGCAGAGAATACACTGAGACAAGTTCCCAAGTGTCTGTTGAACCAGGGTCAGGCACAGAGCAACTTTAGTAGTTGTAATTTTCTCAGCAATTGACTTTGTGCACATACTCCTAGCCTCAAGGTTCAGCCAACTAACTTTATTGTTTAAGTCCTGCATTTCATTGTCACTTTCTGTCTGAGAATGCTAACCATTCAGAGCTACCTACCTGCTTTTATTCCTCATGCCTGGTCAGCATAACCTCCCTAGCCTGAGAGAAACTGTGTGATTTCTCATGGCTCTGTCTCTTATTATTTACTCAAGAAATGCATTTTGAGCCTGAAAATGTAACTCATATTTGTCCAAAGTTTTTGCTGTGAAGACAGAGATATGTATGTAGGACAAAGATGTGTGTGTAGAGGAGAGTGAATGAATGAGTGAAAGAAGAGATGAATGAGTGAGTGACTAAATGAGTGAATGAGTGATGTAGAAGAGAAATACAAGTTATGAATGAAGAAATGTATTAGGATAGAGAGAAGAAGTGTGTGTAGGAGAGAGCTATGTGAAAAGCGATGAAACTGTGTATAAAGATGTATGGAGAATGTAGCTGTATGGAGACAGAGATTTTTAGAGAGTGATGTTTTCAGAAGAAGTAAAAGAAAGTTACCATCAGAAAGTATGTGTTATTCCTTATTTTCCCATCAGAGAGAAAAAGTCTAGCCCTTCCTGCATCTGTGGAATTTTTTGCATATCCTGGAGGTGGTCTTGGAGCAGGATATTCCAAAGGCCATCGATATCTAGCACCCAAGCAGGTGTCCATGTTCAAAGTCAATGAAAACACATTAATGTTTATATATTTCAATGAGAAACTCTGGTATTAAAAAATAATGTGTGTTTTCTAAAGTTAAATGTAATAACGTTTAAATAGTGTCACTAAAGAGGTTGTTTACTAACTTTTATACATCCAATAGTCAAGTATTTCAACTAAATTTCTCTGAGAGAATCCCCTCTTTTCAACTATAGCTACATGTGGTAGCAACATTCAGTACGTTCTTTAAGTAACTCAGAACTTGATGAAAAGGTCAGAAGCCAGCATAGAGAACAAGCCTGACTGGACTCTGGAATCAAACTGGCACACAGTTATTCATAATAAATCATTTAAACTGAGGAAATAATAAAATGTTTGTTTCTGAGCCGGGCGGTGGTGGCGCACGCCTTTAATCTCAGCACTCGGGAGGCAGAGGCAGGCGGATCTCTGTGAGTTCGAGGCCAACCTGGGCTACCAAGTGAGTTCCAGGAAAGGCGCAAAGCTACACAGAGAAACCCTGTCTCGAAAAACCAAAAAAAAAAAAAGAAAAAAAAAAGAAAAAAAAAAGAAAAAAAAAAGTTTGTTTCTGAGGTGGTAGGAATTATCTTTCAAATTCACCTAATTCTTATTATGGTCATATTCGTGTGTGTCTGTGTGTGTCTGTGTGTGTATGTGTGTGTGTGTGTGTGTGTGTGTGTGTGTGTGTGTGTGTGTGTGTGTGTGTGATTTGACTTGTATTTAATAAGTCCTTAATACTTACAAACTTTCCAAGTTATGGTTTACCACTGTGCACAGATGACATTTGGAGTGCTTTCTTCCATCAGCTGATTTGTTTTTTGAAGTTTACATGCTCCCACATATGCTGCTGCATTATTTCCTGTATTTCTTTAGCACTTCAGAAGCGCTGCTGCTTTTTCTCTTTGGTGCCCTGCCTGTGTCCATATTCCGTCTCTCCTTCATGGAGTTCTGTCTGCTGCAATGAGGCCTGAGAGGATTTCTTTGAACTCTCTGATGTTGAAAGGTAACTCTCATTTGAGACTGATGTCAGAAACCCATGTGTGCTCGATGCAGCACTGTGATACTCTTGCTGTCCAACCATCTCCCTGGCTGCCCTAACCTTGTTTTGAACATTTTGTGACAATCACTGGGTAAAACAGATGTTTGCAGACATCACCACATTTTATCCTACGAGAGGTTCCCATGTCACGAAACGCATTGAGCTAGACTAAACCAGTTTCCCAGGTCACATAGCTGGCAAATTGCATCAGAACTCAAGCTAGAGTCTTTTCTTTGTCTTTCCATTTTACCATCTCTCTCTCTACGGAATTTGCAATCCATCATGATACCTGCATGATGGTAGAAATTAAGTTAAGCATAATAATTGTTTACAAGCTTTGTCCTATTTGTTCTGATGCTGATTAAAAACCAACCAAATTTTACAATCTATAGCCATTCTGCTGCTCATCATTTTCTGATCAATCTCCTAATATAGTAGAATGGAATGATTTATGATTTACATGTTTCTATCCTGAACAAACAAGCCAATAGATTTAGTTTAGGCTTGAGACAATATTTTAGAAATTCTTCTATGGGTTTAAAAATATATACCCAAAAATATAAATAGTATCACAAAAGGTATAACTGGCAATACAATAAACAATTCTTTTTCTTGAACTTAGATTCTCTCATAACCTAACCTTGTAAATAAATTTTATAAAATCTCCTCTGAGTAAACATTACACATCAGCAAAATGAGTTATTAACTAAATCAATACTATTGAAAAACTTTGGGGATCTATTACTTCAAATAAAGTCTTTAAAGTTTATGTTCCAATTAATATTTTTTTTTTTTTTTTGGTTTTTCGAGACAGGGTTTCTCTGTGTAGCTTTGCGCCTTTCCTGGGACTCACTTGGTAGTCCAGGCTGGCCTTGAACTCACAGAGATCCACCTGGCTCTGCCTCCCGAGTGCTGGGATTAAAGGCGTGCGCCACCACTGCCCGGCCTCCAATTAATATTTGTATTTAACTGGTACACATGATCAAGTTGGAGACATCCAAAAGATGAGAGGTTGTAGTATCTTTAATGACTGACTATAAAGAAGACAAGTTTGCTATAAACCCCTTCCTTTTTAAATCCATTTCTTTCTTCTTTTCTTCTTCCCTGTTTCTACTTTCTCCTTTCATCTTCTCTCCTCTTCTTCTGTTCTCCCTGCTTCACTCCTTTTCCTCTTCCATTTCTTCTAATATTTTTTCTTCTCCCTCTCCATACTCTTATCTATTAAAACTAAGATCTGCCTGAAACAAATCCATTTGCTCTGTGCAAATCTCACTGCAATCTCCCATGGGTAACAAGGATAACCTGTTTTTAAGGAGCAGATATGGTCTGTCACCTTAGTTAGCTAGGCACACACATCATGGCTAACATTCTGAAGAGGAAAGATCTCATAGTATCGCTTAGCGTGGCAGTTGAATTGGGTGTTGATGATACTCTTGACCACACAGGTACAGTCAAAGATCCATTTCTGAGTTGTTTTCTGTGAAAATCTGTAGAATAATTTATATGGAACACGCTACCAGAGAGAATTCTCATTTGAAAATAATGTTATATAGGATTTTTTTTATGCTTTCAGTCACTAACAGCATGAGAAAATTTGGAGATACAATTCAAATGACTATTTCAGTTATTTATTTGTTGAAATATCATATTGACATCAGTGTTTCTATTCATCAGGAAATCCCATGTGATGTTCTCTGAATTGTGTGCAGAATTTCAAGTCTGGATGAGGATTAGAGAGAGATGTGTCTGCTTTCCATCTCTTTGTGTTTTGCACTTTCTGTTTTGGTGTTCTTTATATTTCCTCTTATGCAGGAAGATAATCCCTTTCAAATGGTCTGATTCTTCTCTGCTGCATGTAAATGCCCCTTTGTGCCTTATATAATGATGCTTATGTAAGACTTCTACTTGAAGGCCCAATTGATAGCATAAGTTTTACTCTTTTTACTCCTTTTATGGTAAAAATAATTTCCTCCCTTCTGTTTTTCTCTAAGAAGCTGTTTTTAAAACTCAGGCCTTGTGATCTGTTCCTTTGCTCTCCATCCCCTGACAACATCTCATAAGTCAACAATTATGCAATGCATGCACCTCTTATAGTCTATGTTAAGGCAAATCAAAAAGTCTGACTAGTTATAGAGACCTCTGTAGCAGGAATCTTAAAAGTTCTTATTCATAAAATCAAACCCGAGGCGAGTTATTGGGGTCCATGCTGGTAGATCAGAGAGACAGAACAAACCACAGCTATCTCACCTCGCCAGTTCCTCAGCTGGTCCTGTTTCCTCAGACTGGAAGCTTCTGTGTCCTCATCCCAATGGCTCTCAGCTGAACTGCTGCTCGAAAGCCTGAAGCTTAACCAGCCACATGCTTAACCAGCCAAATGCTTCTAGTTTCTGGTTCTCATGCCTTATATATCTTTTTGCTTTCTACCACCACTCCCTGGGATTAAAGGCTGCCTTTCTGGGATTAAAGGCGTGTCTCACTAGGCTTGGTTATTACCAATGTGGCCTTGAACTCACAGAGATCCAGAGGGATTTCTATCTCTGGAATGCTAGGATTAAAGGTGTGAGTGTCACCACTTTCTAGCCTTTGTATCTAGTGGCTGTCTGTTCTCTGACCCCAGATAAATTTATTAGAGTACACAATATTTTGGGGAACACAATACCACCACAGACCTCCATTCTTCAGATTTGGCATTGCTCTGTCAAACTTGGAACAACCTGATAATGTGGTATGCTAGACATAAGTTATGAATGGTTTTCTCAGCAATCAGCTGCCAAGAAGTTGTACATTAATGAGTTAAGATACATTGATTGGAGGCACGTCAATTGTTTTCTTCACCCCAGTGACTCACACTGAGATTTGTTTGGAACAGATTCATATGTATTAACATTTGCTGATCACTAATTTAAAAAAAAACAAACAAAAAACACTTTCACCTTTTTGCCTTGCTTTCCCTGCATGGTAGACATAGAGTTCCCTTATCTGATAGGTCATAATTTTATTCAGATATTATATGATTCATTCTTGTAATATTTCTACGTGTTAAAGACAGGCATCACCAACTTTAATTTAAAAGTAAAAGGAACTTGGCAAGGGGATGATTTGAGAAACTGAAGGAAGATTATGTCAGATCTGCTCAAAACAAGGCTGGGACTGTCTCTATGTATGATATTATTCTGAAACAGAACTCTCCATCAGAAATCTATGTAGGTTCTAATGATGGACATGAATGCAGTGATGACTTCCCAATCAATAAACAAACACAGATCATTGTCAAGTATTTGCTAATCTCTGCACCGAGTCATGTTAGGAAGATGTTATTTCTAAGCATGCACAGGCTAGCATTTTGCTGCCTTGATTTTGCAGTTATGGTTCTATTAAGAATATAACATACAGTTTATGTTTTTCTTCCAAATTTGTCTCATTGACAACATTCCATTTAAATTCATCAAATGGAAATTTTATTTAAAAGAAAATATTACAATTTTCCATACATTCATGGAATGGTTAATATCTTTTTTTTTAATCTAATTTTCGCATACAAATTCAAAAAATGAAACAATTATTTGGACTAAGAAAAGCATGATCCATGTAATAATGTGTTCCTACACATATTTCTCAGACTATTTCATTTTTAGTTAATTTTAGGACTAAAAGAATTATAAAAATAGAACTGAGAAATTCAACCTAGGACCACCTTCTCGAAGATGGTACTCTCCCTAGTGGGTTATACTTTCCTGCTTCAATTAGTAATTAGTGAAAATCACCCACAGAGATGCCCATGCTGTGGGATATTGTTTTGTAAGCTGTGAATATGTGTTGCTCTGATTGGTTGATAATAAAATGCTGATTGGCCAGTAGCTAGGCATGAAGTATAGGTGGGGTAAGCAGATGAGAATTCTGGGAAAAGGAAAGGCTGAGTCAGGAGCCACCAGCCAGACACAGAGGAAGCAAGATGACAAGGCAGAACTGAGAAAAGGTACCAAGCTACATGGCTAAACATAGATAAGAACTATGGGTTAATTTAAGTGTAAGAGCTAGTCAGTAATAAGCCTAAGCTAATGGCTGAGCAGTTATAATTAATATAAACCTCTATGTTTTTACTTGGGGGATGTGAGTGGGAGAGATTTGTCCTGACCGCTGGCCAGCTGGAACACAGGAAACCTTCCAACTACATGCCCACAGGCCAATCTGATGGGGTCAATTCTTCTATTGATTTTCCCTCTTCCCTAATGTGACTGTGAAGCTGACAAGCAAGATTAGCAACCACAACTGTCAAAGCAAAGTACCAGAGTCTGGGTAACTTAAACAAAACACGGTTTTTCTTCATAGATCTGGATGCCAATAGTTCAAAATTAAGATGGTAGCAAGGCTGTGTAGATGCCTGTCTTTGTCTCATGTCTGAATAGTTCTCTCTCTCTCTCTCTCTCTCTCTCTCTCTCTCTCTCTCTCTCTCTCTCTCTCTCTCTCTCTCTCTCTGTGTGTGTGTGTGTGTGTTTGTATCCTCTCTCCTGTTATTATAAAGAATCTAGCTACCTTCCAGTACAGTGCAGCTACCCATTTTTAATTTGACCTTAGTTGTCTCCTTAAAGATCCTGTCTCCCAATACAATTATATATGGAAGTATTGATGATTAGAACAGGAAAAGATGGAGGATAGAGGGTGGGCACACACTTCTGCCCATCACAAAGACTGTGCTAGTTACAAAGACAGTACTCACTGTGATGTTAAGAAGAAGCAAAGTGAGACAGCGGACTAATTCAAAAGACATTTCTAAAGACTCCTCTCTGAGGAGGTGAGAATGATGGAGAGAGAGAGAGAGAGAGGACTGACAGCGCAGAATGAGCCCTGTGTGTGTGTGTGTGTGTGTGTGTGTGTGTGCATGTATGTGTGTGTGTGTGCGCGCAAGTGTATGTATGCAAGTGTGTGCGTGTGTGTGTGTGTGTGTCTGTGTCTGTGTGTGTGTGCATGTATGTGTGTGTGTGTGCGCGCGCGCAAGTGTATGTGTGCAAGTGTGTGTGCGTGTGCGTGTGTGTGCATGTATGTGTGTGTGTGCGTGCGTGTGCGTGTGCGTGTGTGTGTGTGTCTGTGTCTGTGTCTGTGTCTGTGTGAAATGTAGGTGCAGCGGGCGGGGGTAGGCAGAAGGAACTGTAAAGCTTCTGAGAGCACTTGAGGTATTTAGGGAGCTGGAAGTGGTAGTCTGGGAGTTTATAACAGGCAAATAAAGAGAAGAATGCTCTGAATCTCAGGTCTGTAACTAAAGAAATTTCTAAAGATTTTGATTTGAGTATCCAGTTACTAGGTTGAGGGAGTAGGAGAAATTCTTGAAAGAGTTAACTTGCATAGTAACAGACAGTTCCAGCATCTAAAGAGACTCCATTTTTAAAATGACTTCAAAAGAGAAGTAACATTTTCTTTCGTTCTTTCTTTTTTTTTTCACACATCATCCATTACATTTGAAATTGCACTCCAGGACATTCATTACTGTGACTAATTTCGACCTCACTCCAGCGAAATGAAGGTGGCATATTCACACATTTTCTATCACCTGACTAGCCTCAATCACTTTTTAGCTACCATCAAAATCTGTCGGGTCCATGATCACTGTTCTAAAATATCTTCATTAAAAATACCCTTATCAAATGTACTGTCAGAAAATCACGATTTGATTTGCTGTGTAGTTAACCTCCAATTAGTTTTGGAAAAGAAACTACATATAATTACTTTTCAACTATTAAGACAATTTCAAATTTGGTAAATTTCTATTCATAATTATATAAAACAATGGCAAGTGTCTTTTTAGATAATTAAACCTCATCAATTATAATACAATCTATTTTAAATCCACAAAGAGATATTTCCAAATACCAAATATGCTCTTCACTCACTTATAGCACATGTGTTAGAAACTAAAATACAAGGTATAAAATCCTCTGCAAATTGAAACTTTATTAACAGGGTGATAAATTAATGATGTTTTAGAAGATATAATTTTTGTTTCAAAAGAGAGGGTAGACAGGTTAAACTAGATTCGGATGTATATTTTCTCTCAAAGTATGATGTCTTAAATTACCCTTCATTTTACTCAATTAGGCCTATTTTTTATTCCAGGAACCCCCCCCCCCTGCAGTCTTAGTTGTCTGTGCTGCAGCAAGACTGCTCAGAGATGAATGAGCTGCAGGGATGAGCTGGTACTCACCTGCCACCATAAATTCCTGCAGTGGTGTGCAGGTGGACTTGACAATGCTATGAGAAACATTTCAGTGGAGAGACTTAGCATTTGTGAAGCCATCTTTTTCTTTCATTCTACTAAGTGATACTCAATCCCCCCCCAAAAAAAAAGTTACTTCTAAGTCATTATATGAATCAAATCTGTTGGTGGAGAGATCCATACTAATTTTGGGGTCTCACTTATTTTCCAGTAAATACATGGAAAGATTGCTCAATTCATGGTATCTCTTAAAGTTGAAGTCATGAAATATCAGGACTTGTTAATACAGTCATAGGGCTTCAATACTGGAGGGATCACAGGGATCATCCAGCCCAGAATACTCACTTGTTCATTTTATTTATTTATTTATTTATTTATTTATTTATTTATTTATTTATTTATTTATTTATACTAGGGTGGCAGAGCTTGGAATGCTCACATTCAGTTTCTCCTGTCAAGGAGAGAAATAAACTTAGTGCCTTGGAAGCTTGATTCTAGATTCTAGATTCCTTTTGTAATGTCAGTATAAGTTTCCTATGCTCATATTAAGTGAAAAAGGAATCATGGGATAATGGCAGAGGTCAGCCTGTGTTTAAAATATGCTGTGAATCAGAAAGAAGGAAGTGAAGAAAAGAATAATAATTGCAGAGGTTAAAAATAACATTGCTAACAAATGGTAAAAAATGATCTTTAAGGACTCACCAGCTAGAATTATCACTATCTTTCTCTTATAAGATGTTACTACTTATTTCCTAAACAAAACATACTAACTTTTTCAAGAAAAAATTTCTCCCACTCAGTTAAGGTGTATTTCTTGATTCTGCATAGAAAATATCCCAACATTCCCAAAGTTCATTGAAATGAATTTAAGAATGTTATGTATACTGTAAAGAAACAATCACAAAGAAAGATAGGGAAAGGCCAGGCAGCAGTGGCACACACCTTTAATCCCAGCACTTGGGAAGCAGAGCCAGGGAGATCTCGGTGAGTTTGAGGCCAGCCTGGTCTATAGTGCAGGATCCAGGACAGGAATCAAAACTACATGGAGAAAACCTATCTCAAAAAAAGAAAAGAAAGAAAGAAAGAAAGAAAGAAAGAAAGAAAGAAAGAAAGAAAGAAAGAGAAGAAAAAAAAAGAAAAAAGAAAAACGAAAAACAAAAAAAACCCAAACAAACAAACAAAAGGCAGGGAAAGATCACTCTGGTCACTACAAAGCACAGGAGGAATAACAGTAACCACTTTGGAGAGAGTCTCTGATGGTGCTCAGAGGCCATGCTGACACCTAAATGGTGAATCTGCAATTCTGGCTTTGGGTGGCTGAAACAATATCCAGATCCTTATGGTGCACAGTGACATTCGAGAGAATCTAATCCTTAGGTTTCTAATGTAATAATCAAATGGACATTCAAATTAACACTCAATAATAAAGACCGAATCACAAAACAGTTCTTTTATTATTCTAAGGAACACAACAACAAATAACAAAAATTCACAAACAACAAAACCGAAAAGCACTATTGGGACTACAGACTAACAGTGAGTTAGGCAATTGTAAATATCCAGTTCTAACATTAGCTTAACCCTTGTTTTGAAGAAGTCATGTTATCTGACTATATTTCATTCACTATCATATTCTCTGTTTTAATCTACCATTCATGGCTCTTCATAGGACTTAGATATTTTAAAGTCTCTCTTTCTCTCTTCTCTCTCTCTCTCTCTCTCTCTCTCTCTCTCTCTCTCTCTCTCTCTCTCTCTCTCTTTGTGTGTGTGTGCGTGTGTGTGTGTGTGTGTGTGTGTGAGAGAGAGAGAGAGAGAGAGAGAGAGAGAGAGAGAGAGAGAGAGAGAGAATGCACACACGTGTCTGGTGGAATGTGTATGTGTTTACTGAAGCATTTGCAGTTCATCTGTCATTAGTTAGAAGGAATTGGACCAATCATGGATCCCCATCCTTTAGATTTCTTTTATGTTAGAAACAGTAAAATGAGAAAACTTTTACTTCTGACTCAGTCATCAGGATTTGTCTCAGAGAGTTAACAAAAATTCACTTGTAATTTAGTCATGAACTTAAAAATCTTAAGAGGTGACTTGTCAATTTGGTGAGAAAGATGTTATCTCACGTAGAAAATTCCCGATATTAGATTAATGTTCAGTGATACTTAGCTCCTTGTTTTGGTTAGTCCACAGAAGCTCCTCATTGAGCAATCAAACTCACAAAGATCCCCCTGCCTCTGCCTCCTGAGTGCTGGAATTAAAGGCGTGCAATCAAGAGTTAAGTGAAAAGAATGCCTTGGGTCATTCTACAAAATGAAATGTTTCGTAAAAGCTATAGAGCCTAGTAAGAGGAATTGGAGCACCTTGTGCAGTGATTTCTCAATTGGTTAGGGTTTGACGCTCATCAGAGCACGTGAGTAAACTTACAAGTAGATGAACTTCCAAAAGAAGACAGACCAGCTTGGAAATCAAAGGTGTCCTGCTTTTCCATGACATACCATTAATCTCGTATTCACAAAGGCAATCATTTATTTTCCCTTATGTTAGAAGCAATGTTTGGGCTACATCTTTTGTTCCTCAAAACAATATTTAGCTAATGTCTGATAACTCAAATACTTTTAAATTACAGATTTACAGGTAAAGCATGCCCATGCCATGAGAGCCTCATCTGGTGACAAGAACATCAGGTGAATTCATATAGCTCCTTAATAAGTTTAATAGTACACAACAAAAATCTTCTCATTTTAGGCTTTTCAATTTGTCAAATATTTATAGGTAGCAAATTGCAGAGAAAGGAACAGAAAGGATTTGATAACCTGGAAAAGGCATTTCTGGATCTGACTGGTGTGCTGTTTTTCTAATGCTATTTCTTGTTTCAAATGCTGGAGAGTTTTACCTATAACTGTAGACAGCTGTAGGCTGTTGGCTCTTGATTCTAATTTGATATTTTGATGATTAGTAATGAAAAAGTCCTATTGGCAGCCATTCAGTGCCATATTTAAAATAGGCAAAGAAATGCTTCAGTCTTTTATTCCTTAAAATAAGATTGAAGACCTTCTTTCTTTCTTGGGATTCTGTATTTCTCAAATGTCTTGAATGCACAATGGGATAATGGCATCGAATCATTCTAGAAACAATGTATTCTGCTTTCTTTGCCATAATTAATATGGATTTCCTTTCTCAACTGTATTCCCACTCGCTGTTCATTTATCATAGTAAAACTAAGACTGATACACAGAAACTAAACCTCTGTAAGTCTTAGAGTGTAAACGTCTAAGAAAAAACAGCAGAGATTTTCTTAAGGAATTTTGAGACATGATTAAAAAGCAAGGAAACAGTATTGGTATTTTCTTAGTTGTTGGGAAAAGAAATCTTTCAGTTCTCACAAGTGATGTCAGAAAGATATTTCTGTGACCTGGGAGCACAGCAGGATTTCTTGCAGGTTGTCAGGGGCAGGGATGGTTGACTCTTCCCTGTGGTATGCATTCATTTCTCTACTGCCCTTACAAGTATTTGCTTCCCCCAACATGATCTGAAATGCATACAAAAAAGCATATACGTATTCAAATTTTCAATGAAAATCTCAATCCTAATTAACTATAAATCAGTAAAGCCGGGTAGCCTGAGGTAGGATAAAATGAGAACTTTGTACATGAAAGGCTACCTATGCCCCTAATTCTAAGAATTTGCCTAGTTGCAAACCTCTGAATCACTACATGCAACTTCCTTCACTTCAATTATCCTCCTAAGGAAAGTGAGAGCAGGTTAACCAAGCCAAGTAGGAGTCTGTATCAGCAGAGAATAAGTCATTTTTTCTTCATATAGCAAAAGTCATAGATCTCAATGGGAGTAGACTTCTGGCCCTGTCATCTGACAGTGTGGAATGGAACAAAGTTAGAATTTATGCCCTCTTGATTAGCTGAATTACACCCCTGGGGCCTTAGACCTAGAAGGAGTGGAGTTCTGTTAGCACTTTCTTTGCTCCACTCTTAAGAGCCTTGCTTTATCACATTATGGTATGCTTATATTATCCTCCCTTGTGAGACTGCAAGTTCTATAAGGACAACACAGTGTCCTTATGCCCTTTGAGAGCAAATTGACAGTATTACCAATTACTGTGAAAACAGTAAATGCTTACAAGACTACACATGCTTAGAAAAATAAAAAGAGAGAGGAAATGGTTTGTTAATTAAGAGACAGAGAGGAAGAGCTCTCAAACATATAACTTAGATGGACTATTGCAGACATCTGTAGGAATCGCAGTTTCAGCTCTGCAAATTCAAGTGCACTTATTGTCAGATTCATGGGCTGTGATCCTTTTTGTGCTTATTTCAAGTAAGGTAAGCCAACATGACAAATAACTAACAAGTGAAATATATATGCATATGCACAAATACACACATATATGTTGTTGCTTTTTTTTTTTTGGTTGTTTGTTTACTCTTTTCTCTTTGGGAACCACCCAGCTCCTAAATAAATATACAGAGATGTATTCTTACTTATGAATGCCAGGCCTTAGCTTGGTTTGTTTCTAGCCAACTTTTCTTAAATTATTCCATCTCTCTTTTGCCTCTGGGCTTTTACTTTTCTATATACCTTTCTATACTTATTAATCCATGACTTGCTTTGTACCTGGGTGACTGGCCCTCAATGTCCTCCTCTTCTTCTCCTTTCGCTCCCCAAACTTCTTCCCAGATTTCTCCTCCTATTTATTCTCTCTGCCTACCAGCACCATCTATCCTTTCTCCTTCCTTGCTATTGGCCATTCAGCTCTACAATTATTAATAATAATTTATTTATTATTTTTTATTTATAATTTATTATTATTATTATTTAGTTCAGTTTGTAGGTCAAGCTGGTTTGGAACTCCTTATATAGACTCAGCTGTCCTTGAACTAGCAGTGGCCCTATGCCTCAGCTCCTTGCGTGCTGAGATTACAGCTGGCTGTTTGGTTCCTCTTGGTAAGGGCAACAGTCAGAAATCTAAGTTGCAGCAAGCACGGTGATTGTGAAGGAAAGCATTGTCAACTCAGAGAATTTAGAATCACTTAGGAGCAAAACATCATAGCATGTCTGTGAGGGGGTTTCTAGAACGAATTAATTTTGGTAGAAAGACAGTTGCTACATGTGGATGGCACCATTCAATGGGCTGGGACAGGGACATGGATACCAGCATTCGCATCTTTGGCTGCAATATGACAACAACCTCGCCCTCCCATCACTGCTCCCCCTGTCATGGTGAACTGTCTCCTTGAACTGTAAGATAAAATAAAATTTCTCATCTAAATTGCTTCTTGCCTGGTATTCAGTCACAGCAAGGAGAATACACTACACTGCCATTCCATACAGAACACAACACACTCAGGGCTCTAACACAGGAGGTTCACTCTGAGTTAGAGGCAAGCTTGGAATACAGAGTGAAGCCATGTCTCAAAAAAAAAAAAAAAAAAAAAAAGAAAAAAAGTGAAACTTGTTATAATCATAAAGTATTAACTGGTTTAGAATGTACTTGTCTTCATCACCCTATATCTCCTAATCTCATGACTGGAAAACATTTCATGTTCTTGGAATTAAACTTTATCTTTTTATTTTAACAAACTATTTTATATTTTCCTTTTAGTTCTTCTATTCATGAAGTGATTTCTGGAGAACTTATGCTATCAAGAAGCATTCTACAGATATCAATGGTAAAACCCGTCAGGCTGCTCTGGCAGCCATAATAAAATGTTTCTCCCTCAGTGTACTGGAAGATGGTCATCTGGGATGGGGGTACCAACATGACACAAAGTTCTGGTGTGGACTCTTTGGGGGTTTGCAGATGGTGTCCTCATACAGCCTTTGCCTAATGCATACAACTAGCTTGAAAGAAAACTCTCTCCTTTCTTTTATGGCCGCCAGTCCTATTGCCTTTTAGCCACATTGTTAAACTTGCTTCCTGCTATTTCCAAACACAACCTCATGAAGAATTAGAATTTTCCTATGCTTGAGTGAATTTAACATAAATTCGTATGTTAAAACTTACATCTCTAGTTCATGATTCTAAGATATGGGCCCTGTAAGAAGTAACTATGTCTCAAGGGAAGAGACCTCATGAGTGGGGTGATTCCATCAACAGTTTGAAGATCACAGACCAGACACTTTCATACTTCTAGTCTGTGTAAAAAATAGTCTGGGGACGTCTCAGAGGAAGAGAGTTGAAGATACAAAACATTTGGAGGCAGGGCAGCTAAAAACGTTTTTGAATCTGAGGAGAATTATAATCCAGGGCTTCAGTGAGCTCAATAAAATGGGCATGATGACTTTCCACAGCCCCAAGAAAGGAAGACACACCCTAATAAAATTGTTAAGAAACCATAAGAAATTGTTAATGTTGTACAAAAGCAGGGCAAAGCAGACACCACTCAGAGAGGGGACAATAAGAATGCTTACAAACCACTCAGAAACTCTGTAAGCCCGGCAATAAGAGAGACAATGGTCACAATGTCCACCTACAGTTTTATGACCAGTGAAAATCTCTAAAAATAAATGTGTTGACTTTTGTTTTTTAGTCAGGTACCAAAGGAGTTTGGAAGGTATCCTCTCCTTGTAGTGGTATCTTGAAAGGTGAAGTAACTGAAAACTCGGCAACTGAGATGCATTATATTAATGTGGAGACCAGAGGAAAGTGCTCTCAAAGTTGGAAGGACAGTTAGACACTTATAAAAATGTCACGTCCCAGAGCCAAACTCATGAACAGGAGCCAGCAATGTGGTGGGGAATCTGTACTGTGGTTGTTAGTTACCAGAAGCTCAGTGTAGACAGGTCTGACAGCCATAGGCCGGATGTTGGGCGACAGGGAGGGGCCTGGGTCCTGAGGCTTGAGAGATTTTGACCCTCAGGAGCTTGTCCACATC
The DNA here is from genome assembly GCF_049852395.1 of Peromyscus maniculatus bairdii. Taxonomy (NCBI): domain Eukaryota; kingdom Metazoa; phylum Chordata; class Mammalia; order Rodentia; family Cricetidae; genus Peromyscus; species Peromyscus maniculatus. The sequence continues at coordinate 11,225,765 of NC_134854.1, forward strand.
AACATTGTGAACAGTGGAGAAAATTCTTGTGCTTCCAGCAGGGGGAGACAAAAAGTAACCATTCAGGAACAAGCCAATGTATCCTGTTCTTAACAAGGTCTGCCCTCAAGAGAAACTTCTCATATTTTAAAATTCGTTTTTTTTTTTTTAAGTGAGATACTAAACTAATTGGAGATGATGGTGTTAATTTTTTTTAAACCAATTCTAGCTAACCCAGGAGAACTGGTTAGGGGAACCAACTCCAGCCCTCTCTAGTCATCCGTCCCCGGGGGGAGGAGGAAATCGATGAGACAAAGCACATGGGGAATTCACAGTCCAGAATCACAGGCTTCCTAAAGGACTGGGGTGGACCACAAGACAGCCTGCGGTCACTCTGCACACACTGCCATCCCAAGCTGGAGACTTACATGACACAGCTTTGGTACCCAGATCATCTATTATCTGGGCAGGCTATGAATTACACAGCCAATGGAAACACACAGAAGGGACAGGACAAGCGTCAGATTCTGACTCACATACTGAACTATCACCAGAACTATTGAACATAAAATTTAAAACATCTATGGTGAATGTACGAAGGATTCTAACAGGTAAAACAGACAACCCACAGTGACACAGAGATGATGTAAGCATCAGAGATGGATAGTCTTGGAATCAGTAGGAATCCCAGAGGTCAAAAATACCTTACCAGAATCAAGGAGGCCTTTGATTGACTACTAATGGACTATATGCAGCCAAGGGGAAGAATCTCTGAGCTTTTCCAGATCAAAAGAGAAGCTGTCAAAACATAAACGCAAGGACAGAAAAGACCAACACAACAGCAACAAAGGCAGAGCCGACAATCCACCAACTATGTCAGAGTTTCCAAAGCTGTATGGATGTATCAGGGGGCACTGCCACGAGAAGAGAGAGGGAATAAGGCCTGACAATCTCCAAGCTAGTAGGAGAGACGAAACAGTAGATTTAAATATCTTTCAGTGGACAGCTTGTGAGAGTGGGTTCCCTCCTCCCATGTGTGTGTTCTGGGGATCATCGGCTTGGTAGCAAGTGCCATTCAGCCAAGTCAACAAACACGCAGATGACTTTGTTTTCAAAAGATGACTCTCCCTCAAGTCTCAGCCATCTTCTAACCAGACCCGAATTGGTCTTCTGCACCTTTGTGGAGTTTACAGGCATCTGGAATTTCAGTCATTACATACTTAGATTTTAGGCATCTCCACCTTTCATAATTAGTTTGCTCCAAGGTTTTTTTTATGACTATTAATGTTCAGTTGGTCTCCTCTGGTTTATTTCATCATCTGCCACCTGGAGAAGTTGTGGATGTGGTTCTCCACTGCTCAGTTGGAGGATGTGGGGTGGTTCATGAAGAACAAATGGAGAGATAACCACAAAACCAGTTTTTCATCAATACAGCTCATTAAAAAGAGATACTTCCAAGATTTTGCATGACTTTTGTAGTTCCTTGTGACAAATAATTATTTTTAATAATTTTGTCTCAATTTAAAATTGCTACTTAGAGAAAAGAAATGATTGGGTGTTATTACCAGAAATCCCCCCACACCCTTTTCATTTATAGAGTTTTACAAAGAACTATTTAGAAATATTAAGTAATGACTGTTTTACAGTAGTAATGGTTCAGCTCACTTTACTCTCCTTTTTTGTTTTGAAATTTCTTTTCCTTTTTCATATAAATATGCTATCATTGTAATAAGAGGACTATCCCACTTATTGTCTTCATTTTGCAATAGCTTAAAGACAAGGAATACAAGCTGAGGTCCTGATGTAAATTTAGAGATTTTTGAAGTGCTCTGATGAACAAAACAGAATTACTTTATAATCATTGTAGTTTTATATTTTATTCAGTCCTCCCATTAGAGCAATCCTTATGAAGACTTACTGGATTTTCACTCTAAACTAGTTTATCATTTTCTTTTTATACAATTCATGTGTACTAGCACATTGTATTTTTAATACTACAAAATATTGTAGGCTCACATTATCTGATCAGTTTCAATCATAACTAATATGATTTGTCTGTTTACTTAGCTTCCTAATGATAATTGCTTATTTAAAGGTACAGTAATTTTTTTACTTTGGAGTATTTCCCGAGTCAAGAAAAACCAAAAACCAAAACTCCAAACTAAAAAAACAGAAGCAGCTAATAGCTCATTGAAATTTAATCAAACCCTGGCCACTGTGCAAATGCTTTTCATATTTTGAAACTGTTTGGTATCTTTAACTATTCTATCAAGTGAATTAAAGTTTGATTTCTACCTATTAAAATAGAAACATGAGCTATAGAAGGGTTGGGTATTTCCCTAGAATTATGAAGTTCGGGTAAGGGTGGAAAGAAATTTCCTGGCATTGACACTCTGTCCCTGCCTGATGTCTACTTCCAATGTGCTACACCGTGGAGAGAAGACTGGGATCATGCGGCTCTGTGTCCGGGTTATTCGGTAACAAACACTACTGAGACATGCAAGACCCCTTTAGACTGAAGAGGCTAAATGGGGCAAACATGTCCCAGGGTGCTTTCAATGCACTCTAAATTAAAAGCAAGGCTGTGTCTGAAATTTCTTCCAGATCTATAATTCAGCAACTTGGTTCACAGTTATTTTGGCCGAAAGGAAAATTTGGAAATAAATATCCACTCACACTGTGCTGCCCCCATCTGCCGAAAAGTTGCCCCCCCCTTTCAACTCTGATACTCACTTCTCTCTTCATTTATAGTCCTCAAACACCAAGCTGGGGCCGGGCTCAATGGCTAAAGATGGTTGCCTCTAAGAGTTTAATTTCTAGAACTCATGTGGTGGAGAGAAAAACAGACTCCTGTAAATTGTTCTTCAGTCTTCCACATGCGAACCTACCCACCCTCACACTCACAATAAATACATAAATGTGGAACAGAAAAGTAAACTAAAACTCCAGGCTGTTCATTCTCACAGCGTTTGGTAAAGAGAACGCCAGAATAACGCGCTCTTGTTTCTCTCTGCTATCCGTTCTCCTTGTCTTAATATTAAAAATCCACATACAAGTCTTCATAGGCAAATTGCTTTTTGGCTGTTTTCATAGTAGCTAAGATGGCATTATGATTAACACTGGGCCCAAATCATGTAGAAGGTTAAGTTTGTAATTGGTTTCAAAATTTTCCAAACACGGGGAAATGTTGCTTCCCAGTGCACTTTCCTGCTACAGAGTTCAGCTGAGCTGATTGCAAACAACGTCGTGAGAGAAAGCGGTGCCTGTCTCCAGTGTGGCCTGCCCCTGCTTCCTGTGGGTGAATCTCTAAAATAACCTGTCTTCATAATCTTTATCAAAGCAGCATAAATAAGGCTATGGCAAGAACCTATTCTTTAGCCTTGTCTTTGGTGTGGTCACACAGAAAAATTTGTAGCAGTCTAAAAGTAAGAACACAGAATATTATTTTCAGAACCGTGGCAAACAGGTGGACGAACAAGGGAATTTTCCTTGATGTCTTCAGAATTTATAATCAGGGGTATATAGTTGCTTCTCCCTTCCCCGAGTTTGAGTTGCAGGTGCATTGTCTCAACTCCCCATTGTATACTGTGTATTGTATTCTTATGTCACAGAACAGCAAGTGCTCAGAGTCACTGCCTATATGTACTGCAGAGTGCTTTGCTTCCTCCAGCACAGGCAGTGCATTGACCCTACTTCCATTTCGTAAAGCAATGATAAGGTTTTGTGTACATCGATATTTGAATGTTCAGAGGGAGGCGCCGTGAAAGTGACTATAAATTGTCCTAATTACCCATTCCATCTTACCCTCTGTGATGAATCAGATATTTCTTGCTAGAATTCCGATGCTCAGGTGGAGAATACATTTCTAGGCGTCCTTGTGAGAACAAGTGACGCAGATATGCTTCTGGAATATAAAAAGATGTCATATGTGTAACTTGTGGTCACAGCTGGTAGACAGAAGTTCCTCACTCTTCCCTGCCCCTGCTTCATCTGTCTATAGGATCTTTTACAGCAGCATAGTCTGTAGCCTGAACAATATGACAGTGTTTGAACTACCCACATGACATCACCAAGCCAGTAACTTTACTTAGCCTTAGTTTCTTCATCCCCTAAAAACCTAAAAACAAACAAACAAAAAAAAATCCAAACAACAACAACAACAACAAAAAAAACCCTGTACTTTCTATTGAATGATTGTTTTGGGACAAATATATTTTAAGAACACTAAAAACAAGTTGGCATATACACTTTTGCATAATTTCCAATGAATTGCATTTTAAACACTTTAAAAATGGTATACAAACAAAATTGGGAAAACAGATGTTTCTTACATGAAACTATTCTTTCCCCCAGAGCAATCACATACTTTTATGCTATTTCTTATGAATTATTCAGATGACAAAAGACTTATAAACAAACATGTTGATAAAACTGCTGCTCGTTTACGTTTAACAGGAGGATTCTCTGTAATAGTAATTAGGCGACTGCAAACACACCAAGTTGGTGAACTACAGTACAAACAGGTGCACATTCACTGTGTGCCTGGCCGGTGCAGACTTCATTAGCAAGGGTGCATTCCTTTGCTCATACCAACAGGAAACACTGGCATCTCAGAATGAAAGTGCGAGTGAGGCTTGGGTATCCATCCACATTCTCTCTTTGCAGCGTTAGGAAGACTGCACCAGCGGTTCAGCTCATGTTGAAGGTTTCTGTCACCCCTCCTCTATATAGAACACGCTTCACACCTGGACTGTGAAAACTCTTGCCGTTCACTCTTTCAGCCCTAGGATAGGAGTAATGTTTGTTCCTGGCATTAGGCATTAATACTACCTCTTGGGTTTCCTTGGTTACCATCTATGTCTTTTTAAATTATCCTTTTCTAAGCTGTACTGTCCTTTCCAAATTTGTTTACTATTAAAAAAGTTAATAGAAAAGTCCAAATGTATTTTTCAAGTAGAACATGATGTTTTGAAGTATTAAACACTGTTGAATGGCTAATTCCATCTAATTAAACAAGAATTATCTCACATGGCAATTGTTTTGTGATGGGAGCACTTTGCATCTACTGTATTAGCACTTTCTAAGAATATTATCATCAGCTATAGTTGCCATACTTTATAACAAATAACTCGTACTTCTCTTACTCAATGATAAATTTTAACTTTCCTAATTTGGGTGTGTTATCTATTTTCTTCTGAAAATAGATATGAACATCATTATTATACAAAATATCTGAGTTTAAAGGTCAAATGGAAAGACAGAATTTAATGGAATAGCATGCTATCATAATTTGAGTGCAATTGAACATATTTTCTTCCTAAAGTTATCTGCTATTAGGTTCGAATTGTTTTATTGGATAAAAATATGCAAAATTGTTGCTAGGATATTTTGTCAGGTAGGTTTTCTTAGTCTTTTATACTAACTAGATGAGAATGGCTCATTAACATGTTGAATTTATGTAAATCACCCCAATCATCAACTTTCTCCTCTGCTCCTAAGCCACAGAGACAATTTTGGAACCAGGCTGATTCAATTTTGGTCAGAATTCTTCACTTCAAGTACAGGTAACAGATTCTGAGTGATATGCCACAGAAATTTATTGAGTGATTATCAAGGGCTCACAGATTTGTTGGGAAATGAATGAGAGTTAAGAGTAGACTTCTAGGAGCATCCTGCCCAATGGACAGGTTTAAAGACATTTGTCATTAATATCACCAAGCACTAGGCTTTACAAATACTTAACTTCTTCACTTCAAATCCAACTGCTGCTTAACCCCTGCTGTGTGTGATTGCTCTGCAGTCCTCGTGTTTGGTACAGCCAAGTGGCCCTGCCACCATTCTTGGCACAGCCTCGACTCTGAGCCCAAGTTCATTCTCCAAAGTCTCTTCTTAGGACAGGGTAGAGCCTCATTGTATTCCAGGATATAGTCAAAGGGATCTCTGGGAAACTGGATTCCAACTTCTTTTTAGGAAATGTACCTGCTGTTTCTCCAATCATAACAAGTTAGGGCATCCAGTCACCACACTTTGCTACTATTGTTTGGTTTAAGATTCAGAAACATATTCTCCCAGTTGTAGAAACTGGAATTTAAGATCAGGGTTTAAGCAAAGTTAGTTTCTTTTGAAGGTCTAGTTCAATGGCTTGCAGATGGCAGCGCTTGCTCTATGCCTTCCTATGATATTTTCTCTGTGTGAATCTGTGTTTCAACGTTCTTGTAAGGAAAGCAGTCATATTGAATGATGATCAACCTATACAATTTTTAGTATTAGCTACTTTAGACGAAATCCCGCCTTCAAACACAGATTCAGAAGAAATGAATTTAGGATACCAATATGTAAATTTATTTGTAAATAATTTTCATTTGTATGAATGTTTTACTTGCATGTGTGCGTGTATGCACCACATGTGTGCCTAGTGCCCACAGAAGTTGTAAATATCCTGAAACTGGAGTTAGAGACAGTTGTCAATTGCCATGTGTATTCTGGAACAGAACCTGGTTCCTCTGCAAGAGCAGCAAGTACTCTTAACTGCTTTGCCATCTCTCCAGGCTCCTCAACATAAATTGAGCAGGAACATGATTTGGTGCTGTATGAAAGAGTACTTAAAAAGCATGGCAACTAATTGCTTTTCACATTGATGGGTTAAACATTGAAAAAGAACTGGCACATGGCACTGGTGACTGGCTCCAGCCCATGGGCAGCATCAGTAGCTACGTCTCTGCATGCCACCCAGCATACCTGAGGGACCACAGTCACCAGGAAGCTCTGTTTGACTCTATGTTCCAATTTTTTTTTTTAAGTTTTTCAGGCAATATGTGGATAAACTGGATGTTAGGTGCCATATGTAGATGGATTTTTCTTTTGGCCACCAGACCACAAAAAAAAAAAAAAAAAAAAAAAAAGACATGGACACTCTTTATGAAATCTTGGCCTATAGCTTGGGCTTGTCCCACTAGCTCTTATACCTTAAATTAACTCATTTCTGTTCATCCAAGTGTTGCCATGTAACTGTGGCTTTTACCTCTCCTCCTTCACGTCTTGATTCCCCAAAGTCCAGCTGGTGACTCTACCTTTCTTTCTTCCAGAGCTCTCTCTGCCCAGAAGTCTCTGCTATACATCCTGCCTAGCTATTAGCCATTCAGCTCTTTATTACATCAATCAGAAGGCACTTTGGCAAAGATACATCTTCACAGTATACAAAAAATTATTCCAAAACATTCCCCCTGACTGTCCATCACTGATATATACCAGTCTTTTATGCTTTAAATCCCCAACAATGTCTGCCAAGTGTCATTTGCCTGTGGAGTGGTGAGTTATTCAGTAATAATGATGTTATATGGGGATAGATGTAAGGATAGGAAGTGAGATTATCATTAAGAAAAGTCAAGACTTGCCGGGTGGTGGTGGTGGCGGCGGCGGCGGCGGCAGCGCACACCTTTAATCCCAGCACTTGGGAGGCAGAGCCAGGCAGATCTCTGTGAGTTCGAGGCCATCCTGGACTACCAAGTGAGTCCCAGGAAAGGTACAAAGCTACACAGAGAAACCCTGTCTCGAAAAACCAAAAAAAAAAAAAAAAGAAAGTCAAGACTTACGAGATTAGGTTACTGAAGGTGCTCTCTACATAGATATGGAAATTCTTCACACTATAATAGTATAAATTATTTTGGTTATTAAGAGAATTTTTAGAATACTGAATGAACATGAAGAGAAGATAAGGGATTAGTATAACATAGGGGTATAAAAATATACAGAAGCATAAGTTAGCTATGTGTCATTTACTTCTTAAGATGGGAAAATGTCAACAGCATAGTGTCTTTGTACAGTTTCTTAGGAAAAAATGATGGTGAAGAAAGAGTGTGCAGACTTGTTATTTAAAGATTATTCCTGTTTCATGAAGAATATATTTGTTGAAATTTGGCATTGATGGATCAGAGATTATCAATGCAGTGAGAAATTTAATTAGAAAAAAATCTTTATAATGTGCCTATTTCATTGTTTTCTATAATTGTACAATGAGATAGTCCAAGATTATTTCATTATTTAAAGCTGATATTTGACAGTATTATTATAAAGTACCTCAAGTAACTTTCTATAATGGAAACAGAAAATACTAGAAATGTAATTGTATTTACCATTTCTCAAAATTATAGATTTCAAAATTTTTCTTTATAAAAGTTAAAATTTCTCATTTAGTAAATTTATCGAAAATGTGAATAAAGAACAAAGACACTAAAACATAACACTTTAAAATAGAGGTGCTTCATTGGCAGGTGGTTATTTTAGCAATAACTAAGAAAAGATCACAGAAGAAGCTTTTAAGGATATGTTGGTATCACCTTTGAGAAATCTGCATTCTTTGGTTTCAACATATGTTCAGTGATCAGAGAGTTCCCTGACTTCAAGTGTTTATTCACATCTGTCAGCTAAATCATAGATCTAAATGCAAAACGTAGCACTCAGGAACATTATGTGGATTTGTGATAGTCCCTGGAGGACTTTGGGTCCATAAAGCAATGAATGGATGATAAGGAGACATAAATATGGTATTTTCATCTATGACAGATGCAATCTTGCTCCAATGTTATTTATATTATATAAAGGAAAACTGAACCTATTTGCCTCTGCCGAGCTGAAAGGAGGTACCCTTAGGGATGAATAAATGAATAGCTTGCTATTAATTTCCAATTTTTAGAAATTCATCTTTGAAATCATTGTATTTTAGTGATATTTTAAAAGTGACTCATGTTTATTTATTTATTTTAAATGTGTCTGGAACCCAAAGGGAAAAATGTGGGGTAGAGTTGCTACAATAACAGAATGATCTTCCCCACCCCTCTTTTTGGCTTGAATTATCAAAATTAACCAAGATTTCCATGTGAGTGACTAACAGAGCACCCAGCCCAACATCTGAAAGACCTACATTAAATCTCTTAGCCTCCTGTTCTTCCTCATACTCTGTTCCTATTATGGAGGTAGGACGTGAACATACTGGAAAGCCTGAATCCTTGCATTTAGACAAATTGTATCTTGGTATCAACTCTATCCTCTTTTGTCAACTTACAGACTTGCCAGTCAACAAAAAATTCTTTTATGCTGCTGTTAATCTAATATTTATATTTTGAGCAAATCAAGATTCCCATGTCTATTTTTATTTGATATCCAAATTTTGTGAAAAAGTAGTGTATCTATAAGTGAAGCAGTAGTTTAATCCTTATATAAACACCATTTCCATTTTATATTAAACTTAAGCCAAGCTGAATAAACTGTTAGTAGTTAGTTTTCTGTCTTGAGGTTGTTGTTTTCTTATTCAAAATAAAACTGTAGGTAAGGTAATAGTTATTTAAAATAACTACAACTGAGTTTGCAACTTTTGTTTTATATCACATCCAGATATTAGCATAAGCCTTTCATTACTATTGATGATTTTCTGCAGAAAACTACACTTCCCAGTTTCCTTTGCAAACTCCCGAGGTAATTTCTGTTCCTATAAGGAGCAACATTCCATCTTCTTTGTAGACATTTTAGCCATCTGCACATGTGGGAAACAAAATGCTTCCTCACCTTAAATAAACATGGTCCTTCTGAAGGTCACACAGAGTGTCTCTGCCCACCTTCTGTCTCTATGTCTATGGCTGTTCTTTTAATAATCTAACAATATGATTATGTATGGCAAAATATTGACCAGCTAAAGTCAGAGAATGACTTAAAATTCTTATGTCATAGCTGTTACATATATGAAGTCACAGCAGCTGTGGTTACACATTGTAACAAGTGTGAATGCACAGAAGATCAAGAAAATTAGACATCCCTGCTTTCCCACCCCTATCTATGAAGCTAAAAACTCTTGTGGCTTCTGGGAGAGGGAGTGTTGCTGTCCTTTGGGGATGTGCCTATTGGTAGGTCACCCATACTCCAGGGGATGACTCCCCCATCCCCATACATAAGATACATACAGTCCTAACTAGACTTAATGGGTTATTTTTTAAAAAATCATGAAGTTGGGAAGGAGATAAGAGAAATGTTTGGAGTAGAAGCTAGAGGGAGGGTGTGGGGATAGATATGAACATGATGCATTGTGTACATGTGTGAAGTTTGCAAAAAATAATCTTAATAAAATTCATATATTAAAATTCAGGATTATATCGAGTCATTGATTCTCTAGTAATGGCAAATTCTGATCCTAGTAAACATTAGTAAATATCAATTATACTTAATGAAATTATGATTATAAAATTAAACATATTGCTCATCCATTAACCTTAACTGTTGTTGGCTGTTTTTACTCTTGAGGCGGGGGGGCGGCTGCCACCCAGCTCCCAAGTAAATCACACAGGGAGGCTTATTTTAGTTATAAATGCCCAGCTTTAACTTGGCTTGTTTCTTGCTAGCTTTTCTTAACTTTAATTATCCCATCTGTCTGTGGCCTTGGGGCTTTTATCTTTCTCTATTCCTGTATTCCTTTTCTTTACTTCTTACTCTGTGTCTAGCTGTTTAGCTGGGTCGTTGGCCCCTGATGTCTTCCTCCTTCTCTGGCTTTTTCCTTCTCCTTCTCCTCCCAGATTTCCTTTTCTATTTCTTCTCTCTGCCTGCAGGCCTGCCATCCTTTCTCCTGCCTTGCAATTGGTCATTCAGCTCTTATCAGGTGTTTTAGACAGCCACAGTAACACAACTTCACAGAGTTAAACAACTGCAACATAAACAAAACTAACACATCTAAAAATAATATTCCCCAACACTCAACCCTTGCCTCTGGTCACTTAAAAGCCCCATTCTGAAGAAAAAATACTTATATTTGCCCACATGAAAAGAAATTTCTTAATTAAATTCAATTTGGATCCCATTCTTAGACTGTAAAGATGTAAAAAAAAATGCATCACTGGATCCATTCTTAGACTGGATTGTTGGAAATTTGCTCTGGAGGGTTTATAAACATACTTGCTATGGTATTTCTGATTTCACTGGAAATTAAAGTGAATTTTCAATAAATAATAATAATTTGCTAGGGTCAGTTTCTGAGTGATGTTTTGGCCAATAACGTATCCAGTATGAATTTTTTTTTTTTTTGAGGAAATGGCACAGCGACAGAAATATACTGGATTACTAAATACTTTAGACTGCTGACATTTATCCAACTTGGTGTTTCTGATTTTGTGTGCTAATAGGTTTTATATAATACACACAAATTAATTTAGCAAGTCGGGTAAATGACTGACTTTATATTCAGGTTTTAATTTTATATAAAAACTAAATGTTTACTCTGCAAAATGATTTATAAGCTCATATAACAGTGGTTTTACTTAATCTAAATTCAATTTTCAAGTTTTAGTTTGTTGACTTTTACGTTGTTGAATTTTTTATTTAGGTCATCAAATATAAACTTAGATGTGTGACATTTCTAGGAGACACAGTCACACAGCAAACTGCTTACTCCTCTGCCTCTTACAGTCATTCCGCCCATTCGTCCTTGATTATCCCAGAGCCTTAGGCACAGGAATGGTGTTGTAGTTGTCTCAGTTGGGATTGATCTCAACAACTCTGTAGTTTGATATGTCTGTTGCAAGCTGCCTAAATATGACCTGAACAAGGATGACACCACACCAATAGACATGCTAATCTGCAAGAGGGTAAGTTCATGAGGCCTCAACCCTAGACAATACCTACAGGCAACTAAGGAATGCTAAGAGCAAGAGAAATAGTCTTTTTCAGTGTAGAGTACACCAATTAGTTATACAACACCCAATGGTTAGCCCTGGAAACATACATATAAGTAACATTATATGTAATGAGCAAAACATAATATGTATTTATATATAAAATACTAAATATATCTATGAGAGAGGGAGAGAGATAAACAAAGAATCCATGACTTTAGAAGGTTGGGAATGTGGAAAGAACAGATGGTATATGGGAGAGTTTGAAGGGAGGAAAGGGAAAGGGAAATGATATAATTATGTCATAATTTCAAAAAATAAAAATTTTCAATCATTACCTATCTTTTTAGTGTTATATCAACTTAAAAACTAATCTGCATGTGCTAAAAAGGGTTAAAAAGAAAGTAGTGTAGATCCAAATTGCAAATGTTTGTGTTGGTTGACTGTAAGTGATTAAAATAGAGAATCATACATTTATTTTGATCTGTGGGGTAGGTAACATGATAGAAAGAGCAGGAATTCATTTGTATGTCTGAACATTAATTTTATTCTTTGTAAAACATGGCTATAAATGATGACTTATCTCAAGGGAGAGAATAATTTGTGTTGTTTAGGAAGCTACCACTACCCATTAAAATGTTGAGTTGTTTTTCTATGATTATTTCAGATTTCCTTTCTATTATTGAATAAGTTTTACATTATCCTAAATCCTGTTTGAATGTCTAATAGGTTCTTAAATAACCTGACATCTGGTTCCATGTTATTCTAGCCTTATTGTCTTTTCTCTGCTTTTCTACTCATTTAAAATTCAAGCAAATAAACAGTGAGCTTATTTTAGTGTCTCATTGTATTTTAATGGCACATTATAGTTTTATTGAAATATAAACTTTAATATTTTAGAGCACCAATGCCTTTTGTTACATCTCTTTTCTTAGCACTCTTTATTGTATTATCTTGAGAATTTTGAATTAATCATGGGATTAAAATTAGAGTAAGTTAAACTAATAAATAAATACTTTTTTAAAAAAAGAATGTGTTTGACTTATTCATCTTTCTGTATTCAATAATGTTGAACAGGTCTTCATTGCTTTGGCATGTTATACTTTATGAGTTCCTTTCATTTCTTGAAAATTACATACATCTCATAACTCCTACTCTAGATGCACTTTGAATGCTGGTCTTATCTCTGCCATACTTACTAGAATCATAGTCCACAAAGACTACTTGACACAATGATTTTGACTGACGCATGTGTGAATGCTAGTCTAAAAAACACAAAGATCAATTATTTGTCTTTAAAGTAGAAGTTTGTTCATGACCTCACAATTTCTCAAGACAGATTCCATAAGAGTGTAATTTCCTTTGAATAACATGCAGTAGCTCGAGAGTTTATTTAACTGTTATCATTTGGGATCTTCTATAGGTACATAAAAACAGAAAATAAATAGATATTATCAAGTTTAAATTTGAAAATGAATTTTTGAGAGCCAAGAGAGAAACCCACTGAGAGGAAATGGAAGTACTCATGCAGAATAAATTTCCCATATATAGATGGAATTGCTCAGATGGGGAGTGTTAAAGACCTAGGAAGAGCTATCAGAGTAAGTGGCTCTGAGGGGCATGGGGCTGGTCATCAGAGGCTTCTTTGCAAAGCACTCATCCATCTATGTAAGACCACTGATTTTGGTCTTGCTTTCCAGGATCATGATCACATACTCCCATTCAGTCCTGTCTTAGAGTTTCCATTGTTGCGATAAAATATTATAACCAAACACAACTCATAGAGGAAAGAGTTTATTTCAGCTTACATGTCCTGATAACAGCTCATCATGAAAGAAATCAAGGCAGGAACTGAAGCAGAAGCCATGGAGGAGTGCTGCTTACTGACTTGCCTTCATGAGTTGCTCAGCCTGTTCTTATACATCTCAGGACCACCTGTCCAGAGGTGGCACCCCAACAATGCCCTCTCATATCAATTACTAATTAAGAAAATGCATCACAGGCTTGCCCACTGTGTTTCAACTGAAGTTTTCTCTTCCCAAATGACTCTAGCTTGTGTCAGGTTGACATAAAACTAGCCAGAACATGATCCTTTTGTTTGTGAATATGGTGGTTAGACTGAGATGCCCTCCACAAATCTTGGGCATGTGAAATTCTCCTGTTTGGGAAGTATTCAGAAGTTCAGGTTTGTTGAAGGTGTGTGACTTTAGGTTTCAAAACACTTTTAGCATCTCCATTAAGCTCTCTTTGCTTCCAGTTTGTGTGTCTGGATATGAGCGTCCAGCTGGTACACCACTACCATGCCTGCTTGTCTGTTGTCATGCTCCCTGCCATAATGGTATGGTGGTGGGCTCCTAACTCTATGGACTGTAAGCCCTAAATAAACTCTTCCTTCTTTAAGTCTCTTTAGTCATGGTGTTTTATCACATCAGTAGAAAAGTGACTAATACAAATCCCCCACTTTCTACCTAGAAAGTACAGTTGTCAGTCTGTCTTACCATCCTCACTGTTGACTCTCAGCAGTGTAGGCGGGGCAGGACTAATCCTGATGATCTCTAGTGCATAAAGAAGCTACTCAGCCGGGCGGTGGTGGCACACGCCTTTAATCCCAGCACTCGGGAGGCAGAGCCAGGAGGATCTCTGTGAGTTCGAGGCCAGCCTGGGCTACCAAGTGAGTCCCAGGAAAGGCGCAAAGCTACACAGAGAAACCCTGTCTCGAAAAACCAAAAAAAAAAAAAAAAAAGAAGCTACTCATAGGTTTAGGGGGTTTCTCTCACAATCTATGAGGACTCATTACTAAGTCTGAGCATCCTTTAATAGTGTCATGCTTTCAAAGTGTCCGGTGGTTGCCTTGAAACACAAAGAGGATCATGTCAACAAGCACTCACCTGTAGTAATAATATACAATGGTGTGTGGGAGATTCCGTTTTTAGCATTTGATCTTTTTTGAGAGGCACTTCTCCAACATCACAGGTTTAAATGTTTCTATTGATTTTCATGTCTAGATTTATTGTGAACATATAACCTCCAGTTAGCCTAAAGCAGACTTTCTGATTTTTTAAGCAAAAAAAAAAAAAGAGAGAGAGAAATAAAATAGAGAAAGAGCAAGCCAGTTAGAAAAACAAAGCAGTAGCACTGTAAACCTATGTGAGCAATGTGTGAAAAATCAGTATGTTCATAGCAAGAACTTAATATAAAAATTGTTGTTAATAATAATGCTTTCAGAATATATTATAATAAGTAGTTTTGGGGATCGTGCAAACTTATATTAACTTGAAATTTCTTAAAATGATTTTATAGATAACAAGTGCAAACCTTCCTTTAAAGTGATATGATACCTTAATAGATATCAAATTGTTTTTGACAGCTCTATGGCTTCTGTTCCTTCCTATCTGAAAATCACAGTGTATAATTTTCCTGTGTGTTTGTGATTATTATTGATGCTAGTTCATACAGGAAAACTGATTAGGAAATTTAGAGGAAAAAAAAAACATTCATTTGAAGGTTGTTCCTCCCCCCACACAAAACTTACATTTTGGGGGAGAAATGATCCAAATTATCCAGCTTCTCATCAGATGTTTATATTGATCTCTTTACCAAGAGAAAAGCACCCTGGCTTTGCACTGCCTGCTCTGGATGCAGTTGAGGTCTGAGCCAGTTCTCGATGCTCTGCTGGTGTGACATGGTTGTCATTGTTGTGGTTTGACATTGTCTTTGCTGCTGCTGGTCTTTTTTTCCTTAAATATTTATTTGCTTTATTTTATATGTATATATGAATGCTCGTACGTATGCATGTGTCCCATGTGCGCGACTGGTGCCTGCAGAGGCCAGGAGACGATATCAGACCCCCTGGGATTTGAACTAGACAGAGGGTTGTGAACCATAATAAGGGTGTTGGAAGCCGACTGAACCTCGGTCCTCTTCAGAAAGAGCACGCGCTCTTAACCACTGAGCTGTGTCTGCCACCTTAGAACGAGTGCTTATAATTAGGGTAACTATCTCAGATCCTTCACAACGTGGGGAGAATGACTGCCAGTTATTCTTATCCTAAGTTAAGGCACTATTTGGAGAATTATTAAAAAATTAAAAAAGAATGATATTTTATTTCTTTCCTGGGACTCACTTGATAGCCCAGGCTGGCCTCGAACTCACAGAGATCCACCTGGCTCTGCCTCCCGAGTGCTGGGATTAAAGGCGTGCGCCACCACCGCCCGGCTATTTTATTTCTTATAACATCAATATACACAAAATTGTAGAAAAAATCACTTAACTTTACACATTTTTGTCAAATAATATGAATGAATTATATTTTTTTCATGCTTATAAAGTGAAAGACTAGATGCAACAGAGATGATAGCTAATGCTTTTTTTTTTTTTTTTCCAATTTCGTTGGCTTGAGAAATCACCTAACAGACACATCTCTGGGTAATCCAGGAAGGTTAAATTGAGATGGGAAAAACCTCCACTAATGTAAGTGGTGCCAGGCTATGGACTAGAATTCCAGAGACTGGATGGAAGCAGGAATGGTGAAAGTGTGAACAGCAGCCTTCATCTCTCTCTGTGTCCCAACTGCCAACACAGTGTGACCAGCGGCCTCCCATTCCTGCCCCTGTGCCTTGCTATGATGGACTCTATACAGAAGATCATGAGCCAAAAGAAATCCTTCCTAAGCTACTTCTGTCAAGAACTCATGTTCATACTCCTGTCAAGTATTTTCTCCATTAGCGAGGAGAACAACTAATGCAGATAGCAAATGCTTCTACACATAATATTTTTATAATTTCCTGCATAATAATATTAATTCTAGTCTTATCAACACTATGAATTTATAAACTCCTAGCTGTTCCCTGATAAATAATGAAAAAAATTTATAATACTCATTGTTAGTAAATTTGCTAAATAGAAAAGTTAGAGCTGACAATGAAAATGTTTCATTCTTTCTGGAATTAACTGAAGTAGGTTGATCTCATGTATGATTTTAGATAAAAACTTCTTGTTTAGATAATTTATTGTGTATGACTTTACTTGCTTAAAAGACTGCAAGTTTTCTTCTTCAAATTTGTGCTTTAGTTGTAATTTCCTTAATAATGTATATAATCTGCTCATGCTCATAATTATGACTTAGCTTCTTGATTTACAAAACATATTCATCATGATATACTATTATAAATTTGTGAAAGAGGGTACAGAAAGATTTTTAAGAGAAGAGACTAGAAAATCTGATAGGAAATTGTTGTTGCCTAAAACAACTGTGTGTGTGTGTGTGTTTGTGTGTGTGTGTGTGTGTGTGTGTGTGTGTGTGTGTGTGTATGTGTACGTACCAATCACAATTCAAGAAAAAAGATGCCATGATTTCAGAGACTATGTTAGAGAGATTGGAGAGAGTAAATGGGTAAGAAAAATGATGCAATTACATTTTTAATTTTAAAAAAATCAGTAAAAAGCTACTTTTTCCTAAATTCCTTATGACAATCAAGTGGTGGATTTCAAAGAAGCAAATATTTCTAAACCTACTGACACAATTTCAGACCGCCACTATATTGGAAAAACAATTGCCTTAAACATTCTGACAGGATTAAATGAGTAGACAGTAAAACATGTGGTCCAGGCATACTTGGAACTCACTGTGAAGCCCATGTTGGCCTCAAACCCATGATGCCCATCTTGCTTAGACTGAGAGTGCTAGCATCATTGGGCATTAAACATCACACCTGGCAAGAGTAGTCTTTTAATGGCAACTTGACCAGAAGTTTGATAATTTATTTTGAAAGGAAGAGCAAGGGGGATTAATTTTACTGTTTCAATTTAAACAGGATGTTTGGATTGTCCCTTCTCCTTCTCCGTCTGACATCTCTAATATCTCTACTCCTCCCACTCTTCTGTTCAGCTTGTTCTTGATCTCTCTAACTGCCTTTAGTCCATTTATCCTAGCATACGCGTATTTTACATATGTCCATAAATTGGGAGATGTATGGAAAAGCAAATAATGTACAGAAGGGTAAATGAAGTATATCAATATAAACCAGTGTATATTGTTTATGAAGAAAGCTACTATTATGTTCTAAATATATCACAAGTTGATATTACCATAATAATGTCTTTCTCCCTAGCTATTAATCTGCACTACAGAATATCACATGTATATTTAATCTTTCTTCAGAGGAACTAAGCTTATTTACATGTTCTATACAGAGCACAGTTTTAAGCACATTTTAATATTGGCTACTAATTTTATCCTGTCAGAATGTTTTAATGTAATTACAAAGAGATGTTGCTTGAGTCTTAGCTTATTTAATCTACATTTTCAGTGTTTGACCTTTCCTGTAGTTGTATATGAAAGATATCCACACTATCCTACAAAATTCCCAGCACAAGGTTCAGAGCAAAAATGACGAAAACCTCAACAAGAATTATTTTGTGTGATCAATACTTACAATCTGAATCCTGGGGCAAGGAAGGAGTTGAAAACAAAGGCAAATAAATGGCTTCCTTCTTGCTCATCCACCTTAAAATAAAATAAGGAAGGGGTGAAATAAATGATTTCCAGGGAGCACAGTTCCTTCTCTCTGGTGACTGTATTTACTTTCAAGTAATGGTGCTTACAGATAATATGTACAAGAGTCGACATAATTCTTCCCTTTATTTGACTACAGAGCCTGGTTCTCAGTGAGAGGACAAAGTGCAATTGGTTTGTTTTCCAAGTTATTTCTTATCCCATTTGCATGTCGGACTGATCATGGTGTTACTGTTTTAATTTTGATTGTTAACATAAAATTGGAATCCAAAGTAAAGGAAAACTGTGAAAATTAACTTGCTAACAGTATAGGAGAACAAAGCATGGGCATTATGATAATGTAATCATTGAGGATCTGAAGTAAAATCCATTTTAAAGACAAAGTTAATGGTTCCCTTTGAAATCTTCACGTAAAAATTGAAAACACAACTTTAATAGGAGACAGACACAGGTAGGGTATGAAGAATTACAGCTGGGGAAATTAATAAAAATAGTATCTAAAACAGTATTAGTAAGATATGAGGCTCATTCATTAATGGTCTCTAGGATAATATATCACTGAAAATGTTGCATGAAGGACAGTCTTTGATAGGATTATGTACAGTATAATAGCAAGCTCCTGGAATTAAAATTCACTGAGAAGATACATCTTGTGAACTGAAGGGTAAGAAGATAATAATGGTAACATTAATAATAGTAAATAACAAGAATAAAATGACTCACATAAATAGAATTTCCATCAGCAACCATTATTGCAATTATGAGAATGATAAGCTAGTAATCTGGAGAAAATAGCTAATCTTTATTGATTCACTGTTTAATTTCTTTTTATTTTACAGGCTTTAGAACTGCTGTCAATAACAATAATGTGTACCAGAGAAAAAAAAAGTTATGCCAGGAAAGAATAGAAGAAGAATGTACCTCATTGTGCAACCTACAGCATTTCTAAAGGTTCTTTTAAGAAATGCATTTATATTCTATTGTGGAGGAAAATGAAAAATGCATTCAAAAGGTCCCCCACCCCCTTTTAAATGATCCTTGTGGGATTTGCTCTCACAGAGTTTACAGAGTTCCAGAGACAAAGTCAGAAAACACAATAATGCAAGCTCTGGCTCTTTAATCGCACGGAGTTCAGGATTATTCTTCCGCAGTGACACCTGGGAAAAAAGACAGGCCATCAACCAGCTGACCCTACAGCAGCCCTAGGGGCAGTTCCACCGCCACCAGCAAAGTGGGCGGTTAGGGAACAGAGCACTTATCCAAGGTCCAGATAATAGCAGGGGCAGCAGCTCATTTCCTGATGAGGGAAAATAGTTCTTTGTTTAGCACATGATTTCTGGCAGCCAAGTCTCTACTAGGGAACGAAGGTTAATTTTCTCTAAATGTAAATGAAAGATGAGAATGTGAAATGATGACGCATGGAGGCACTCCATCAGTGGCATGGGTGAGTGGAGGGGTTGCTAGGAGATGGCTGGAAATTTTCCCTGCATTTGATGTAGAATACAGGAAGAGAAAATTTTACCCCATTCTTAAAACAAGCTGTAATTACATGGAGTGGGAGTGGGGGGAGCTAAAACTTTTTACGTACATTTCAATTACATTTCAGTTAAAGTATGGACACATTATTTAAATATATCAATTTCTATATGAATTTTAAACTATGTGTTAATCATTACATTGTGAAAGTTTCATTTATTTATTTACTTTTAATTTCAAGTGTGACGGCACATACCCTTATCCCAGCAATGAGGAGATTGAGGCCAGTCCAAGCCTAGGTTGGTATATATAATAAAAAAAAAATCCCAAAATTTAGAAACAAACGGAATGAAAAAAACCAATAAAAAAAGAAGAAAAAAAACCCTGATTTTCCTGAATGTTTTTCTTTCACTCTTTTGCTCACACACCTTACCTTAAGCACACTCTACTCTGGAAAATTCTGAGCTCTGTAATCAAATCAAAACATCAGCACTCTAAAGTCTCAACAGTCAGAACATCTCTCTAAAGCATGAGAACTGTGTGCTTGTAGAATACATATTCCTTGATATAGAGATGCTGTGACTTCTCTGATTAAACACCAGCCCTGCCTGAGCATGTCCCACCTCCTGCCTTTTTATCCTAGGAACACACCTACCCCAATTTAGTCAGGGATCTCTTTCTAGCTCTATACATCTCTCACATTCAGCCTCTCAGAGACTTCTTCCGGCTTCAGAAAGGCCTTAGCATTACAAATCATTCATATCATCAAAACTTTCTTTCAAGTGTCTGGTTTATTATTTTTTGAAAAGAAAAAAATGTAAGCACCATTGTTCTGTCCCAGAAACTACCACTGTCTTTGCTCCTTGTTGGGAGTGGTAGCACCTCTTCCAGGTGAAGGAAGAACATTTTTGTTTGTACACCACCACAGTTATTTGATGTAGTTGTCACTGTGGGTGTAATTCCTTATTCCTACGAGTTTGACCTTTATCATTCATGCCACTTCGTGTTACCATAATGAAGCAAACATGCAAATATTTCCCTTCAAGACATTCTTAGTGACACAAGCAGATTCTATCTCATTCTCTCTCTATCCACAAGTTGGTCAGCTATGTCTTAACATAACTTTTATCAGACTATTCTACTTTTTAAAATTTGGTTTTGTTTTTTATGTCAGGGTCTCTCTACATAGCCCTGGCTGTCCTGGAACTCACTGTGTAGCCTAGAGTGGCCTCTAACTCACAGAGATGGATTCTCCTGCCTCCCAAATGCTGGCATTAAAGGCATGCTTCACCACACTTGGCAGCAAAACTTCTAAACAATTTGTAGGTGAAGCTAAAGGAGATGCTGTACAGAACAAAAGAAAGGTCACAGTAAAGAGTAAGCACAGTTACCAGTTCATCTCTGGACCCAAATATTTAATTACTCACATACTATGTACCTGTTAGCCACATGTGGGCTATGCATTGGGTACAACAGCTGAGCCACAAAGAGGGCATCCATTCTTCTGAAGGGGCTGCCAAGGGCCTCTGGGAGGCCTTACATAGAAGATGATGCTTGAAGCAAGATGGATTGGGAATAGGAAGAATGACAAACAATGATGAAAGAAATAGCCTTTCAGAAACAAGAGAGAACATGTAGCTTAATTTTTATGTGTATATGTGTGTGCATGGTGTACATATGTGTTTGAGTGTTTGAGTGTGTGTGTGTGTGTGTGTGTGTGTGTGTGTGTGTGCGCGCGCGCGCATGTACTTGGAGGCCAGAAGTCAACACTGAGAATCTTCTTCAGATACTTTCTGTCACATTACGTGGGGCAGGGCCTCTCACTGAACCTGGAGCTCATGAATTTGACTAGGCTGTTTGGCCAGTGAGCTCCAGGGATCCCCTTGTCTTTTCCCTTCTAGTGCTTGGGTTACAGGTGACTACTACACCCAGATTTTGCATGAGTGATGGAGCTCCAAGTTCAGGTTTTAATGCATGAGCAGCAGGTACTTTACTAACCGACCCATCTTTGTGGCCCTTCAAATTGTATAGTTTAAACTGGAGGCCATAAAAAAGCAGTCCACAGAGAAATGTAAGAAACAGCAGAGGATGATGGGGGGGATAACAACAGGATCTTTGCTCATTAGACTCTGTGAAGAAGCAGATCTGATCACCTTGTGCTCATCTTCAATGTTTCAAATCTGTCCTATCAAAGTGAGATGCACGCTCTAGCAAATAAGGAGTAGGAAGAACCTACCAGAATAGAGGCAATCTCCTGAATGTTAACAGTCTATTCTCTTTCTTTATCTCCTTGTAATCTCTGATCCCTGATGAATGGATGGCTTAAACCTTGTCTTTCCCTTCCCATTATTGTCTCTTCGTATCTCTGCCTCTTTTCCACTCTTTCTCCAATTTAGTTTTCAATTAATTCTTAAAAACACAAATATACATTATGCCATTGCCTAACATTTTTTAATGATGATTTAGCTGTAGGATGAAGTGTTAAGTTCTCTTCATGGGAAGAGTCCTGGCATTCACTGTTAGTGTTGTTTTTTTCTCACTGACTCTACACTTTCCGATTTTGTTCCATATGTTGGTCCTAACTGCAGGTTCCCAAACACAGGGTTCTGGCCCAGATATCTGCCACTTGGTCTGGAATTTACTCTTGTCTCCATTTGGTGATGTGAAAACTCTTGATTAGTCTTCAAAATCTCAACCATGTGTCTTTTTGTATGGTCCTGTCCCTGCTCACTGTTTTATGTGTGTAAAATTTATGAATTAACCAAATTTACCTGCATTCTATGTGCTATTTCTGTACTGTATATATATTCTGTGCTGATCTATAAGGAACACCTAATAAAATAGTGAACTGAATTGAATTGAATTGTGTCAAATAAAAAAGGTGACAAGAACTGGGGAAAGATGGTAAAGACTTTTTATTTTCAGAAGGCTCCTGTTGAAGACATCCCAGCTGGACAGTCACATATCTAGCTAGAGAAAAGAAAGAACCATACTCTTTTGTGCTTTTCATGTGTATCTGGAAGCAGAAGCACAAGTAAAATAGTTTCCAAAAGATAGAGGAAAGAACATTTGGGGAAATATCCCATCCTCAGAGAGTACATTGTGCTTTCTTTCAGAAATTTCCTGCTTCCCCTTGCCAGTAGTTAATTCCTTTCAGCATAATAATAAATATTTCCCCTCATACATGTAACATAGCTCTTTTATTTGCTATTCCATGCTCCTTACCTCAAAGTCCTCATGATTGCATGTTCATGATGTACATCTGGTCATTGTCTTCCTCTTCTTTCTCCTCTTCCTCTCCTCCTTCTCCTTCTCCTCCTCCTCCTCCTCCTCCTCCTCCTCCTCCTCCTCCAATATATGGCTTATTTTTCCATTATATTATTCCATATACATACATACAGATACACACATGTATATATAAATACAACCTGCTGAATTCTTTCAGTGTTGCTCATATGAACATGTGTTTGAAGCTGACCACTCAGGATTAGGTAACCTATCAAGGGTTTAATCCTTAGAGATGATTGGTTCTCCCTATCTTACTTTTACTAGAATTTTGGCAAAAATAAATATTATTTAATATATAATGTCAGTTATATATTGCATTCTCTAAAACATCACAAAGTATAGATATGATTAGGAATTAAACTTAGGAAATTTCTGGAGCCTTGTCATTTTCTTGCAAAGATACAAATGTTGATATTATTCCCTTATCTGGGAAGACGAGGCCTTAATGTAAGCACCTGAAATCATTAGGAGAAAGTACGGGTCTGATGAGTTAAGGGGCTAAGTTGCTCACTCTGTCAATTTCTAATAGCGTTTGTTTATGAAATCAACTATTATTTTTGCTCTGAACATGAAAATGTGCGTATTTGGATTATCCAATATGCTCTTTCATTGCATGCTGTTCTATTTATGTGCTATTCAGTAATTTTTACTGGAGGAGCTGCTACTATTTGTCTTAAGTTCTTAATACCACATGTGTGTCTCTGTGAGTATAATCAAGTGTCTTAATATTCCTGTCTTTCTTAGTAACACACACATAAAGGCAAATATAGAACAAGTAAGACTATTTCAGAGGCAAAGGAAGGCATACAGAGAAAAAATTGATGCAATATAAAAACACAAATATCGGACTCTGTGAATACATAAGAAAGAATGATACACTCTAATTGGAGCATGTAATTTTTGAAAGAATAAAGCTTTAAAACTTGGCTGTTTGGGCTATTGTTAATTAGATAATTTAAGTATAAAACTAACTACTAAATTTAAACTATTCCCTTTTCTATATTTTATGTCTGCTGTTGATTTCCTGTAACAGCAAAATGATCTTACAGTTATTTGATTGCTTTCCATGTTCATCTGGGTGCTTTGTAAAAAATATAATACAGTACAGATGTCAACTCAGGAACTAAATAGCACATATTTCTAAAGAACCATAAAAAATATTAACAATATAGAAACAATGGCTCAGTAATTACTTTTTGCTGTGGAATGAGGTTAGACATTTATCCTTATGGAGTCCTAATACACTTACACTCAGATCTGCCCCTGTGGTCCTTTTTCCTTTGTTGATAAATGCATAGTGCAGGTGCCTTGTATGGCCACGATGGTATTTGAGGTCATCCTATACTGTTAGCACAAATGGTATGAACAATAGTTTATATGCCACTTAACTCCTTGGGAGAAGTGGTTAACCTTGCTAGAAAGGACAGATCAGTCATGTACAGTTATTAAGGTCTAGAAGGTTTTGTTATGCTCTAAAATCCTTTCATACAGTTCAGTGTACTTCTGTAGGCAGCCTATTTAAGCAGAAAAGCAAAGGATGGAGATGCCACCTCTGAATTTTTTACAGAATATATACATGGAATAGGTGATGGAAATTTCTCTAAGACCTGTTTTGTTAATGACACTTACATTACAGAGGTGACACACAGTTTCCCCCTTAGAGATGGACTTTCAAAAAATATGTGGATGAATAAAGAATAAAGGCTTCACAGATGTAAAACAGTTTTAAAAAAATTCCCAGCCTCCTAAACGGATTTCAATCTGATCACTTTGTTTAAAGGTTTCAGAATAATCTTATTATGTTTTAACTGACTGCTTTTGCTATGAAATGGAGGGTCCCTATTAAATTTACTTCAGGTCATTAGCAGACTTCATTTAAAATTAACTTCCAACCACTGTCCTTAGTAACTATGTATTTTTAATCTAGAGAGCCAGCTGATGATGGTAGTCTCAAAAGGAAAAAGCTAAGAATAAGACAACTTCAAGATTTCTTCTAATAATGGCAAGGAGACCTGTTTCCTTATTCATGGCCAGGAAAGGCTTTGATGTAAGAAAAAAAAATCACTCTCTCTCTCTTTTTTTTTCTATTAATGTCAAACAACACTCTCTTGTGTTGGGTGATTATTTTTTTGAAAAAAAAATTCCTTATACTATTGTACAGGTACAGTTGCTAAAACAGATAGAGACAGATAGGTAGATAAACATGAAGTAAGCAATGTTTTCCCAAAAGAAGACTAAGGTAGAAGACAAAATCCTCTTGTTCGCTGTGTTCTCAATAAAACAGGTGTGCTGCATTTGTTGTTGTTATTATGTTTCAATAAAGCCATTAACAAGCAAAAGTGCATTCATATGACTTTTTCCAAACAGCAGAAAAGCAGTTTACCACCACGGCTATTTAAATATCTTCTAACTGGCAAAATTAAACCATGTCTCTTTACTTATTTATTGCACTTGTGAAAAGATTAATGGGGATGTGATTCCTTGAGGCTTTTACATATAACCCCTCCACAAAGAACAAAATTATACGGTTTGGCAAATGAACTAAATTAGCTACATTTATTTAAATAATCACTATAGAGGAAACAATAAATCAACAACATTCTGCACAAAAAAAGTGTTTACAGAGTGTCTTGTAATTTGTTTTATCAAGGACACAGACTTTTTGCTCTTAGCTAATCTTGCTTCTAACACTCTATTATCACATCAGCCATTAATGAGTATTTGCAATAGAAATTTAGACAAAGCTTCAGAACAGAGAACTAGGAACCACTTCCACCTACATCTCGGTGCGGTTACTCTGAGACACATTCTTCTAATAAACATGTTGTCAAAGGTTTCTAATAACTTCGGAGACAGTCAAAATTAAATGGCAGAGCTTTGTTAAGTCAGGAAAAGAGATGATTTGAATGGTCATAATCGTGCAATTATCTCAGTCTCTCTATATTTCAAAGGGCTCTGTCCATATCTGAGTCTATATCAGAAGTAAGTGAGTAGGGAGCTCAACACTGAACCTGTGATATATTCATAAATCAGCTCTTTCAGAGCCCGTCACCAGCACCATAATGAGGGTCATTATTCAGGCAGAGTGTCAAAACTACTATCAAAGGACCTTCTCAGAATTACAATCATTCTGTTTCTTGTTAAATAAGCAATGTAGTACACAAAAAATGGCAAACAAGGACCAGGTCAATTTGATACAGTGTGAGGGCACAGAGATCTCTAGAGTAATTTACCTTCTGGGAATTCTGATGGCTAGTGAGATGAATTATACACACCCTCAAAAAAGATTAATGATAATAAAACCCTTTCAACATTTTCTCCACAAAAGCTTTGCAAATTGCTCAAAAGCAACTTTAGAAACAAAGCCAGGAGAGAAATGACTAGTTTCTGCTAGACTCGAAACTCAAGGAAATAAAAGTTATCATCTTGGAAAATAGTATGAGTGCACTAAGAAAAGTTTTAATGTGATTAACATAATTTTGGTCATTATGTAGATGGGAAATTATGAATCATTTCATGTTAATACATTACCATATCTATGAAAATTCTTGTAGATTCACATATGAAAGAACATGCAACCTATTTGCCACAGATATACATAACATCTAGAACATTCAACAGTAATAAAGGGAAGAATTTGATGAAGTCCATATTTCTCCTGTGACACAGTGTTACAGATAAAGATACTGAAAGAGGCTCTATATTTATTCTCTGTATGTCAAAAAAGCAAGCAGCAGTCTGTAGAATTACATGGCTACTAAATATATAAGTAAATCTGGCAGGGACGTGTAGCTCCTCTCTCTCTCTCTCTCTCTCTCTCTCTCTCTCTCTCTCTCTCTCTCTCTCTCTCTCTCTCTGTGTGTGTGTGTGTGTGTGTGTGTGTGTGTGTGTGTTTGTATTTGTATAGAGTAGTGCTCATCTGAAGGTTTGATGGCCAGTGGGCCCCAGGAATCTGCTTGTTTCCATCTCCAGAGTGCTTGAATTATAAATGCATTCTACCATGTGCTTCTGAGGATTGGCCTCAGGCCCTCAAGCTTCACCGACTAAGCCATCACCGCAGTCCCCCAGACCATGTCCTCGAACAACCTACTCAGTAAACGACTCAGCGCGATAGATAAGCTTGTCATCACTATATGGACAAGAGTTTGGGAAACTTTTCTCTTCCTGTCCAAAAACAAATAAATAAATAAATAAATAAATAAATAAATAAATAAATAAATAAATAAATAAATAAATATGTATTTATTTATATATTATACACACACACACACACACACACACACACACCAAAAAATACGTTTGAAGGAGAGTTTGACAATTGAATACAATTTTTAAAAACATCCATTCAAATTTGAATCTAAACTTAACACTTACAGAATATCTTCTGGACAATAGAATTATGTGTAAAAACAACAATCAGAAATCTAAATGTTTGATCTAGCTGTGCAGACCTACACACCAGTAAGTAGGAAGGCTGAAGCAGGAAGGCCACAAGTTCAAGGCCTGCCTGGGCTACAGAATGAGTTACTGAAACAACTTAATTAGATTCTGCCTCAAAACACCACCAACAATAGCCATCACACACACACACAGAGTGTGATGGTGGGGAACTACGCTAAATATCTCAAAACAAATTTAATCTCTTTGTACATTTCTATGTGTTCATATTTTATTCAATGGATTTGTGTTGGTTTTAAAATAGAAAATATAAATATTATGTAAATATTAATTATAGCTTACTAATTTTAAAAGAAAAATTTGAAAGCTAAATAGTTCAATTTAAAGAGCATCCATCTAAGTACAAAATACTTTTTTATCATAAGTTAAAATAATCCTTTAGAGTGCTCCTCATAAGATGAGCATTTATTATTACAAAATGTTTACAGAATCATTCATTTTGAAAGGAAGGATAGTGAGATTTCTGGAATACTTGAACACTAATTTTAAGCATGATTTATGCTAGTATATTTTATTTTATTTCATTTATTTTGTGAGAGGATCTCATTCTGTGCCCCTGGCTGGCTTGGAACTCACTGCAGAGACCAGGCTTGCCTTGAACTCATAGAGATCTTTCTGCCTCTGCCTCTCGAGTGCTGAGATTAAAGCTGTTAGCCATCAAAATGGTCCCTGTTATAATTCTTTTATTAAGTTTAGATGCAGCGATACCAATTAAACACAACAACATCCTTAATAAATCTTTCAGTGAGTAATAAATCTCAATTTTTGAGCCTGAGTTCATTGGCTACAAAAAAATGAGATAAGCTGTAATAAATTTTATAGATAATGGCAGAGTGTAGTCTCAATAATTAAAAGGCCATTTAAAAATGATAACATTTTAGGTTGTTTATTAGTCTAATAAAGAAAAAATAAAAATAAAATAACAATAAAAATGAATAAAATCTTTGAATATTTCATGCAAAAGTATTTAACTTTTTTTTTTTTTTTTTTTTTTTTTTGGTTTTTTTCGAGACAGGGTTTCTCTGTGTAGCTTTGCGCCTTTCCTGGAGCTCACTTGGTAGCCCAGGCTGGCCTCGAACTCACAGCGATCCGCCTGGCTCTGCCTCCCGAGTGCTGGGATTAAAGGCGTGCGCCACCACCGCCCGGCTAAGTATTTAACTTTTAATAGCCTTTGGGAAAGGTAAAAGTGGAAAAGGTAACCATTCAATGGGTACTAATTTACAGCCAAAATTTCCAGGGTGCTCTTACATCGTAGGGGACAATGAAAAGGTGGTCCTTGTGGAGTATTTGAAAAAGCTAGAAAAAGGGACTTTGAATGTTTTCATCACAAAGAACTGATAAATGCCAGAGGAAGTTGGTATGCCAAAACTGATTTGAACATTGAACCATGTTTACATGTATTGAAACAGGCATCATTCAGTAACCCACTAATATCAGTTTAAAATAAATTCTATAGTAAGCAAGTGTGTCTTACTGTATTCATGTCCCTGCTTTGGAAAGAACACAACTTCAGTGAAGACAACACAGCTCTGTTTCTGCTTCATCTTTTCTTACCTTTGCAGCTTTGAACTTGCCCATGTCCTTGACTATTATTGCAAAATAGACACAATGCCAGCACTCCCTCTGAGACTGTGATCATTTTCACCTCATTCACTCTAGGTCCTCTGGAATTTAAGACTGTGCAGAACACTTGCAGGGAACATTGAGGTTTATACAGGAACACAGAGGTCAACAAGCCAACAAAGCCTTAGTTCTTAGTTTTCTTCGTTTTAATTCATGTTCTCCAGTTAATGCAAAGAGCTGAGGGAGGCTGATGTCTGGTAGGATACTTACAAATTCTTCAACGAATATTAAATAACCAGAAGACAGATTAAATTTTACCCAGTATTTGTGGTGGGAAGCCTAGGTGAAGATAACACCAAACATTCTGTCAGGATTTTCTTTCTATCCAGCTTTTATATGTAGCAGGTGGAAGAACATTGCTGAATCTTTGCACTACTCCCTGTCAAGTTGAAGATTCTGTGACAATAAATCCTACCTTGTCCAGACTTACTCTTTAAGGAAATTGATATCAATGAAATAATCAAAAGCAAACCAATTACCTTCTGGTATCTTTTATCCATCTATTTGGATTTAACTATCCATTAAATGGTGTTTGCATTTGAAGGGATGCTCTATTTTATGCAGAGGTACTCAATTATTTAGATTATACATTTGAATAAACTGTTCCGTGGATGGACTATCCTTGTAATGTAGGACTATTACATTTTCTTGCATAGTTTACAGATTATTAAACTAATATCAATTCGACCCACACTACCAGTTACTGGAGTCTAACCTTTGCCTTTGAGACTTGGCTACTTTAAGGGTCTTGGTACTACCCTAACAATTAGCAACTCATGTCAATCATTTCAAATTATACCAAATTATGCAAATTGGGTTTGGGAAAAGAATTGTATGAGAAGAGACCACAAAATTTAATTTCAATAGAGATCATAGGTGAGGTCTGTAGCTGCTCACTGCTGCTCAAGGACTCCCAGCAATCCATGGCTAATCAGCAGGGAGTCTCTCATTTCTAAGTGGCTTTTCCTCACATGTGCAGGTCAGCACAGTGCTCAGCAGGATCCTCCTTCTCACAGGAATGGCCATTCCACTTCACCTGCACATCCAGCAAAGGCTACTACAGCTTTCTTTGTTAGAATATCTCTTTCAAATGTCCCTGCAAAAGTTGTTAGGTCATGAATACTCGTGTTTATCATGGTGGATACTATTTATCGAAAATAGCAGACAATCAGGTTTAAACCCTTCACAGAATTCAGTTTCATAGACTCCCCAAGGCTGTCCTCAGTTTTTCTTTCACTTCTCTCCACTTTTTAATCACATAAAATACAGTTCTTTTGCAGAAAATATCACACAAATATCCCCCTGTCCACCTTACTGCTCTAACGAAAGTAATAAATTTGATGTGGATGATAAATAAAGGCATATTTTACATATATCTTATAAAAATGATTAAAGAACATTTCACTCAGAAAGGGCAAACCACAGACTTCATTCTCTAGTGTGATTTGTTTGGAAAACTGGCTTTGAAACTCTCTATTTACATATTCTCAGTCCACATCACTTGTTTATATTCTCCACCTGGTCACTGGACGAATTTGTGGTGGCTCTTGGAGAATCTTGCTTGTTAAACTGTCTTTGTTTTAACAGATAAATTGAGGGTCAGAGGGTTAAGTGGATACTCAAGATCCTACAGCGAGTTAATGGCATACGGGGGAGGAGGGCCAGGCAATCTCAATTCCTTGTTAGTGCATTTTTCTCAAACCTAAGCTGATTCCACGCTATGAATAGGCAAACGGGAACTTTTACATCATATTTCTTTGTGTTTCATTTAAAGTATTCAGATTTGTGAGTTTCTTCTATTAATTGAAAATGGTGGAGGGGGCATGGTTTAGTCAATAAAGTGCTGCTTTGCAACATAATGGCCAGAGTTTATCTGTAGCATGCACATAAAAAGCCAAGCATGATAAGATGGGGATGCAGAGAGGGAAATCCCAGTAGCATACTGGCTAGCCAGCCTAGCTTAATTGATGACACCTTCTCATCCTAATTAGACATGCTCTCTCAAAAAGCAAGGTAGAGGGTTCCTAAGGAATGATACCTAAGGTTGACTTGTAGCCTGCACTCACATATGCATATGTATGCATGCACACTTACACACCGTACAAACACAAGCACAAAACAAAAAATAAAATATACTCTAACACTTATCTAAGCGTAAGAAGAAAACTGTTTTGCGTTTTTGTTTGTTTGTTTCATTTGCATATAGCTAATGGTGATAGTCATTTGTATGCATCAACTTGGCTAGACCAAACAGGAGTTGTTCATTCCAATGGTGATGGAGGTGGTACTGTAGATATTTTGTAGATTTGATTACCATCTAGAATCAGATGGTTTATGTAAAGATTATTTTGCATAATCTATTAGACCTGTTCCTATGAATTGAAAGGCCTTAAGTTCATTACTGAAGAAAGTGTTCTCAACACAGTATCAGCCTCTAGCTAACAGTTTTCAACTAGCTTCTCCTGAAAACTTACTGTACTGACTATGGACTTGCCAGATCTGGCTCCTACAATCTCACAACAAATTCATTAATGCAATCAATAGCATATATTTTAATATATATTACATATTTAATGTATATGGAAAATCTGGTGCAGAAATTTATAAAACTTTTGTTTCATTTTCTTTCCTGAATTGGTAACTACATGAATCACTCATATCATTTTCATTAAAACCCATATCTTTTTATTTGAAGTGTTGTCATATTACTCAAAAATTGTGAGGTTTTTTTTTGTTGTTGTTGTTCTTAAATGCATCTAAATGCATTTATATTGAAAAAGTATAACCCATGACTTAGGAATCCAATGTCTATTTTATTCTTGTTAAAAAATGTGCTCCATTGTCTTTTATGAGTAAAGAGGACAGACTTCCTTTGTTATAGGAATATATAAGAAGTCTACTGAAAAATAATACTTGCAGGAAAGTCTGCACAGTGTTATAATCTGTTTCCAGCTGCTGAAGAAGAACCTGGTTAAATCTCCCCAGACCATTACGATTCCCTTGTTTAAAATCTCCAGTGCTGTAAATAATGAAAGAGCAATATCCTTCGAGCATTGTATTGACTGTGGTATCTCTTTGAAGTAAGACTTGGCATATGAGTTACTCAGATCTTGTTCTTCCACTAATTAAAATCTCTCTGTATTTTTTGATGAGGCGCAGTTGTCCAAAATTTTCCTAATGGTAATACACTTATTTGACATTGTAACTGACCATACTAGTCTTCTAGTAGGTTAGACAACAGCATCATCATCACCACAAACAAACATCTCTCTTTTATGGCTGAGAGAAGAATAAAAACAACTCATGTTATCAAATAGTTGATTAAATTGATGTATTTTATTTTTCTGTAAATGCCTCATTGTCATCTTAGTTTCAACTATATATTTAATTCCACATAAAACTTTATCCATAGTCATGAATGAAAGAACTAGCAAATGAAACAAGAGCTGCATAATCAGCTCTTTGACAAGACAACGATTCATATTTCCAGTGAGTGCTGACTGCAGCTCAGTCATGTAACAACAGAGAGACAGGTGTGCTGCAGATTCCACTGATGCAGAATGCACAATGGCACACTCAGCTCAGGCTCCAAAGGCTGTTTATCAGAAACATTCTGGGACAGCAAAACATTCAGGTAAACAAGGTTTTGTGTAATCGTGGGAGTTGCAGAGTAATTGATTCCTGTCTGGAGACATAACCTCCATGTGGATAGGAGGTAGTTTTAAATAGAAGATTTAGGATCTGTGGAGTTTAAGATACATAAACAGATGATTCCCACATTTCATTAGCAACATTAATGTGCATGGCGGTTTGCATTTTAAGCACATCAAAGTAAATTATCTGGAATCCTTTAGTTAACCCCAGAGATGGTGGAAATTTAAAACATAAACATTCACTTGTTTGAATAAATAGTGTTCTTCAAGTGTAATTGGTATGGGACTAAATGCTAGTCACAGTGAAGGAAGGGATTTGTCGGGATGTGGGACCATGAGCACAACTGTTGTTTCTTCTGGATTCTTGTATTACTCTTCAAATGTTAACAATAGCTCTACAGTTCTTTGTGTAGGGTTGAGGCCTCATCTGC
This sequence comes from Peromyscus maniculatus bairdii, assembly GCF_049852395.1. Classification (NCBI taxonomy): domain Eukaryota; kingdom Metazoa; phylum Chordata; class Mammalia; order Rodentia; family Cricetidae; genus Peromyscus; species Peromyscus maniculatus. Next base: position 11,258,838 of record NC_134854.1, read on the forward strand.
ATGGGCTTCTTAGCATGTTTATGGCTGTGGACCTTGTTCAGCTCATGTTTAAGCAGCCACATTGGCAAGACATAGGTGTTGCTTCTGACATTTCTAGGAGACACAATCTTACCGATGACTCCCTGACCTCTGGCTTTTAAATTCTTTCTGTGCCCTCTCTGCAATAATCTCTGAGACTTAGATGTATCCCTTAGACTGGGCTTCACCATCTTGCATTTTGATTGGTTAAGAAGAAATATAGGCAACTAAGAAAAGCTGAGAATGGGAGAAATAGTCGTCACCAGGGAAGGGCATACCAGTTGGTTATTCAATACTAAATACTTAGCTCTGAAAATATACATATAGGTAAAATTATACAGACTAGGCAAGTAGTATTTATTTATTAAAGAATATATATATATTGACATATACATATACATATATATATTTACATGTCACATACTCATGTAACAACAATTAGTGAGAAAAGAAGTCATGAAATTGAAAGAGAGCTGGGGGGCATATGGGTTGGTTTGAAGTGGGGGAAAGGATGTAATTATATTATAATCTAATAAAATAAAATAATTAAAAATAAATAAAAGTTTGACACACAAAATTTCTATACAGAAACTTAATACGTGTAATAATTCATTACATCCATCTCTTTTGGATTGTATGAGCATCTATAGGCAAAAGAAATAAAGGACACTCCCAATCTTCTGTACCACATCTCTATTTACTCTATCAGACTGTTCAATTTCAATGTTTTGAAACAGTTATTTGGATGGGTTTTGTTCAGCTCAGTAGTTCCTTCTTTTTCTCTCACATTGAGATTTACTTACTGACCCACGCCACCACTACCAAAGCACAACCCATTATTTCTCTGGACTTTAAAACTGCAATTCCTTTTCTTAAATTTATTTCAGATATTTAGAGCTCTTAACTTTTTGTGTGTTTTAAAACCTCACTTTCACTGATTTACTTTTATCTAGCTCATTTAAAAATATTTACTCACCATTTTTAGCCACGTTGTTGGCACATTATCCTTCTTAATCTCTCATTCATTGTATGGGATTCCTTTCATATTTCTCACCTTTACATGTGATTTTTTAAGTATTTAGAAAAGAGAGGGCTGAATGGCCTTTCCATGTTCATGTCCACAGAGACTCTGATCTGACTGTTCTCACTAGAGGATGCACTACTTTCTGAGATGAACTGTTTCCACTTTCCTGCTTTTTCATTTGCATCATCTATGTATCTGCATGTTTTGTTCCTGAGCTTCTCATTTCTCTTTCAGGCACGGAGGCCTGTCTTTTGCAGCTGGCCTTGCTTAGCACAGGAGCACAGGTTTTTGTTTTGTGTTTTGAGAATTGGCACACTGTTTCATGTCTCTTGTCTTGCTATGAACCTCACATTCTCATTGCATGTGAAATCCAGCCTTTGAAGACTTGGAGGGGCATTTTGTTGCATTTCTTCCTGTCACAGAGCTACTGGTGCTGCATTGTTCCTGAAATGATTTCCTTGTCTGTTCTTGGAGATAATCAGCTCAGACTACTTTTTAAAGTTGTATCTGTTTGGGGCTTGTTTTAACTTTGCTGGTCAGTTGTTTGGTCCAGTAGATTTCAATGGGAGAATCCAAATATTTTCAAAATATACCATAGGACTCTACTACAGCTGCCATCAATAAAGCTTGCATGACCCAAATTTCCCATGAAAAAGTTGTTATAAACACACACACACACACACACACACACACACACACACACACACACACACACACACACACACACACACCACTGACTGAATAGCACTGAACAATTGCCTAAAGTAGGTGAATGATGAGGGACTGGAAACTGCCAAGACTACACCAACCAATTGTAAGCAATTTCTTTAAGTGCAGTCACACTATTAGAACACCTTGCCTTAAAAAACAAGAGAAGATAGACTTTTGGAAACTGTTTCCAGCAGTTTAAAAAGAAATTACAGTTAAGCAGAAGGCCACAATGTACAATCTCAATATTGTGTATTTTAATAAAGCTCACATGTCTAGGTAAGCCACAATTCATACTACTACCTGATATAATACAACCAGATACAGGAAATTTAAATTTTCATTCACTATTGCTAGGGAGCTATAATTTTTAATTGAGTTAAATCAAGTTAATTATCCCTTTTTAAAAAGAAACAAAATATCACACTCTTTAGAGAACTATTACAGAATCCAGTGTGTAAAAAAATAGTATCAAATGTTCAGTATAGTATCCAAAGTTACTAGAGATCACTAAGAGAAATAAAAAGCAGTAAAAAATTCAACTCTCAAGTGATTGGGTAATAGAATTTGAAGGAGGATTTTAAGGTGGTTTATTAACTTTTAAGGCCATAAGGGAAAACATATTGATCATACATGGAAAGTAAAAAAAAAAATCTCAACAGAGAAATAAAACTTCTATATCTATAATTAAAAGAAAAAATGACTTTTTGACTAGGGCTGTGGATAGCAAATGTGGAATGCAAACAACCAGGAAATGCTTCCATAGAAATTAGTAAACAGGAAGAAGACAAAGGGACAGAACGTGAGTAGATCCTCAGGGTCATAGAATTGCTCACTGTACTGGAAGTCAGAGTTTCAGGAAGGAAACAAAGACTGAACTTGAAAACTATGAAGCAATGTTGGAAGTTTTCCCACTTAGTAAAGAGAAACCGAGACATCGATCCTTGAAGATCTCCACCGAGTCACAGGGAAAATACCAATGAAAGGAACACCAAGGTCCAATTGAAGAACCATAAGAACAACTTTTCATATAAATAAAAGCAAATTGATGAGTTCTTCACAGGCAACATTAGCTTGAGGTTTAGCTGAGTTAGGACCTGTGGGGATGTTGACCGTAGAAGTCATCCTCAAACACAGGAAGGAAAAGCTAACTATTTTATCCCTACATCCAATAAAAAAGATCAGGTAAGATTGAAGGTGAAATAAATATATTCTTAAAGAAAATAGAATAATTCATTGCCAGAGTAAACTATAAAAAAGTTAGAAGGAATTCCTAAAATTACATATACTAACATATTCTACTTATCTTATATACAGGAAAGCAGACTTGTCTCACATGATCAGTTTTTAAGCTATTATATTCCCTTATTTACTAATCATGTTATTAATGATACTAGTTTAATGCAATCTTACTATGTGCTATACACTATTTTGGACACATGACATTCAGTATCTTACTTATTCCTCATAGCTTATCTTTTAATTCATACTGTTGGCCTATATTGACACACCAGGACTGAAGTTTTTTTAATAACCTGTCTAAAGTTGAACTCCTAATAAGTGTAAGGGTATGATATTAAAAAAATATTACTTTTATTCTAAATCCATTGTCCTTCAAGTCTGTGTTCAAATATACATATGACCAAATAGACATTAGCATTGACACTAAGTATTTATTAAAATATTCCAGAAATCATGTTATGTGGAAACTTGTGACTGCCTTATCCACCTAAGCTGAAAACTAATTGTGTACCATCAGTCATATGTTAACTATTTTCTTTAAATTTTTGTAATTAAAGCAAAAGTATAAAGCCTACAGGTTAACTGTTGTTTTCGGAAGTCATGGAAGAGAACAGAGGCACAAAGCAGCTGTGGGAAGAAACTGCTTCCAGGGGGGGAAGCACTCAGAGGGATCTCACTACAAGTTTTCTTCCAGGATTGGACTAGTGAAAGTTCAGTATAATTACAGCAAAACATGAATCACTGGAATAAACTCTGGATATAAAATACAGGCTGATTTAACAAAAGCGGGTAGACATTCTCTTTTAGTATAACATTTTAATTACTTGCTTTAAGATTTCTACATGTACACAATGTATTTCGGTGGTATTATCCCCCACTCCTTACCACAGTTCCAGCCAGGTCCACCACCCATTCCCCCATCCCTCCAAACTTCGTGTTCTCTTGGAAAAATTAAAACAATGACTTCAATTTGTCATGCCCATATATTCATAGGTGTGGAGTCGTCCAGTAGAGTGAGGTCAACCTACCAGGGGTGACACACACCCTTAAAGAAAACTGACTTGCTTTTCCCCATCAAATGTAGTTAGCTCCTCAGTTAGGGGTGAAGCGCATGAACCTCTTCCAAGCTTCACGCCAGAATGCTGACTGCTTTATCTTATGTGGGCAACTGTAGCTTCTGTGAGTTCATGAGTATAACAGTCCTGTCATGTCCAGGATGCACTGTTTCAGTCTGATGGTCCCAAACATACGGCTTTCACAATCTTTGCATTCCTTGTTTGACAATGGTCATGTGCCTTGAAGACATGGTGGTGATATACTTAAACTATTTGTGGCCGATTACTGCACAGACATGTATTCCTTACGCTTGGACTCCCAGTGAGTTCATGCACTAATCACTATCCACTAAACAAAGAAACTTCTCTAATGAGGTTTGATGACCAAATTAAGCTAAGAATATATATAATAAGCTATGTCCATTTAGCAGTACAATAATAGTAGGTTCACCCCACCACCACCACCACCCCAACCCCACGCTCCAAAGGCCTGTGAGCTCTACAATTAAAGTTTCATAGTTTTATTTTGGACAGATTTAGGGTACCATACATGACAGATTTCTAGACCTTTCTGTGATACACTATTGGTTATCTTTCCAGCAGTCATCTCTCTTCTCACAAATAGTTCTGAAATTGTTTAGATATAATGTACTCATGTGTTTAATAGACTAACTTTTGATTATGCAGTTTCAAAACTCAGCTAGCCATCACAGAAATGCTTTTATAATATATATGTGATACAACTAAATGACAAAACAAATATCCATTCATTGGAACCACACTTATGGCCTTTGGTCCCTTTCTTTCTTTTTTTTTTTTTGTTGTTGTTTTTTTGTTTTTGGTTTTTCGAGACAGGGTTTCTCTGCGTAGCTTTGTGCCTTTCCTGGAACTCACTTGGTAGCCCAGGTTGGCCTCGAACTCACAGAGATCCGCCTGGTTCTGCCTCCCGAGTGCTGGGATTAAAGGCGTGCGCCACCACCGCCCGGCTAACCTTTGGTCCCTTTCTATACCCTTATGAGTTGAATATGAAAATGGACAGTACTTGGGGTGTCTTCATACACAGACACCAGCTAGAGGTAGATTATTCTTCCTGGGCCAAGGGTCAAAAATTTTAAAAAATGCAAGGATTACTTGTTAGATCTGAAAATATACCTTGATGATGATGCATATGCAAGCATAAAGAATGACCCAAGAGCATGGGGAACTATCGAATAACAGATCATTAAATGGCCTACTCAAAATGACTCTGGTGCCTATAAATATTGGTATTATGCAGGAATGCTTACTGGAAGGATCCAATGACTATGCTTTTATTTACTGGCCATCTACTTTTTGTAGTGAGTTGACTCAGCATATGAGTAACATTTTAATGTATCAGGCAAATATTATGTATAGGTTCACCAATGTGGGTATGTCCATGCCTGCCATGGCTCCACTGTGGTGTGCCTGAATCCATGAATAATGAGTACACTAAAAATCATTTTATTGCATCTGTAAGAACTTGATGGCAAGTTAAGGGTATAGATTCATTTCATGGAAAAGGAAAAGTAATTTACCTATTTCAGATTTAGCCTGTAGTCTATATTGATATTTCCTTTCTCTGCTATTTAGGCATCTCCTCAAACAACCATATTCAGGCATTCTAAATGCTTTATTCATCTTTCTAATAGTGGTCTATGTAACATGCCTCCACATAAAACACTCATGCAAGACAGACAACTGATAGGTTACTGACCAATGGATTTCTCACTTCTTTTTGGAAATCTTCATTAGTATACACATGTGTTTGAAACTCAATACTTCCTTATCTCATGAATTTATTTTACATTATCTTAGCACTTACTTAATTATTCAATTATCCATAATTTAATGCGCATTTATTCTCCTCTATTATTAAGGATTTAAGATGTTTTAAGTAAGGTATTATCTCATATAATTTTGGTTTCTTCAGTTTAGGAGAATACTTGGCAAGTGGGAATTGTTAGGATACTGTTTGTAGATAAACACTAAAACTTCCTAACTTCCACAAGTCAGAAACTCTAAGTCCTCCAATATGATCACATTGTTGTCTTTCTATTCCTCTTCCTCTTCTTCCTAATCTTCCTCCTTCTCCCCCCCCTCTTCTTTTTTGTAAAATAAATATGAAAGGGATTGCCATGAATTTCAACTCCATTTATTTTACAGCCACACTTCCAAAACAGTACAAGAACAATCAAATTTCAGATTCCAATATTACTCTTCCTATCATTTATATAATTATAATATAACCAAAGGCTTATATTTTAGAAGTAGGCCGATGGAGAGATGGCTCAGTAGTTAAGAGCAACTGTTACTCTGGAAGATTCTGTTTCCATCATTTACATGGTGGTTTACAATCCTCTATAAACTCAAGTTTCAAGGGATATGATAGCTTTTCTGGTCTCTTCGGGCATTAGTCACACACACGATACACATACATAAATACATGTGTGCAAATACTTCTACACATAAAATAAAATGTAAACATTTTTTTTAAAAAAAATAAGAGATTCATCACTAAATTGGAAGAGTAGAATGTAGCAGGAATCTTAAAAGTTCTTATTGATAAAATCAAACCCGGAGCCAGGTATTGGGGTGAACTGGAAGATCAGAGAACAAGCCACAGCTAACCTCACCTGGTTAACTTCTCAGCTGGTCTTGTTTCCTCAGACTGGAAGCTTCTGTGTCCTCATCCCAATGGCTCTCAGCTGAACTGCTGCTCGAAAGCCTAAAGCTTAACCAGCCAAATGCTTCTAGTTTCTGGTCCTCACGCCTTATATACCTTTCTGCTTTCTACCATCACTCCCTAGGATTAAAGGCTTGCTTCCTGGGATTAAAGGTGTGAGTAACCATGCCTGGCTGTTTCCAGTGTGGCCTTGAACTCACAGAGATCCCAGATGGATTTCTGCCTCTGGAATGCTAGAATTAAAGGCATGTGCTAGTGGTTTTTCTGTTCTCTGAACCCAGATAAGTTTATTAAGGTACACAATAGTTTGGGGAACACAATACCACCACAGTAGAAGATAACTAAATATCATCACTACATTAAAAATACATACAACACTGTCTGCAAACCAAATTATCCATGGGAAAACTCAAAAGTCTACAGCATCCCAGTTACTGAAAACATCAGAGAACCTCCATGTTGAAAGAATAACTGAATATATTAGCATAGATGAGTCACTAAAAGCTGACAGCAGTGAAGAAAAGGAGATGCTATTACTATTAGCTTTATAATTGATAATAATGGTCTCCAGTGGACTATTGCAAAGAGAGCCCAAGCATATGTTGGCTCTACAGAATCAACAGCCACTCCTACTGGGGGAACCTAGAGATGAAAACATGGCATGTATCCCTTCTAACAAGAGGAAGTAGCTGGTATTTCAACACCTTTGAGATGGAGGCATCACAGCCATAACTTATGGCTGTCCTGTGAATACCTAGACTGTAGATCCAGGCTACAAAGATGTACTGCATATTCTCACACCTCATACCCTATCCATTAGCATAGGAAACTAGTTCATACTCTGAGTTCTGAAGCCAAGTTCCTGTTGCATACTTTGGTTATTGTTTCAGTGGCCATTGAGACCTATACCTCTCCTTCACATCAGAGCTAGGGTAACTGTGTATACCTGAAGGCTCACTCTCACCTCTCTGGATTCCTCAAGAGCACTCATGTCTCATCTACTCCAAGAACAGAGCAAAAAATGGAGCCTCTAACACAAGCAGCAGTGGCATTACCACAAATTTAAGGTCACGATCACCTCATGTAAAACTGTGTTTTATGTTTCAGCCACATATATGCTCCATAGTTGTCACTGAGACAAAAATGCAAATGTTATCTTGGGCAAATCCAAGCCAATGCTGAGAAGGATCTTTTCAAATGAAACTGATGAAACTGTACCACTGGAAGAAAAAAGGATCACTCAGTTGAGGCAGAACCAAGCCCCTCCTCACTTTATCAGGGGTGAGCAAGGTGTTTGACCATAGTAGGTAATGGGATCTAGAAAGCCTGCTCATGCACCAGGGATAGATCCTGACCACACAGCCAGGGGCCCCTTAAACAGACCCAGCTACACAACTGTTTCCCATATGCAGAGGGTCTAGTCCCCAGGCTTAGCTGTTCCTTCATGGGAGAACTTACACTGCTGGAGGAGGGGATGAGAGGTGGTGGGGAAGGCGGGGGAGGAGCGGAAGGAGGGATGCAAGGGGGATCTGTGGTTCATATATAAAATGAATAATTTTTTTTAAAAAAAAAGAAAGACAAAAGGATCACAACTTATGAATCATCATTACCAAGGGTCTCAGCAACACTAAGCATTATGGTAGAGATCCACAGCCTTGACACTGATGGGTCTTGCTATCTTCCCCACCACGGGCTTTAATCCAGCACACAGAGGCAGGCTCATTTGTACCAAGATCATGGTACCGCATTGGTTCTCTCTCCTTGCAGTGCCCCCTTCCGGGAGGCTGTTTTCTAGTACAGTAGGCTTGTGAGAACTGAAGGATATGTCTGTTTCACCAAACGTGCAAACATCAATATAAGTCAAGAAACCAAACCAAGGAGATGTCGTACACTCAGAAGAATCACACTTTCAGTATTTGATCTCAATGAAACCGAAAGGTAAAAACTCAAAAATTGTTTTAAGAAAACTTAATGAACATTAAGAAAATACGGCAAAAATTTTAATAAAATTGGAAAAATATTATTCAACCAAAGCAAAAACTTAATAGAGATAATGAATTTTAAAATGAAAAAAAGAATCTATAGCTGAAAAATCCTGTCAATCAAATATCAAATACAAGAATGTGACAGCCAGCTCCAACAGTAGAAATGATTAAGCCAAAAAAAAAAAAATTTCTAAGCTCACAGGAAAGTTAGTGGAAAATACAAGTAGAAGTTTGAAAAATCATGGAACAACATCAAAAAAGCAAATTTTTAAATTATTACTTGAAATTATTATTTGAAAAATCATAGCAGAAAATTGTCCAAAAAGTTCATAAATCTAAATCTATCTCTCTCCATATCTATCTATCTATCTATCTATCTATCTATCTATCTATCTATCTATCTATCTATCTATTATCTATATGCATGTATGTATAAACACTTTGATACCCAAAGGTCAAAGATCTCCAATCAAATTTAATCCTAACAAGACTTTAACAGTCCTTAGACCATTTACTTACATAAAACAAACAACAATAACAGACTCAACCAAGTTATTTGAATATATTTGTGTACACACAGAGACATATATGTGATGTGGTGGTGGTGGTGGTGGTGTGTATGTGTGTGTGTGACTGTGTGTAAGACAATTAAAATCTTAAGAGGCAATTGAGTTGAGAGCGGTGTGACATGGGAGAATTTTGAGAGTATCTATGAGTGGATGGAGGGAGAAAAGGTGGGAGGGAAGTGTTCTGATTCTATTTCGATTAAAACAGTATTAAAATTCAAAAATAAAAGTTTCAACAAGCGATATTATAATCAAATGTCAAAAATTGAAGACAGAGAATCTTTAACCTAGTACGCACAAAGAAGTTCTAAAATGACTAGCAACAAGTTTCTCAGGTGACACCTTACAGAATAGGGGAGTGTGACAATACAACGTTATGAAGAAATGAATAAACTAATGCCTCACTGGGAATATTTTGCCCAAGAAAATTGTCCTTAAGAAATAAAGGAGAGATAAATATAATCAGAAGCTGAGGGAGTTCACTACCACTGTGCAGTCTTGAAATACTAAACAACTGGTGTGGTCCTTCCTAGGGAAGACTATTTCTCCCTCTCTTAGCATGCCTGCTGTTCATTGTGTAAGGCCTTGTGGCATAGCAATACCAAATGGTTATCCCTGAAAACATGAATGTAAGTAACACTACACAAACTGAGCAGGTTGTATTTAGGAATATGTGGGTGCATACATAAGTATGTGTGTATATACACATACATAAACCCATAAAGCATACCTACACAAACACATGCTAACAACAATTAGTGAAAAAAGAGGCCAAAAATTAGAAAGAGAACAAGGGAGTATATGCTGTGGGATGTTTTGTATGTCCTGTGGGAGCCTGTTCTTGGGTTCCTCGTGGCTTTACCCAGCAGGTCCACATAGAGGATGATTAGGACCACGGGCCTGAGTGCAGGTGTCTGAGATGGTCTGCACTTGGCTGTGCTGGGGGATGGTCTGTATGTCAAATTGCTCTGATTGGTCAATAAATTAAAAGCTGATTGGCCGTAGCTAGGCAGGAAGTATAGGCGGGACTAACAGAGAGGAGAAATAAAAGAACAAGAAGGCAGAAGGAGTCACTGCCTGGAGCCGCTGCCAGAACAAGGAAGATGTAAAGTACCAGTAAGCCACGAGCCACGTGGCAGGGTATAGATTTGTGGAAATGGATTAATTTAAGCTATAAGAACAGTTAGTAAGAAGCCTGCCACGGCCATACAGTTTGTAAGCAAAATAAGTCTCTGTGTTTATTTGGTTGGGTCTGAGCGGCTGTGGGACTGGCGGGTGACAAAGATTTGTCCTGACTGTGGGCAAGGCAGGAAAACTCTAGTTACAAGTGTATAAGAGAGGTTTTGGAGGGAGAAAAGGGAAGGAGAAAATGATGTAATTGTGTTATAATTTTAAAAAGGTAATGAAAGGGATTTAATAAAAAGAAAAGGCTCTAATTGTTAGTATAAATCACATGACATATGTAATTTGCTGGTAAAATAAGTACATTGCCATAGAGAATCATCTCATATTTAATAATGATAAGTAATCACATTCTTAGTATGAAGAATAAAACAATACTTTTAAATAGAAGAGCTACAATTATTGAAAGAATGTACACAGCACAGAAATGTAAATATGACATCATCAAAATCAGAAAAAGTTGGAGAGGAAAGTTTAAAGTTGTCTATGTCCAAAAACCAAAGCAAAAATATTATCAGCTTACAACTATAAGATGTGTGATAAGCCCCCATGATAGTCACAGAACAAAAAAATACACCCAGTAAATCGTAAAAGTAAGATATCAAAGAATACATCTAGAAATAATTACATAATCATGCAGGAAGATTGAATGAGGGGAAGCAATGGATGTAGGGTCCATAATAGAACCAGGCAAATTAGTATAATGGCAGTACTATGTTCTTCTCTATTAATAATTTCTTTGAAAGAAAATGGAGTAAATTCTGCATTTAAAACATATAGAGAGGCTGAATGGACTCAAATATATGCTCCTGACAAGAATCATTTCACCTCAAAGGACACACATAGTTCAAAAATTGAAAGTTAAAGAACACATAAATAGAAGCCAAAAGATAGCAGAGATAGCCACCATTTGATGAGACACATTAATATTACAACATGATAAATGGACATATTCATCCAGAAAATGTAATAATTGTTAGCATGTATGCACCCAACTCTAGATCACTTAAATATGAAAACAAATATTAAAAGATTTGAAGAGAGAAAGCAATGTAATAACAGTAAGAGACTGCAGTACTCAATTTTCAGAATGGGTCATCCCGCCCCATAATTAATAATAAACATCAGACTTCACCTATATGTGAAACAGCGCTGACTTTAGATACTCAAATCATTTCATAAAAAAAAAGCAGGACATATACTTCTCTCTAGTCCACACAACTTTCTCCAGAATAGAGTAGCTCTTGAGTGGCAGCAGAACAAGTCTTAACACATTAAAGAGGATAAAATTATATCAAGAATATTTCCTAACCACAATGGTGTAAAATTAGAAATCAATAGAGGAGTAACACTGGAAAATTGAGAAGTTCCTAAAAATATAACACCATGATCACGAATTGATCAGTAAAGAAAATGCAAAGGAAACTTTAAAAATGTCTTTAGAAGTCAGGTGTAGTGACAGGCCTGTAACTTTGGCTGCTGAGTGACTACGGCAGCAGGATCACAAGTTCAAATACTGCCCAAGCTCCCAAGTGAGGTCAAGGCCATCCTGAACAAACTTACTGAGAACTTATAATAAAATACCAAAAGAAAGATGGGGATGGATACGTATTTAATTGGTAGAGGAATTTTTTAACATACATAAGACCCAAGTTTCAATACCCAGTACAGAAACAAACAAACAACAAAACAATCAACAACAACAACAAAAGAAAAAAGAAAAAATCTTGAGTTAAACAAAAATAGTGACTCAACTTACCAAATTTATAAGATGAAGCAATAGCAATTCTAAGAATGACATCTATAGTAGTAAATGTGTATATAAAAGATTCCAAATATTTAATCTAACCATACTCAAAATATTAGAAAAATAGAAATAAATAATGAAATGAAGGAATAAATAAGTAGAAATGGAGAATATAAAATTGATACCAAATCAATGAGACAAAACTGATTTTCTTTAAAAAAAAAAAAAAACAACAAACATTACCTTGACTGAGTAAAAGGACAGAAAAATTGGAATTGATGAAGTCAGAAATGAAAGGAAAAGTGATTATAGTTGATTACACAAAACAAAAGATTGTAAGAAGCTGGATTGACCAATCATATACTAATACCTGTGTTTTCTTGAAAGAACTAAGTAAATTTTTAACACACATAAAACCTATGAAGATTAAATGTTAAAGAAATAGAAAATGAATAGACCACTAATGAGTAATATGCTGGAATCAAACAAAATATGTATCATAGAAAAGCTCAAAATTGATGAGTTTAATATTGAACCATACCAATAATGAACAAAACTAAACTGAAACCAATTTTTTTCAAACAATTTTTTGCCGTAGGCATACTGTTCTCTCACCAAAAAGAATAAGAGAATGTGTTCCAAGTTTATTTTAAAAGCAAATGATTACTTGATAGACAAAGCTGAAGTAGAAAAACTATAAGAAAAATAGAGATCAGAATCCCTATAGAAGTTAGAAGTCAATACCATAGCAAAAAGAATCCAACACCATCACATAATAAACCTGTAGACAACATCAGATTCCTCAGAAGTTGCACTTTTCCTCTCAGGTTTTTTTAAAAAAAAATACAAGTGTCCACTCTTGCAACTTCTTTTCATCTTCTTTTCCTTTGGTAATTCACACATGTATATAATTAATTTTAGTCACTTCTCCCCCATTATCTCCCCCCACATCAAATCCTTATTCCGATAAACCCTCCCACTCTCATGTCTGTTCTGCTGTGATGCACTGTGTAGCCCTCTTGCAACTTCTGTGCACTAAACATCAGAAGTATATGACCAGACCGTGTGTGTGTGTGTGTGTGTGTGTGTGTGTGTGTGTTCCCACTCTTTAGAAAAAGAACTATCAAAATAAAAATTTGAAAAATATTAGCTATCAGCTGGTTTGTTAAAATCGAAAAAAAAAAACCAAAAAAATTAATTGTCCTTTTTTTTTGAGACTATTTCTTTGTGTAGCCCTGGCTGCTCTGAAACTAGCTCTGTAGACCAGGATGAGCTCAAACTCAAGGACATCCACCTGTCTCTGACTCCTGGGTGCTGGGATTAAAGGCATTCACCACCAATTCCTGACTTGTCTTTGTTCTTTATATATGGTTACATTCTTTCTATCAAAATAAAAATGTTACCTGATCAAAAGTAATAAATTAATTAATTAATTAAAACCAAGGATAGAAAACAAACAAACAAACAAAAAACCAGAAAACAATGATCTTCCTGGGTATAAGAAAAATGAGGAGTTGCTGGGGAGATGGCTCAATGGTTAAAAGAGTGCTTTGCTCTTACAGAGGACCTGATTTTTTTCCCACCACCCACATCAGGTGGATTGCAAAGTCCTGTAACTTCAGCTTCAGCAGATCCAAAGCCCTCTTCTGATTTCCATGTGCACTTGCATGCATATGAAGGGCACATTCTACAGAGAGAGAGAGGGGGGGGGGGAGAGAGAGAGAGACTAGGAGAGATCTGGACACTGTCACCAGCTAGTAGGCAAATTAGACATCAGTTTTGGAAAGTTCTGTGCATGTAATTTCCCAAATTTACAGATTTGCCGGATCTTCACATTCAATGGAACTTTTTTTTAGAGATCATTATAGAGTCTTCCAAATAAAGATAGTGACTCATAGCATATTCTCTAAACTTATTAAAGTGTATCCAAATGTGCCTTTCCACCTGATGTAGCCCGGTTCTGAGAGTACCTCGGGTGGTGCTAAGCAGCCTAGTTTAAAAATCAGATCCTGTTTAAATCAAAAGCCATCACTTACACTGAACCTGGCTGGGTGTGTACTTCAAATCTTCTTTCAGAAAGTTGACTATTCTGTGTTTGTCATTGTGTTTACTTGAAAAGTCATTTGACAGAGGGTCTCAAAGAAGCAGAACAGAGTATTTCCTGGCTAAAATTTTAAGAGAACAGTTTGAAGAAATGACCACTTTCAATCTGTAGTTCTCTGAGGGGTTTGGCTCACCTTCATCATTGATCTTTCTGTTTGAAGAGCTCATTTAGCATCTTGACACAGTCTAGGGCCGCACTGCATGATGCTGATGATACTTTTGTCAATGTGAAGAATGTGGTGCCATTGTTAGTGAAACTGTACAAGAAACAGAGACCTTAATATGTACCATCTGTTTTACAAGAAAGCTCGGTGTGGTAATGCATTCACAATACCAGAAGCAATTTCTCTAAGACATGAAATGAACATATGTTGTCTAAGAGCCTTCAGGCTGACATTGAAAAAGAGAAAAGATAGAACTTCAAGGCAAATACTGTCCCAGTAGTAAGACTGCCAGATCCAATATGGCTCAGCCTATTGACAAGTCTCTGGTGAACAACTTCATATAAGGATTTTCACATTGTTATCGCTGTACAGCTCTCTGGCCCAGCCTTTCAGTGAGGGTAAAGTAGTGCAAAGTATCTTCTTTGTCACTCGGATTACTCTTCTTTTTGAGCAACAGATGTTGTCAGAAAAAGTCATACTTTACGGTAAAATGCTTGAATTTTGTTTTCTAAGCTAGAGTAAACTTGAAATAGCAGCTTCTAATGAGTGAGAAGGCCATTTGTTTTTAAGATAGACCTGGAAATATGGTTCTGAACACTATACAAAAATACCAAGCTATTTAACATTGATGCAACTATGAATTTTATTAATCACAGTTTATACAATTACCTTATATATACATATGTATATGTGTCAACATGTACTGGGGATGACTAAGACTTTTGGTGTCATATCCTAGATAAACTCTAGAATACAATATTTTATAATACATATTTTAAACATATACATATATGTATGTTTATTGCAGTATCTATATGACAATAAATATGTATAAGTATGCTACATAAGTGAGCCTTATGAGAAATTATAAATGCCAAATCATCGCTCATTTAAATCATGAAAATGACGAATAGTTAACTAGCTTAACAAATGTTAGTTTGCTTACATGTTAGTTCCAAAAATTCAATATGGGTTTAAATTATGTTATGCCATAATCAGGCTTAGTTCTTCATAAACATGTCAGTATAAAACATTAAAAATAAACAGTTGAAAAAATATAGCAGCAAACTCAGCCAGAAATGCTGTCTTTAAAGGGTCCATCAGTTTATAAGGTGCATGACCTGAAGGAAATCTGACCTCAGATAGGCCTTCAAAGCCTCAATTAATTCATCTTTATAGAAGGGGATTGAACTAAAATTATCTTGAAGATTCTTTCCAAATTTAAGAATTAAATTATAAGTACAAATAGACAACCACTAAACCACAGTTTCAAAAAAGGGTTGTTTGAAATACAAAGCCAAGATAATGAATTAACTCATTTGTTTTGCACATTTTGTGTTTCAAATTATAACATCAATAATAATTATAAATTATTCCTGATCTATAAGAAAACTGAATTAAGCAAACTAAAGGCAAAGAGCAGCTCTTATTTTTTAATGTCTCAATTTTAACATATCGCATAGATTGTTCACACTCCATTTAAATCTCTCTTGGGAAAACAGAAGAAAGCTACTTTGTAACTTACCCATTAGGCCATAGAGAATGGAGAAAGGAAACGGAGAGCCCCCTCTCTTGTTTTCTGTCAGGACCTAGTTGGATACCGTTTTAAACCTATAGAGTTATTTGATGGATGTTTTTGTAAAGTTTTATTTTATTCTCTAAAGATTCTTCATCTTCTACTCCAATGTGGACTGTAGATGGTACTTCTAGGTCTGTGAAGCATGCACAACATATTTCATTCTTCCCTGATGCTGTTCACAGCTTTGCTTCAAAGATGACTTTAGTTCTGTTTTGGCTTTCCTTGGTGTTGTATTCTAGATACTCGGCCCACTAGTTTACCCTTATGGGTTTGTCTCTAGTATAGTAACTCTTGGGATAATGCCTCATACAGAAGAATGTGGCTTGCTAAGTAATTATTCTCTGTTATTTAAACTGCAGATAAATATCTCTAATATAGGAATATGCAAACAGCACTTGAGTTAGAATTCATGTAAAATTTTTTCATACCCCAAACTGGCATTCTAACTTTAATAAAAGGAATTCTTGATTGCCTTGAAGCCTTTGTGTCTACTCCATGATCACAATCACCAAACCTCTGTTATTTATGAAACATACTCTGTACACTCGAGAACTACACAGAGTGATGTGTTCTCTGGTTACTATTGCATTGAGAGCTTTATTCAAACTATTTCCTGGTCTCTCACCCTGTCAAAAGTAAGGAGTAGATCAACAGGAACGCTTCTCTTTTCCATGGGTCAGAGGAAAGCCACTGATGAAATTCACTTCCAACCACACGAAGTTCAAAGGCACTGGCCTGAGTGGTGTGTGTGTTTATTCAGGAACATGTGGATCTGATGAGTGAGAGGAGATTGGTGCAGTATGGCTCAGATGCAAGTGGTTGAGTATAATTGATTTTTAATGGGCTGGCTACCTGCCACCAGATGTTCCTCAATTAGGTATGCCTTAAAAACCAACACAGCTGCTTATTTCCTGCTGGCTCTCCAGTGACGGATGTATTGTTACACAGTGTCAGTCATATCAGCGTAGAGAGCTCTCCACCAGTCATGCTCTGGGTCTATAATTGTTAATAACATCCCTTTTGTCTTTTCAAAATATTCCAATTTAGACAACATACCTCATGGGCATCCTATTTGTCATAATGTTTCCTGCCCTGAACAAAGTAAACTCGACAAGGTTCTTGTCCTGTAGCAGCAATGACCATGTTAATATCATACACAAAGAGAATAGTTAAATACTTAACAGGAATTTTTAGGTTGTGTTTTATCTAATAATCCCTACAAATTGCTGAGCTTTGCTCATTTGGCCTCTACTTCTGCATCAGTTTTCAAAGCAGCGGGGGGTGGCACTTAGTGCCCAGGACTCAGGGTTTTCAGTCTGCTGTCTCCAACATCTCCCTTTAACACTCTCTCTCTCTCTCTCTCTCTCTCTCTCTCTCTCTCTCTCTCTCTCTCTCTCTCTCTCATTCTCTCTCTCTCTCTCTCTCTCTCTCTCTCTCTCTCTCTCTCTCTCTCTCTCGCTCTCTCTCGCTCTCTCTCGCTCTCTCTCTCTCCCTTCCATTCCTCTGTGCAGCTGCCTCATTTCCTTATCAGATGGGTAAAGTTCATATCCAAAGGAGACCTTTCTCTTCTATAATTAATGTCTCTCAGACAACAAGTTAACACCTCCTTTGTTTGTTATAAAGGAATTGACAATCATTTTTGGGCAAAAGAAGCAAACAACTTATGCTAACATATCTTTTCTGGTAATTTAGTTTTGTAAGTGGGGGAATAAAAGATTTTTGTGAAGGTAGGTTCTCAGCTATTTCTACCATGTTGTTTTTATGAGAATGCAATGCTATAATTATTTAAAATTTTAATGCTTATAGCATGCATTTCTTGCCAATGACCGGCTGGCTTATTTGACCAGCACTAATCCAGCCCATACATACTTTGACCATATATTCCCCTCTTCCCCCTCTCATGAGATTGATGAAATATTTGCCCTCTAGTGGCTACAGACACAAACCTACATTCTTTTAAAAATGTAGATTTTTTTAAAGGTTACTTTTCATTTTCATAAAAGTGATAGTTATAAAAGTTTAAAAAATATAGTCCTTAAAAGTATACGAAAAACAACAGCCCTATTCTTTATGGCAATTATTTTTATATTACTAAAACTCTTATCTAATGTACTATTTATGGATTTTTCAATTTTAAATGTTCTCTTTTAGAAATTTCATAATAATCTTCCCATCACTAACCAGATTATCTCTTTAGTATATGGCAGTTTCAAGCAATTAAATCACTGGTGTTTTACCCTGCTAGGCAAATATTGTTAAAGTTCAGTCTCATACACGTAATGTTCCAATATGCATTTCAATGTATTTTTTTTAACGTCTTTATTACTTAGATGTGTGTGTCTGCATGTCTGTGTCCATGCAGATAGGAACTCACAGAGGCCAGATGATCCCCTGGAGCTGGAGTTACAGGCAGTCAAGAGCCACTCAGTTGGGGGTTCTGGCATCAAACTCTTCTGCAAGAGCAGCAAGTTTCTACGCACCAAGGCAATCTTAGCCCTGGACACAGGACAGCTTTTATGTGTGATGCTGGCTATTGAAGTCAAGGCCTGTGGCTGCTCAGCACACACTCCCCTCTCAGACCCATGCCCAGCCATCGTTTCCTTCGGTTTTACTTCTGTGTGCCTATCACTAATTTGGCAGGTCCAGCACTCTTCCTAACCTGCATATCCTTTCTACATTTGTCCAAATATTGATTAATTTATGCCATTTGTTAGATTTTTTTCTGTGAAATAGTAAGTAAACCTTGGTTTTTACATCATGGTGTGCCTTCATGGGACTTGGCTGCCCTTCCTGGATGTTTCAGGAATAATGTTTCTATTAAGAAGTACAACATCTTCCTGAGGTCCCACCTTAGAATGCCAAGTACTACTATTCGTCACTGGGCTTTGTTTACTTGTGTTAGTTGCTCCTTTTTAACCCAGTGTTCTGAGATTTTCCACTTGCTCCTCATTGCCATACGTCTGGTCTGACTGCATTCATTGTGCTCTCTAGTTATTGAATCCTTTTGATGTGGAAACTCACATCCTTCCTGTCCAGAATTTCATTTTAAAGTATTTAAATAGTAATTGCTTTCACATTTTTCTTTCTTCTCTATTCTTGAAACTTGCCATAGTTGTTAAGGAAGATTTTTAACAGAATTTCTAATATGCTATTCTTTTTAAAGATAGTTCCTTAAACTTTTTTATTTTAAAATTATAGTTTGTACTTTATTTTTAGGATTATTCCGATTTTCTTTTGTAAAAACTGCATATGTGTATATGTGTAGAGTACTATGTTATGAGGTCAGAGGTCAAATTCTTAGTAATGTTTATTGTCTTATTTGTATCTCATTGTAGCTTTTCAACCACTAGCTATTACAGGATTAAAACTACGTATGAAATATATTTTATAAGGAATATGTACTTGCTTTGCTATGCTTTTTTTTTTACATAATATGCGATTCTAATACACATTCATTCTAATACTGCTTTGGCATCTGGCATTGTGACTCTATAATAATCCACCTCACTCTTTGCATATTATTAGGTAAACGGATATAGCCATTCTTTCTTCTTTATACATGGACAGCACATACATACAGTATTTTATTTTAGGTAGAGTTCTAGATTGAAATGAACACATTATCATGAATAATCTTAAATTTTTGATCTAAGATACCAATTTGATACAGAGTCTTTCTCAGTAATTGATACTACTAAGAGAAGGTAATAAAATTGTCAGTGTAAATATGGAACAGAAATCTTCTGTGAGGCTTTCATTTTGTTAATTAATCCCTAATTTTTACAAGTTTCTCAGACTTCAGTTTACATTTCATTGTTGCAAATGATTTGGCAATGTTGTATTTGAACTTAGTTTGAGAGAGAGAAGATATAGTCATGTAGCCCAGGCTGGTCTTGATCAGTTTTTCTGTTTCAGCTTCATTCTTTTTCCTTTCGGGAACTTTTCTCATTGTGAAGGTGTGTAATATTGCCTCCATGATAATAATATCTTCTACCTTTTCTATAGATTATCATTATGCATTTTTATAACTGTGAAATATTCTGCTCCTTTTGCATGTCTTTCCTTTATAGATAGAAAAGAAATGTTTATCATTTCAAATAAGGAAGAAACTAACAGATCAAAGAAAAATTCTGTCAAGTACAGCTTTGTAAATAAACAGGCTTATTGGTATGCTTAGAGGAGCATGAATTGACATGGACTTCCACAGAAATCATTCTTCTACTTTACCACACTACAATGGCATCTCTGCCTTCTGTTTTCTCACCTTTAGACTTTCATGATTATATAGGGCCAACCTACACAATCCAGGACAATCTCTGTTTGTGAAATAATAAAGATAATGATAATAATAAAATTATTATTATTATTATTATTATTATTTTAATAATAAAAATAATAAAATAATTTGTATTGTTTGAGAATTAGACACATGCATATGTTTTAATCAAACCCACCACTCCCATTTTATGCCCTACAATTCCTCTCCTATCCCTCCCATGACTTTTTTCTCCTAACTTAATGTATTCTTTTTGAAAAACATGGAGTCCACTTAGTGCTATCACTATATGCATGCAGGCAGGGTGTGGAATATTCCTTTACACCGTGTGGATATGTGTTACTTTGAGTGGGTTAATCAAGAAGTTGACTGGCCAATAGCTGGACAGATAGAGGTCTGGCAGGACTGGTAGAAAAAAAACTGAGTGCAAAGAAAAGGAGATGCAGAGGAAGCAGGAGATGAAATTTCCATACTGAGAAAAAATACTAAGCCACGTGGCATGATGTAGATAAGAAATACGAGTTAATTCAAAAATGTAAGAATTAGCTAGTAACAAGCCTGAGCTATTGGCCAAGCATTTATAATTAATAATAAGACTCGGTGTGATTATTTGGGAACTGGGGGGCAGAACAGAAAAAGCCACCTGCAGCATGGCTGTTACTGGATCATTAGTAGTTTCTTGGGGTTCTTATTTATTCTTATATTATTAGCATATTTATTTCTCCCTGCAATCTTAATTTCCCATTACCTTACAGACCTACACATTAACAATCTCTATGACCAGAGCCAGAGATTGCTGAAGTGTCATTTGCTACTTGCTATATGCTCTTTCCTATCTTCATCATGAAAAATAAAACCTATAGTTTGAAATGCTAACATCTGTGTTGAGAAGGTACTAAAATAATAATATATATTTCCATTAACACTTGCTTATCTTTGCTCTCATAGTCCAGTGTTAGGTGAACAACTCAAGAATTCTCCCATTAAAGGATGAGAAATTGATATTCATGGGACTCCGGTAACTCTTAAACGTTTTAAATTTTGATCTAATCATTACATTTGGGTGTCTGGACTCTCATTCCTTTGCCCCAACTCCTTTATTATTATTTTCTTTTGTAGAAGCCATGGAAACATATAAGAAAGAAAAAATATATATATAAAGTTCTTAGTGAAGAAAAAAATCGCTTCCTATCTAGTTGTGAAATACAAGTGAAGTAGATTGAGATTTAAATAATAATAGATGTGAAAGAGTACAGGGCACTTTGAGTATAAAATCCACCACACAGATGATGAATGCTAGCTTATGCAAATAAGTGATATCAGAGGATAATCAGCAAGTGTCTGATAGTTGAGGTAGAATTAAGGCTGGGTGTTGAAGGAGAAATAAGTTGGGAGCACACACATAGAATGAAGAACAGAGCAACTGGATGGAGGGAAAGAAAAGGGGTGCACAAAGCCTGCCAGGGGTGGGAATATTTAGGGGACAGACTTCTGTTGCTGCTGCAGATGGTTGTTAGCAGACAGGAGGACTGAGGTACAAGACATCAGTCTGGCCCAGTGTTTGCACGTGTGATTTCTGGTGGACAGAAGCGTGTTACCTGATGGTCTTCGTGCTCACTGGATAGCTTCTCCTGAGCTAAGAAAAATGTAAATAACAGAGATTAATATGAGGCTAGGATCTAATGCAAGAAGAATGGTTTTTATGAAAAGAAGAAGCCAAAGCTGAGCTTGTTTAAAGAGAAGACGGGGACTGTGACGTTTCCATACAGCCTATTTTCTGGGGGATTGTTGGTTTTCTTATACACTGAGGAAACTGGCACATTTGATATGCACTGGGAAGAAAGAGGCCTTTCAGGATTTCAAATGTGCAGACCAGATTATCATGCTAGACAGCTCTCAGGGATCCTGGGCATAATTAGCAGGTGATCACTTCCATTTTCGGGGCACCAAAGTCATAAGAAATACACTTTGGCAAATACACATGGAGTCATAATTAAACCCCTGTTGCCACAATAGGGTGTGCCTATTTCACATCACATACATGTGATTAATTCAAAGTAATGGAAACTGTCAACAAAAGAGTCACAACTTACACTTACGGCTTTTTGCTATTCTGAGATGATATCCGAAAACGAGCAGTTTGGAGTGAGAATTTTTCCATTAACGTTGCTGATCAGCATGTGCTAGCAATTCTCTACTGCTTTCAATTATTAGAAGTTATTATGAATTCTCCATTAACTTTAATGATTGGCATGGGCTAAGGAATTTGAGTGCTTTCTATGACCAGTATTTGCTGAAAACGTTCCTCCTAATTCTCTGGTCCCTTTGCTATGCTTTGGCTTTTCTTCCTATTTGCTGTTGTTTTATTCTTAGTTTTAATCATTAGTCAAAGAGATGGCTCCGTATTTCTTAGGAAACCTTCAGTCACTGACTTTAATTATAAAGTAAATCAACTGCAACATATAAAACAAAAGCTTCTAAACGATATTTGTATTGTAAAACATCTAAAACACAGGTTTCAGGATAGTTAATGAGAAAAATTTTGGCTCTGAACTAATTCTAAAATCTTTATTTATCAACTACCAGACACCAAACAATTTGTGAGCTGCAAATCGTCACAAAGAATAGCACGTTATTTTATTTTTCCATAAGTTTAGGAGTCAGTCAAATGTAGTTAAATACCCGTTGTACTCCTTCCTTTTTTTGGCAAGAGCACATACAATTAACAGCTTTAAGATATTTAGTATATGACCAATATAAGCAAATATTATTTTAGTGTATGCAATATATTGTCTCTCTAGACTTGCTAATTATACTTAACTTATACCACCCATTAATCAGTTTTCTATTCCATGGTTCTATATATTTGAGTGTTTTAGGTTTTACATATAAAATGACATCATATAGTATGTTTCTCATTCCATGACTGAATTATGTTTCATTATATATAGTATTTTATATATTTTTAGCCCTTCATCTATCAGTAAACATCAAATATTCCTCATTGTGAGTAATGTTGTTCATTACTTCCTGATTAGCTAAAATAGTGTGAATAATGCTGTAAAAATCATGGAACACACTGATCTTCATGGGATGCTGATATTGTTTCCTTATTAGTATATACCAGCAGATGAGCAAATACTCCATGATGACAGCTCTGCTTTCATTGTTCTGAGAAACCCCACACTAATTTTCATAATGGCCTCTCAGTACATTTACACTAGTAATATAAAAGAGTTCTCTTTTTTCCACACCTCAAACAAGACTTTTTAAATCTCTTAACTTTTTGGTAATCCCCATCCTGACATCATTCAGTTATTTTCTTGTGATATGACTACTAATAAACTAAAATTTAAATGGGGAAATTTACGTGGATTATTTGAGTGAAAGAGTAAGCTATAATATCAGATTAAAAAATAAATTCTGTTCCTTCATATTCTGGTAGAAATAAGAGATGATTTTTAAACATAAGGCTCCTTTGAAAACAGCTCTGAGAGAGAACTTAGTACATTGTGGTTTGGAGTTAAAGTATCCCTAAAAGGCTCATGTGTTGAAGACTTGGTCTCTAGCTGGTAGAATCAATCATTGAGGTATGATTGAGTCATGAGAGTTTTTAACATCACCTGATCCACTGATGGATTCAAAATATGACTAGACTACTTTGAAATGGTTGCACTATGGATGAAGGGCCCTAATTGGAGGAAGTGGGTCGATGGGGTCTTGGCTTTGAAAGGTATACCATTGGTCACAACTCCTTTTTGTTAATTGTTTGCCCAGTTGCCACAATGTTAGGAGCTCTTTCTTCTATTGTGCTCTTCTACCATGATGTTGTGCCTTTTCATGGGTGTGAAAGCAATAGTGTTAGCTAGCCGTGAATGAAAACCACTGAAGCCATGAATGAGTTAAAATACGTCTTTCCCATTGTTTTTCTCGTGTATTTCTTATGGTGATCGAAAAATAATAAAAGATTATATCTCCCATCTTAGTTCTTGGCCCCCATGATCCCTGCCCCACATAGCCTTCCCTACCATGTCTCAAGGAGTATGCCCCAGATAACATTCAGACATGTCTGTTCCTCCAGACAAGCCAAGCCAAGTTCTTCTCTTTTCCATGTTGTAGCAATGTGGCCACTATTGTTTATTATTATTATTATTATTATTATTATCATCATCATCATCATCATCATCATCATCATCATCATCAATATTATTTTGCTCTGTTGGTGGCCTATTTTCTTTCTTTTTATTATTATTATTTATTTTACAATACTATTCAGTTCTACATAATAGCCACAGATTCCGTTGTTCTCTCCCTTCCTGACCCCCTCCCCTTCCCCCCAGCACACCTCCCATTCCCACCTCCTCCAGATCAAGGTCACCCCCGAGGACTGAGATCGACCTGATAGACTCAGTCCAGGCAGGTCCAGTCCCCTCCTCCCAGATTGAGCCAAGCGTCCCTGCATAAGCCCCAGGTTTCAAACAGCTAACTCATGCAATGAGCCCAGGACCTGGTACCACTGCCTAGATGCCTCCCAAACAGATCAAGCCAATCAACTGTCTCACCTATTCAGAGGGCCTGATCCAGTTGGGGGCCCCTCAGCCTTTGGTTCACAGATCATGTGTTTCCATTCATTTGGTTATTTGTCCCTGTGCTTTATCCAACCTTGGTTTCAACAATTCTCGCTCATATAAACCCTCCTCTTTCTCACTAATTAGACTCCCAGTGCTCCACTCGGGGCCTAGCCGTGGATGTCTGCATCTAGATTCCTCAGTCCTTGGATGGGGTTTATGGCACAACTATTAGGGTGTTTGGGTGGCCTATTTTCTGAAAGAGGTAGAAAGCTTATTTTTCTGGAAGACACAATAGAGAAATTTCATTTTCGTTTTGGTTCCCAAGAGGTATTTACAGCTTTTGGTTCATTTTTGCATGGTTGTTCTTTTGCCCATCTGCCGCTGATTATTATTGAAAAGGAGTCAGATTTTAAGATTGAAGGTCCCAGAGAGATAGCATGAAAAATATGCTGAACCTAGGTTCTGTATTATAATATGCTCAGATCTGAATCAGGCAAAGTAAGGTTCAGAATGGGGGCCAGGCTAATTGTAATTTTGTTGAAAAGTAAAACCTATTTATGAAAAATATCGTTTGCAAAGTATGGAAAATATTTTTGCTATGTTGATTTATGTGTGTCACCACATTTGTCCTTTTATGCCATCCTTCCTGGTGTCTTAATGATATTTTTTTTTCAATCTGGATCTGATCAAAGCTTCTTCTACTGATTGGTAATTTCAGATTTAAAGTGTAGATTGAACTTACGTTACCTTTCAAATGACATTTCCCTAAATTGAAGCTAAATTTAATAGATTTAAAAAAAAGTCATATGTCAATGTGGATGTGGTTTTATCACTTAGGAATGTTTTCTACTCTAAAAACATTCTAAGTAAAACATTTTAAACTTTGAACTGAATCTTGCACTTTGTCTCATTCCATGTTTTAATCGTATGCTTACCAGTCAGTCCTCTGCCTCATAAACCAGCTCTTTCTGAGACAATCCAGAAAGACACTTGCAGCCATGATATAATGGCACCTTTGTCAGGAGACTTGGGTTCCCACCTCCTTAATGCACATTTCATAAGCATCACAGGGTCGGTGAGTTGTTAGTTTTATGTTTTCTGTTTTAAAAGAAGCAGGAGGTGAAGAAGATTACCTCTGGCAGCTCTGCTCCGCACGTCACTTTGTTGTCATTCTTGGAATGTCTCAGAAGGTTTTATTAGGTAAAAGCCTCTATAAATTCCAGGTGTGGGCCATATGTTCATCCCCGCATCCACAAACAGAGAGACGGTTTTATTTTGCAGTCTGACTTCCTTGTGTAAGTGTAACAAATCCTGCAGACTTGTTGGTACATAGTTGTGATAATCTTTACATAGTGTGAACTTTCTTTGAGAGTGAAGTTAAAAGCCAAATGAAAACACAGCAGTCCACTCTGATTCCTGCACTGCTCTACTGTGCCAAAGAAAAGTTTTGTGAAATTTAAAAAGGAGTATCAATTCTTCTTCAACCATCTGAAAATAGCTAAGGGACAAAGTTCTTACCATGTTGGTGTCTCATCATATGAGAGTGGTTTGAATTCTTCATTGGCCATTATTGATGATTATTTAATTTTAGGAACTAACACTGTGTAGTCCCAGCTTGCTTTACAATTTGTCATACAATTTAAAACATGGGATAACAAACCGAATGGAAGTCAAGAAATGATACTGCAGTGAGAATATACTGGAGGAAAATAAAATCTGTTCAACAACAACAGCAAAAAAAACAGGAAGAAAATAAAGAATGAAGGAAGGAAGGAAGGGAGAGAGGGAAGAAGGAGAAGGGGAGGGTGGAGGGAGGCAGGGAGGGAGGAAGGGATAGGATGATCATGTTCAGTAGCCTTATCATAGCCCCAGTGATTTTTGTTGTTGTTGTTTTGGTTTTTATTTTTTGTTGTTGTTGATGTTGTTTTAATCCATCTACCTCTTCAGATGTTTTGAGAAGATAAAGAGTAAGAGGGCCCACATATGAAACAGATACCGAGACAGCTCGGTGTAGTACTCTTCTGGTCACATGAAGTCTCTGAGCACCCCTGTGTGCTCCAACAAATCGACTCATGACAGTTTAATAAGCTTGATGAGTTTTGGCTTGTTTGAGGAAAAGAAGCAGGATAATATTTTGTTTTTATCTCATTAGTTCCAATTGAATTTGAGTTATTTGTGTGATAGCTTAAACCATAGGCATGCTGGTGAACACTACCGCAGAGCTGAGTTAGCAGACAACCAGCAGATCCAATAGTCTTGCATTTTAACAGAGCTCTTCTGTTCTTTGAAAGTTTACCTCTTTGGATTAGGGCTTCATAACAATTGTTTTCATAACAAGGCAATAAAGCATATGTCAGATATGTCAAATATTTCAAATAGTTTGTGTTTGGAGATACTGATTTCATTTAAGCTGAAAACCATTGTCCTTTTGTTACTGAAGACATTAGGGTAAAAGCCTGGGCATGTGGTAACCCCAACAAGATTGTAAGGGCCACCTGCCCCCAAATGTGCCCTCTAAACAGACAAGTAATTGTGAAAAGCTGAGACAGGACATTCATTCAATATGGCCACATTGGAAGGAGGAACAAGTAAAAAGAGACTCGCCAGGTCTCTCTCTTGAAGGCAAACAGTATGCATAGTCACCTGACCAGGCATGGTCCCACCCATTATCTCTGGCCCATCATTGTCTTGTCTCTTGTCTCTCCTACACAACAGTTCTGTAGGTTATCAGAACTGTGTGGTCTCTCCTCCTGGAAGGGGAGACCTCCTCTGGCTGGCATTAGGGCTTCAGACTTCCCCTTTCCCCAGCACAGGATTCACAAGGACATTTTGCTTCTCTGCTTCAGTAGTCTGATAGTCAAAGGAAAAGCCACAGTGGTCTCCTTTGCTGACAGGGTAGTTATATTTTGAAAGAAAATTATGAAGTGAATTCTGACAACTGTGTTTATTAATCGTTCTTTCTTGATGCATATATTAGTTTCTGTCTCTTACCTATAATATATGCACAGTCAAATCTTGATTATGGGAACTAATGGAGGAAATTTGTGAGTAATGTGACAAATTATTTGAAGTGATGGAAAATTCTGAAATGGCTCATGTTTGACTTAGATGACAACCTATTAGTAAATGTACAGCTATCTGTGAGCTGAAAAACCTGTAATATTACTGATTAAATAGTAAAGCGACTTTGTAAAATTTGAAGGGTTTATTGTCACCATTTTTGTCCCTTTTTCATATCCTCCTCATTTTCCCATCCAGATCATGGGACAAATGTGTCATGCCTCTTCCAAAACAGCAGCCAGTTTCTGTCTTCTCTACAGTGTTCTTTGAACTGAATTATTTCCCTAAATTCCCAGCAGATGATTACAGTCAAATAAGACACAGTCTCTGACAACAAAGTCAATACAAAAGCTGATTATATGGACTAATGTTGTATACACATTAGTTTTATTTAACATGGATTTTTTTCATAGTGTTGCTATGTGACTTTTTTCTTTCTAATTTTTTAGTGAAATACCCCATTATCTTATCCCTAAGTAAATCTTTTACATGCTAAAATGCACTTTGAAAGAAAAGTCCCTTCTCCTTTATAAAGTTCCATTTAACATTTTCAAAGTTGCCCACTTCTAGTAGATTTATTTGCCCTTTGTAGGAGACTTGAATTTCCCGTGAGATTACACAAGCTCACAGAAAATCATAATGAATTCAGATCCAGGACACTGTCTTTAGTTTAAATGCTCTTCGTGTTGGGTTGCTTTTACTCTAAATAGATAAACATCCTAGTTGGCAGCACATTTAACTCAGTGTTTCCTGCTCTTGGCAAGGAATGGATTCTTCGCCTTCACTAGGGTTAGCAGATGTGATAGTGGAATTTAATATTTACTCATTCTCTCATGTGCGATTTGCATCCATGTTGTTTCTTTGTTCAGCTAAAGCAGGCTGAAGGTGGGTGATGTGACTAATGTCTTTGTCATACACTTAGATGCACCAACCAAAGTGACTATCCATATTAATCAATTCAGGAATGGAGCAATACAAGTAACTTCTTAATCAATAACCTTGGTTAAAATGTATTTTAAAGGAAAAATAGATTATTTAGCCATTTATCAATTTCCTATTCATCCAAAATGTATTATTTTTGTAAAATAAATTTATTCACTATTGATTTCTTCATAGCTTCTCTCTCTTGTTGAGGTTTTATTATACAGCTTTAAATAATATAGCCTTTTATCTAGTCTTAAATTTTTACTAATTAAAATAGACTTTCTTCAGCTCACTTTTAATAATATTAACAACATTCTTATTACTGACATGCACTCCAAGTAACTCAAGGCTGAACAGGGCCTGCTGTAATTGGGGAGGAAATGATTTCCATTGGCGTTCCTTCCTCCCAGAGCTGGAACTGACATTTCATTATACATGGTGACATGGCCTCTCTGCTGGAAGAGAAATAAAAGGCATTTCCGACAAATAGGCAACAGGCACCTGACCTGTTGGATCAGGTTATGTTGTGTTACATGATGTGACATGCCCTGCGATGACCCGAGGCAATGTCACTCTCTGTTACCCCGGCGGAGCTGTGTTGCTCTTTATTAAACCACCATAGAGAAGGCCCATCCGCAGTGGTCACAAAGCACTGCCATGCCACCTTTGCAAGAAGGAGAGAACCAGCCACACTCTGAACATGGTTCTCCATGAGAAATTAAGGAAATCAAAACTATACCATCCACAAGAGTCTCAAAGGCTTTCATTGTCTTGAACTTGAAATTCCAGTTCTCGAGTATACCAGATAAATGAGAATTCTGTGTGACAAGGTTCGTGATACAAAGACTAAATCACACTCTGAGAGAAATTTTATTTCATCAAAATACTCTATTTAAAAAAAATCCCTTCAATTGGTTTACCTACATTTTACAATGTCTTTTCATAATTATACTTTCTCATAACCAAAAGCTGTCTTTTAAAATTATGCATCATATAAATTAGAAGCACCAATTAAAAGGTGTGATAAAAGTCTGCTTTAGCCTTACCCTTTGGAAGTTTTTTTTTTTTATCAAAACAGTGGCTTTCAATAAGAATCTATCTTAAATTATTATATTATTTGATATTATGTAAAAGGCATCCATTGTGTTTGGTCATTTTTTTCTAATGATTTTAATAGTATTTTTCTATTGATACATCTTGCACATGAATTTCATTTTAATGATCTGCATAAAGAATGGGACAATATTACATAGGTACGTCTATCTAGTGATTTTAGAGTAATTACTGGTGCATGGAACAGAATATAACCTTTTGGTTATGCTCTGCAGTAAAAGGAATAGGTTAGAGAGGTTTTTATGCAAATTAGAAATTCTCTGTGTTGGAAGCCTAATTGTACTTTTTATTGTTGTACAAGTCAATACTGCTTTAATACACATTTTATAAGCTCCTTGCTGAAACTGTATATGAAAGGGATTGGGTCCCATAGATGAAAGGCATAATCTTAACAAAGAGGCCACATAAGCAGAGTGGCAGAAGTACCGATAAAGGATTTGCTAGCTCCAACACAGAATCAGTCTTATTAGCCTTATTAGTCACTGCTGTTTGACCCATTGCTGTTGAAGTAGGAGTCAGACACACGGCAACCTAGGAGGAGTCACTCCCTGTTTATCTGTTTCACATAAACATAATCTAAAATGAAAATCGTCCCCTCCACAAAGAATTAAGGATGCTGCCTTGTCCTTTGGTTTCCTCCTCACTCAAGAGGAATTATTTGCATACCAGAAATTTTACTATTGAAGCATTGGATATGGAAGACACCAGACCAGAAATTTCAAATGTAATCTTCAGCTCCTTTAGCAATCAACACAATTTCTTTGTGATAAGAAATGTGGGTGTTGTGGTCCTTGATGAGAACATTGTGGAAATTTGGGAGATCAAAAGGATACTAAACAGACGCTCTAATGAGCTGCATTGCATGTGTTAATTTTTTTGACATTTCCACTTTTAATTTATTGTGTTCTTTATTCAATATAGTAATGTTATACATTAGCAATGGCTGTCACAGGAAACTAATATGTGTTAGAACGAATATTCTAGAAATCATAAAATCATCAAAGAAGAAAGCAACATTTGAAGTGTCAATCTTTCAATTTGTTTCTGAGTGCAGAAGTGTGAGATAGATATTGCAACAGTTTTGAGTTTTTCTTACTCCTGTTTTCCAGTCCTCCTCGTTTGCAGATTGTTTATGTTAAAGATTTTTGTTTGCATGAGTGTTTACTTACTCCCAAATCCACAGAGTGGCCTACATTAAATATGTAGAGCATTTTGTGTGTTACTTTGATTCAATAAGAAATGTTTAAAATGTTACTTTCAGTGAATTTTAAATGAATTGTTTCCTTAATTTTTATTGAGAACCAATATTATCAGAGATTATATAAGCTAATAGATTCATGAGTTAAATTTAGATTTAACAGTAATCAAATAAAATCATAAACAGTAGGAGGTACACACACACACACACACACACACACACCATCATGAACTTAGGATTCTATTAATTTCATAGCTTATTCCTGAAATATTTATTAAGACTTTTTGGGTGTTTTTTTTTTTTTAATTTTTGAAATTCAAATGCAAGTACATCATTTGCCACCTTTCCTCTCCCACATCCAGCCTCTCTTTCCCTACTAGTCCCTTTCTTTCTATCAAATTCATGGTCCCTTCTTTGTGTGTGTGTGTGTGTGTGTGTGTGTGTGTGTGTGTGTGTGTGTGTGTGTAATGTTACTTTTATGTCTACGATTTTAGAGCTGAGTATTTCATATTGGAAAACCAATTGCAGGCTCTTCCCTGGGGTGCACTGTTTCTCCAATTCTTGGCCTTCCTTAGTTCTCTATGGCTCTGTGTCTAGAGCTGGGGCCCCATGAGATTAGTTTCCTTCCATGTTAGCTGGTCTATTGACGTCATCCTTGTTCAGGTCTTCCTTAGGCAGTGATGCTGTGAGACTTTAATGGGTGCAACTCCTCTGATATTTCTAGGAGATACAACCTCATAATGGACTACTGGCTCTTGTGATCTTTCTGGCCCATCTTCTGGATTGTGCTCTGAGCCGCAGGTGCAGGAGTATGTTGTAGATGTGTCAGTTGGGGCTGAGTACCACAAAGTCACTTGTTCTCTGCATTTTGATCAGTTGTGGTTTTCTGTAATGCTCTCCAGTCTTGCAAAAGGAAGTTTTATTAAATAAGCAGAAGAGCTACATTTATATGTGAAAATTTGGAATTGGGAGAGATAGACAAGAAAGAATATCTGACATTTTCTTTACTTGGTTTGAATTACTTTACTTAATATATTATTTTCCAATCCCATACATTTAGCTGAAATTTTCATGATTTTATTTTTCTTTAATGCTGAATAGTACACCTAAGTGTATATATACCACATTTTTATTTTCCACTCAACTATTGAAAACATTTATTTTTTTCCAGTCCCTAGCTATTCTGAATAGAGAAGCAATCAACATAACAGAGCAAGTGTCTATGGAGTAGAACGTTGGACATATACAAAGAATAACTAGATCTTAAAGCAGGTTTGTCTTGGGATTTTCTGGGTGTTTTCTGCATTGCTTTCCTGTGTCTGGACTAGTTTGCAATGCCAGCAAGACCAAATGAGGATTCCTTTTTCCCTACATCACCCTCAATATTTATTTTCTGTTGTTTTGTTGATCTTCACAATTGTGACTAAGGTAAAATAAAACATGAAATTTTTTTATTTGCAGTTCTATAATTTCTAAGGATAATGAACTCTTTTGAAATATTTTTAACTACTTTTATTTTTTCTTTAGAGAACTCTGTTCAAATCCATATCCCCCTTTCTTTGAATGGATCATTTTGTGTTTTGACTCTGTTTTTTTTTTTTTTTTTAGGTTTTTTTTTTATTTTATGAAATATTCTGGATAATGCAGTATGGGAATGGGAATGGGAAATATCAAATTCTAAAATTATTTTAAAAGAGAACAAATGCAACTTTGTGACTCTTTTATTGTGGATAAAGGAGTTTTGAAAAACTCAATAATGTACTTTGGCTATGTGGAAATCACTAGTCTAGTTGAGACAAGACAGACAGGGAGGTCATATTTGGGAAATAAAGATAGCAAAATAATGGTTTTGAATTTGGTTTGACTTGCCATTTAGACATCTCATTAGAAACTTGAGTGTTTAGCTGCCCATGTTGACAAGAACTCAATGTCTGTATATAGACATGAAATTCATAGTGTCCTATTTTTTTAACATACACTGCCATTGTAAATCCTGATAAGTCTAGTGTATTTTACAAGTAGATGGTTATTAGATCATTTTATTTTATTTATGTGTGTGACTCTATATAGGTGCATATTTAAGTGCGTGTGTGTGTGTCTGTGTGTGTGTGTGTGTGTGTGTGTGTGTGTGTGTGTGTGTGTATACATATCTGTACACATGCAAAGAAAAGAAGAGGGCATTGGAAGCTACAGAGTTGGAGTTACAGGTATGAGAAATGTATGGTTTGTTATGTTGAGAATTGTCATCTGAACTCCGGTCACATTCATGATCTTTTTTAAGCACTAAAACACCTCTCCAGGAACAACAGTAAACTCTTTTTAACAGTGGGAATTTCTTATTTCTTGATTGAACCCAAATAACCTATATATCCATGATTCTCCCAGAGAAAACATGCTGAGGTGTGTGTGGCGGATTGGAGAAAGGGTGGCACACACTCAGGCTGTCCTGGAACTAGCATCTGAATGCTTAGATTCAGTGATTTGGTTGCTGTTTAAAGTCCTGAATACTTTCCCAAATTTCCTGAGCTATATGAACATCAGTTTACTTATCCAGAGAAATGGGCAACTTAGCTGTTAAGGCAAATATGTTTCATTTGTTAGTTTTTTAAACATTTTAGTAGCAATATTTGTACAAAACTCAGTTACAGTGTGACACCTGTACATGTACTTTGATTATAATCACCCCAATGTGCTTTTTTGTTTGAATAAATTATTACACAGATTTGAAAATACACATTACATATTTGAGGTAAGGTAGCATGAAGTCTGAAGGAAATAACCCCAAATAAATCTACAATTCTCATGAGGGACATACCCTGTCAGCCTTGAGCCAGATGCATCTTGTGGCTGAATTAAGATGAGAATTTCATATTTCCATATAAATAGGCTAGTGTAAGTGCAAAGTTATCTTAGGGGTCCAGTTTATTATAGATATATATGATTTACTCAAATAAGACATCTATTGCCATCCTCAAAAAAATGTCTAAAGAAAAATATTCCTTTATGCCTTTTCATTTAAGACAAAGGTTTACAAGCTAGAGAATGTGAAATAATTCATATCCTCAACTTACAAAATATTGACCTTAAATTATCCTTTATTTTATCTCAATGATAAACATAAGGCTAGACATAGAACTCTAGTTCATATGCCATATTGAAATCATAAAATGTAGATTACATACTCAAAAGCAAGAAAGTCTTAAATACAGAAAGCAATGTTGAAAACATCAGTTTTTATCAGAATAAAGTACAAATCTTTCAGTTCTACTTTTACAAATGATATGATCCAAGAGAAAAATGAAACCAGATAAGCTATAGATATGATTTTAAAGACAGAGAATGTCTAGAAATTGACACAAATCCCAGTGTCTTCTAGATCAGAAAGATCATATACATGAATTAAATGCTCATTGAGAGTGAGCAGAAGAGATAAACCAGTAGGATAAGCAACACTGTTAAACATTTGCAATGACTACATGTGCCATGCAATAGTTTCCATGGAAAATGGCTGTGAATACTGCATAGATCACTAAAAACTAGCAGACAAAAATGTATTTCTCAGAAGATCAAGTGAAAGACAAGATGAACAACCAAGAGTGTGAAGTAAGAGGAAATTCAAACAGATGCTTCGGCTCTTTGGGGAGTGCTTTTTACACAGTGACCTGGGGGAGCTCACTTGAATGCACAGAAATAGAAATTACGTTTTATATTCAAAAAAGTAATTATCTATTATTGCACAGACCACTAATGCTAAACCTAAGAATTTAAAGTTCTAACACCCAATGCCATTGTGAGTTAGGAAAAAAACCAACCACAGAAGCAGACAGTAAGAGCTGTTTTAAACTGGGTTCAGAATGGGAAAATATTGCCATGTTAATGTAAGCCTAAAACTGTATTTCTCATGGCTTTCATTTCATATGATCTGTATGATCTTCAAATTCCTCAACTTCAACATTTACATAAAACACCCACCAAGGTCTACTGAACCATCTATCACTTAGTAGTTGCAAACAAATTACTTTTGTCAGAACATGGCTTCATGTCATGAACACTACAATGAATATGCACTCACAACCTGAAGCTACAAAGCATCTGAGACCAGCACAGGAGACAGAACCCACAGCAGAATTCAGACTCCAAATGATTCAGTAGGCCTATGGGAAAAATATAATAAAAATAAGTTTAAAGTAAATATAGTTATAAAAATGACCAAACTACAGGGAAAGACAAAGGTGTTGCAGATAAGGAATAGAGAGGATTGTTTCTGTGAATAACCAACAAGAACTTCCAGAAAGTTTAAATATTGTCATAGGAGCTTAGAAATTCACTGTATGCATTAGAAGTAAGTTGGACACAGTGAACAGAGGAATCATATACTAAAAAAATAACAGAACAAACAACTCAGAATATTTCATAGACAGATAAAGATGTAGAGTATATTAGAGAGAAATTAAAATATATAAATAAGTTTAGTATATATGTAAGTATGTTTCCCCATTGAGAGATAACAGAATTTTTTCACCTTTTTAAACAACTTGACTGATATTAAAAATAAATTAATAAATGAAGGTAATCCCACAAATCCTGGCAAGGCACAATGCTGGGGTGGTAGTAACGAGAGAAGTGCTCAGAGATGGATCATGGCATGAAGATGGCTAAGAAGTCCTGCTGAAGGATTAGAATTGACATCTGAGGAAAGAGAAGTGTCAAAGAGTCCTCACAGATTTCTGGCATGCGTTGCAGAGTACATTGTGCTGCCTCTTATTAAAATGGAGAAAATGGAGTAGGAACAGAGTAAGAAGCATAAAAAATATCGATTTCAGTTTTTAGCTCTTATTAAAAGTTTTAGCTCTTTTTAAAAGCCCTGGCAGAATTGTTGACACTTGGATATTTATATTCATACTTAGCCCATTTCACAACTCTAAAGGAAAGCTCTGGAATAAACTCACTTCTAAGCAACTTCAACCCAGGGAATTTCATTTCTTGCTGAAAGTCAGATGTCTATTTGACTTCATAGTCGATATTCTTGAACACAAGTGTCTCCTGCCTCTTAAAATGTCTTATCTAGCTTTATGTAAGATAAAATGTAGGAAACAAATTTCAAAGAAAGGTTTTCTTGAAAATGTAATGACGTGGTAAAATAAAAACATGGGCTAGAATAGTGGTTCTCAACTTGTTTTCTTGACTCATTCTTGAAGTAAATTTGAAGGGACTAAGGATCAAAGCAACACAACTATGTTATGGATTAATTGTGCCTCACAATGGTATTGGAAACATCCAGATCTTTCCTTTGGCTATCCTTCACATCACACAACATGAAAACCTTCATTGCCTGTGTGTTTCCAAAACTGTGAATGAAGTGGGAGGGGAGAAGACATGGGTGTCAGATTGACATTCTGCCAGGTTCATCAGAATACAAGCTATATGGGGGCAGGCACTTCATTTTTATTCAGTCCATGGAAGCCATGTAAAAGTGAAAGGATAGAATAGACTCCATTAGTCTTTGACATGTAAGCCATTCTATGTGGGCCTAGATACACATAACATACACACACACACACACACACACACACACACACACACACACACATTTACTATAATAAACATGTTTTCTTTAAATAATAAAAAAAAGCCTTTGATATGGCTCAGTGGGTAGAAAAGTACTTGCTGCGATGCCTGGCAACTTGAGTCTCATTTGGCGATCTATGTGGTAGGACAGGTTCCTGCATCAGTCTCCGTCCATGACCCTTAAATTAATAGATACAATAACAATTTTAAAATAAAATAAGTTATTGAAACATTACCATACCATGCTTGAATCTCAAACATCTGATTGCTTTCAAAAACTTCATAGAACATGCTTAAACTAGTAATGATGAAAACCACACCTTGAAGAACATTAAATGCCAACAAGAATCTTCATCAGCATTCATGGAATCTACTATAGCGTTGGGCATGCACAAACGGTACTAAGGGAAATCATCACACTACCAGATTGTTTTACCTCTCACAAAAAATCAGTAAAATGTCAGTAGGCAAATCAGTTTATGCTCAAAATAGGCATATGAAGTTTGATGTGCAAGCCATGGGAAAACATAATTGAATTCAGCTACTATCACAAAAGCACATTAGCACTCAGTTGACCTCCTCTTTTACCACCCCATAGTGGACTGTGTATTTCCAAAAGATAGAAGAAATTGAGTGCTGTGATGATGATTAATATTGAAAAGAATATATGCATAAACTGATTTGAGCATTGCATAATGTACACATGTACCAAAACATCACATGTTGAGGGAGAGCTAGAAGGGTATAAGTATATAAGGAGAACAGACATGGGCTTCCTAAAAGGACCATGTCCTTTCCTGTGGGGAAAAATATGGCAGGCAGGGATGTTCCCCCTCAGACCTCATAAATGGGCAAGAAATAAGGAAATAAGGGAAATGGAAGAATCCATGGCTGTCTGAAATCTGATCTCTTGGTGAGAATTTCTAGGAGGCATGCATTCTGAAACTGTAAGTTGAGATGATTTTTTTTTAGGTAGGATGAAAATGGAAATTTATTTTATTAAGGAAATTTTTTATTCATTTTACATACCAACCATAGATCCTCCTCTCTTTCCTCATCTCGTCCCTCCAGCCTCCACCCCCAACCCACCCCCCATTCCCTCTCCAAAAAGGTATGGGCTCCCATGGGGAGTCAGCAGAGCCTTGTACATTCAGTAGTGGCAGATCAACGCCCCTCCCCCTGCATCAAGGCTGTGCAAGGATTCCCACCATAGGTAGTGGGTTCCAAAAAGCCAGTTCATGCACCAAGGATGGATCCTGATCCCACTGCCAAGGGGCCCCTTAATCAGATCAAGCTATGGCACAGGAGAAAATGATATAGAGTTCTGTACCAATTGGTAGAGATGGTATGTAGCAGGTCATTTATATGCCTCTCTGGGGAAGTACAAGATCAGGTGCTGATGAAAAGTCCTGAGGCTCCATCTTGTATATAATGCCCTGAAAGATGTATGAAAGAATTTCTTCCTGTTGCTAAAGGCAGGACTGTGTTCAGGATACTATTTTAAATAAGGAGCTGAAGCTTTGTCCTTCAACCAAGCTTACTAACTGTAAGTTACAAAAAGTAGAAATCTAATGCCTCTATACTAGCACAGTTCATATTCATAATCTGTACAAAGAGCCTTTTCTTTTCTAATGAATTAATCTGTCTCTTTCCGTAATAATGTTTTTAATGGCTCAGAGA
Source organism: Peromyscus maniculatus bairdii (assembly GCF_049852395.1). Taxonomy (NCBI): domain Eukaryota; kingdom Metazoa; phylum Chordata; class Mammalia; order Rodentia; family Cricetidae; genus Peromyscus; species Peromyscus maniculatus. The sequence goes on from NC_134854.1 coordinate 11,297,305, forward strand.
AGTCAAGATGGGACTGCATTTATAAGAAAAATATCAACACTTGAGATATGGCATATGTGTTCCCATTATTTTGATGTGTGTGTTTATGTGTATCATGTTGTGTGGGGGGGGGAGTATGCTGAGATGGGCGAACTTGTGTGATGTACTGACTTCATGTTTTAGTTTTTCTTTAAGGTTTTAAGAAAAAAAAGTAAAAATAATTGTTTAAATATCAGTGGCCTTTAAACTAGTTTCTTGAGTTCACAGTGCTAAGTTATTAAAGAAAAGATCACATGTAGTTGCTCTCAAGAAATGCACCAAGTGTTTCTATCACTTTGGTTCCACATGGGCGGCCTTTTATTTCACAGAGCGTATTAATCTTCTGTTATACATGACAGCCACTACTGTGTGTCATCTTAGTGTAGGACAATGCTGTGACTCCTGTGCTTCCTTCTGAACTTGGTGACTAGGTCTTTCTTCCTGTGACAAATGTTTATGGATTCTTCTAATTACATGTCTGGTTTCAAGCTAAGACACCAAGAGAATACAGTTCTCTTTTGTAGTATTCCCAAGGTTCTCCTATAATAATCAATTACCATAATGGGTTTTTTTAAAACTTCCATTCATCATTTTCTTAAAATATATAAACTACCTAGGATAAAGATAAATAGCCATAGCCAGCATGCCCTGAGGCAGTCTACCAAAGGCCTCCTTTAAATCAAAATCAACTGAAAAACATGTTGGGTTTTATTTCAAAGTCAATCTTGCCTAAGTGAAAAAAAATCATGAAACAAAAAAAAAAAAAGAATTAAAAAAAATGTTGGCTTCATGAAAGGACATAAGACAAGGAACCATTTCACAGCCATCTCTGGTTCCTATGCAGATTAAAGGAGTCTCATGAGCAGGTCAGCCTACTATTACAAGTAGGAACTGGTCTCTTATTCCTTGTTCTCCCTCTCTGTTCTTGATCCAGCTAGGATCTCCTGCTCCCCTAAGCTCTGAAGACCACATGAGAATAGGAAGAAGCAAAGTGCTAGAGAGGCCCATAGAAATCCACAAACATACCCCCACAATAGACTACTGGCAATGGTCGAGAGACAGCCCAAAATGACCTACTCTGGTGATAGGATGGCCAAACATCCTAATTGTCATGCTAGAAACTCCATCCAATGACTGAGGGAACCAGATGCAGAGATTCATGGCCAGGCCCTAGGTGGAGCTCCAGGAATCCAGGAGAGAAAGAGGAGGGTTTATATGAGCGAGAATTGTTGAGACCAAGGTTGGATAAAGCACAGGGACAAATAGCCAAACGAATGGAAACACATGAACTATGAACCAATAGCTGAGGAGCTCCCAACTGGATCAGTCCCTCTGGATAAGTGAGACAGTTGATTAACTTGATCTGTTTGGGAGGCATCCAGAAAGTGGGACTGGGTCCTGTCCTCAGTGCATGAGCTGGCTGTTTGGAACCTGGGGCTTATACAGGGACACTTGGCTTAGCCTGGGAGGAGGGGACTGGACCTGCCTGGACTGAATCTACCAAGTTGAATTCAATCCTCAGGGGAGTCTTTGCCATGGAGGAGATGGGAATGGTAGGTAGGCTGGGGGGAAGGGGGGGGAGAACAAGGGAATCCGTGGCTGATATGTAAAATTAAATTAAATTATAAAATAAAAAAAAAAACAAGTAGGAACTGTCTCTACAGACCTATCATCCCTGTTCCTAGAAGAAATCAGCTCCAAAACTGAAAGCTATGTAGCAATTCCCATCTAAGCCAAGGCTAGACAGACAAGTCTTTGTTGTAGGTAAAAGTAGCAAGCTACTTGATCCACTGTAGTTTAGTCTCCAATATCTCCACCTACCAGATATTGAAGGCATAAATGCACTGCTCTTGAAATCGTGGGAGCTCAGAAAGTACCCAGTTCCTGACAAGTGCTCCTAGGAGGTATACACCTCACCTCCACCTAGATTTCCACTGTACTGTCAGTGATAGAAGAATTCTGTAGGGCTCTCAGATAGCTTAGAGGCAGGAGAAAATCCAGAAAAAGGAAGACAAGCAAAAACAAGCCTCACTGATTGACTCTTAGATGAAAATAGATGTGATTCTGGCAATGTCACAAGTAATGAGAGCAAAGGCATGAAAAGGTTTCCTACAACTATGATGGTTGTTCTATCTGTCTGTCTGTCTTCCTCTTTCTTTGTTCTTTAAACAAATTGCTGTTCATTAAATGCAGACTTTCTACAGAATACATTGAAGCTCTCACCCTGCTCTTTCCCCTGCCGCCCTCCCACAACTCTTTTAAAGATGCTTTTGTCTCATCAACAACAGCAGGGATCTCCTTTGGCTGCCTTACCCTTACTAACCAAAGACCCTCATCTGAAATAGGTGCTGTGTGCTTGTTCCCAACATCCTTTGCAGCGTGGCAGTGACTACTAAAACTACAGTTATTTCAGGGCCCCAAATTGGTAACTACAGACATTCAAAAATAATTTTAATAAAATATTTTGAAATATCATATAACTTATCATCACCCTTCTTATTTTTCTCTGATATGATATTCTATATTTTACTTATAAGGAGGAAAAGGTTCGACACATTGTGAAGATGAAAATATGTGTATATGTGTAGTTGCACCTGCAAGTGTATGAACTCATAGAAATTTACTTAACTCTGTGTTGTTTTAGCATTTCTGTGTCAGGCAAATCACATTTCTGAGTTTAAATTTTCTCTTTAACATGAGACTTCTTCAAAAGTCCTTCCATGGTTTAAATGAGATGTCAGATCCGGGGTGGGGAGGACAGTTCAATAAAGTATCTGGCATTTGATAGAAGCTAAATTCATGACACTGTTATTCCTTTCCATTGTGACTACTTCTACCTTCAGTGAGGGTCTTGATCACATCACTTTGGTCTGTATTTCTCTCCATCTCATCTGTATCTCAGTCAGTCCTATGGTTTGCTCCTGTCTTTTCAGCTGACTGAGTTGGGGATAAAATACAGACATATTGTACAGTATTCTTCACACACTGGTATTTGTCTTTGTCCTTCTCTCTCCATTACCCATACCCCATTCTCCCTCACTTCATTACTGTTTTTACCTCTATTAAACATTTTTTTATATTTCTGTATTTGATTGCTTACTAAATATTTTTGATATTTGTAATTAAAGTGAAAAAATGTGAGTTTAAAATTTTACTTTGTAAGTAGCAGTTTTTTTAAAGAAAAGCATGAAACTAAAGTTTGATAAATAGATCATCTTGAGTTTTTTCTATAATAACACTTTATTTGAATTGGAAAACATTTCCTGATATTTAAAATTGTGCAGATGCAAAGAAAGTAGATCTATAGCAAGTCTGAAATAATGATTACACATAGGATTGGGAATATTGACTATAATAGTTCTTTACATAGACATAATTTCTTCACATTTTCAATTGATTTTTGGTGTTTTTGCAATCAGAAACAAACTGAAGAAGACATTTTCAATATTGCATAAGGGCAGAGAGCGAAAGTACCTGAAACTGAAGGTTTCTAAAACTGGACTTTTGCAAGCTCTGTGTGCAGTATGTGCATCCACACAGTAACTGAAGAGAGAGGTGGTACTTTTAAGGAATATCTTTTTAAACTATTATTTTTCATATTTGGGAGCTGTCAATTCACAGTGCAATCAATTACTATATTCACAAAGGTCTGATTTAAAACAGGAACTAGGAAAATTAAGTTAGAATTCTGTCTCCTTCACTTAGTTTAGCTCTGATGTAGAAAAGCCATGAAAACTTAACAGATTTGTTGAAATACCTCCCTCTTTTCTTCATTTTGTGAATAAAGTATATTCAAGAGGAAAAAGAAGAAAAAATTAGAACAGTATTGCCAGGTGGAATTTTGTATTTTGATAGTGTTAATTTGACTGTAACTCCTTTTGTTTCCGATGGGGTATGGAACATATCAAATCAACGTGTATACAGGGACACTCCCTTAAAATACTCGAATGATATTAACTGACACAACTCTTTTCTTTGCTGTGTAGTTTCACAGATCTGACTCACAAAGCTCCTTATTCATTTTTCTCTACCACATATTTCCTAATAGCAGAGCAAAACAAAGGCATAATCTTGAGTCTCAAATAACATCTAAGTTGTTCCTAAAATATAAATACAAAGATAGACGGCCCAGTTAACTTGCAAACTGGACATATCTGCATATTGGAAAGAAGGATAGAGGAGGATCATCCTCCACGATAGTTACATATTGCAGGGACAGCATTTGGTCCCTTTACCTAGTTCCTTTAAGCATATCATAGACCTTAGAAGACAAAAAAATTAAATAAATGATACCTAATTTGAAATTATTTATTTGGGGAAGTGACTGTGTGGTCTCAAAATAAAATACTTCCAATGACAGTGACTTATGCAGAACATTGAGGTTATGGAAAGAGCGTTGGTCCAGAAAAATAGCTACTTTATTTATGTCAAGGATTTAAAAATGCTGCATTTAATTTTAATATCTTGATGAGTAACATCCTCCCTGCTTGACAGGGTCCAGTGCACAGCTGCGTGTGTACTATTTGCCTTATTGAAACAGTTCATCACTCATTTAAGAGTTGGGAACGAATTCAAATGAGAAAATGTGTTACACATGTGGAGTAAAGCTCCTTAGTGCTACAAAATTTCATCCTTGGTTGTAAAGAATAATGAAAAAAATTAAATCTAATTTGAGGCAATCCTTGCCCATCCCTCAAATGCCACATGGGATGCTTGTTGATTATATGAGCACATGAATAACTGCAACTCTTATTTATTAAGAAACATCTCTGCTTCTATTCAGAGTAATTGTTTACCTCCATCTATGTCACCGAATTCATCAAATTTCAGTGCTCATCACTTTCCTGTTGCTCTTACATTGTCTCTGAGAGTTGTTGCCAGTTTGTTCCTATTGGGAAATGACCTTAATCAGGTCCTGGTGAAGTATGAGTGTGAAAGTCTGTAGTGAACACAGTCTTGATGTGGAGAATTTCATCACTCAAGGCATTTTGGTACCATGTAACACAAGAAAGGAAACTACTGAACCAGTTGCTTTTGCCCAACCTCCCCTATGTGTTCACTCTATTGCTTTTTCCTTGTAGTTCACTGCAATGCTTTACTATCATTCCTGTTCCCTTGTAGACACCCACGTTTGAATTTTATTGATATTTACCGCCCCCCGTCCTTATTCATATTACTCTCACAATTTTCTGCTCTAAGTTCTTACTTTATAAGTTATTACTTGCACTTTCATATTACAAACTACTTCAACATTGTTTAAAAATGTTGCCCTTATAGTATATATTTGATAACATCAGGTGAATACAAGCTTTGGCCTGCCTCTACTTCTCGTAAAATATTTTAACTTCATTGGGCTTTAGCACTTTTGCTATGAAATAAAAAATACTACCTAAATTTTAAAATGAAATTTAGCTACTAAAATTTGTTAAACAGATAATCATTGAATCCTTTTTGGATAAGAAAGTTACGATTTTATAGCAGAAGAAATCTTCAAGAAATGTCTTCTTTTTTTGTATATTTAACTTATAATGTCTATCCTGCTCTCTCTAGACCAGTGGTTCTCAGCCTTCCTAATGCTGTGATAATTTAATACAGTTCCTCCTGCTGTGGTGATCCCAAGCATTAAATTATTTTGTTGATACTTCATAATTCTAATTTTGGCGCTTTTATAAGTTGCAATGTAAATATCTGATATGCAGGATCTCTGATATGTGACCCCCCCAAAGGAGGTCAGCAACCGAGTGATAGCAATAGCTTATAACATGTGTGAAGTCTCTTGAACAACCCTGACCAACTACTCAAAAGAGGGTTTCTAATGACTGCTGGTGGGGTTTTGCTAGAAAGTTATTTAGCTCTTGGAGGGAGCTTTGCCAGCCCAGGAGAGAGAATTTCATTTAAACTATATATGTATATTTATACATAGAATTTCATGCACCACCGTTTTCTTTCTACTGTTTATTCTTGTATTTTTTTTTTTTGGTAAAGAGCTAATAGTATGATTCCTTATGACTTTGTCACACATCCTTACTCATTTAGGGACCTTGACTCAGACCAAACCAGTGTTCATGGCTTTGACATTGAATGGAATTTCAACACTAGTTGGCATGATGAAACCTAATTGAGATTTGATTAAAGGTATTTTAATATAGGTTTCAACACAAGGGTTATGAGAAAAAGAGAAACTCAGGAAAAAGTAGATAGAGCTGAGAACATGGGGATGAGTATATGCTGTCTAAGGGACAGCAGGAAAGAGTGAGACACACCTAAGTATGTGTAAGGGCTCCTCAAGGGAGAGGCACAGTTAAATGTCTCAGCATTATTATTTTTATTTATTTATTTTACAATACCATTCAGTTCTACATAACAGCCACAGATTCCCTTGTTCTCCCCCTTCCTGGCCCCCTTCCCTTCCCCCCAGCCCACCCCCCTTTCCCATCACCTCCAGATCAAGGCCACCCCCGAGGACTGAGATCGACCTGATTGACTCAGTCCAGGCAGGTCCAGTCCCCTCCTCCCAGATTGAGCCAAGCATCCATGCATAAGCCCCAGGTTTGAAACAGCTATCTCATGCAGCAAGCCCAGGACCTGGTACCACTGCCTAGATGCCTCCCAAACAGATCAAGCCAATCAACTGTCTCACCTATTCAGAGGGCCTGATCCAGTTGGGGGCCCCTCAGCCTTTGGTTCATAGTTCATGTTTTTCCATTCGTTTGGCTATTTGTCCCTGTGCTTTATCCAACCTTGGTTTCAACAATTCTCGCTCATATAATCCCTCCTCTTTCTCGCTAATTAGACTCCCAGTGCTCTACCTGGGGCCTAGCCATGGATGTCTGCATCCAGATTCCTCAGTCCTTGGATGGGGTTTATGGCACAACTATTAGGGTGTTTGGCCATCCCATCACCAGAGTAGGTCAGTCCCGGCTGTCTCTCGGCCATTGCCAGCCATCTATTGTGGGGGTATCTTTGTGGATTTCTGTGGGCCTCTTTAGCACTTTGTTTCTTCCTTTTCTCATGTGGTCTTCATTTACCATGGTCTCCTATTCCTTGTTCTCCCTCTCTGTTCTTGATCCAGGTGGGATCTCCCGCTCTCTTTCCCTCGACCCTCGCCGTTCATTGCTCCCACTCATGTCCAGGCTGTTCATGTAGATCTCATCCATTTCTCCGTCATTGGGTGATCCCTGTGTCTTTCTTGGGGTCCTGTTTTCCAGGTAGCCTCACTGGTGATGTGAGTAGCAGTCCAGTCATCCTTGTTCCACATCTAGTATCCTCCTATGAGTGAGTACATACCATTTTTGTCTTTCTGAGTCTGGGTTACCTCACTCAGGAGGATTTTTTCTAGATCCATCCATTTGCCTGCAAACCTCATGATGTCATTGTTTTTCTCTGCTGTGTAGTATTCCATTGTGTATATGTGCCACAACTTATTTATCCATTCTTCAGTTGAAGGGCATCTAGGTTGTTTCCAGGTTTTGGCTATTACAAACAATGCTGATATAAACATAGCTGAGCAAGTGCTCTTGTGGTATGTTTGAGCATTTCTGGGGTATATACCCAAGAGTGGTATAGCTGGATCTTGGCGGAGATTGACTATAAATTTTCTAAGAAAGCGCCATATTGATTTCCAAAGTGGTTGTACAAGCTTGCATTCCCACCAGCAGTGGAGGAGAGTTCCCCTAGTTCCACATCCTCTCCAGCATAAAGTGTCCTCAGTGTTTTTGATCTTAGCCATTCTGACAGGTGTAAGGTGATATCTCAGAGTTGTTTTGATTTGCATTTCCCTGATGATTAGGGATGTTGAACAATTCCTTAAATGTCTTTCAGCCATTTGAGTTTCCTCTGTTGAGAATTCTGTGTTTAGTTCTATAGCCCATTTCTTAATTGGACTGTTGGTCAGTTTGATATCTAATTTCTTGAGTTCCTTATATATTCTGGATATCAGTCCTCTGTCAGATGTGGGGTTGGTGAAGATCTTTTCCCATTCTGTAGGCTGTCACTTTGCCTTGTTGACTATATCCTTTGCTCTACAAAAGCTTCTCAGTTTCAAGAGGTCCCATTGATTGATTGTTTTTCTCAGTGCCTGTGCTACTGGTGTTATATTTAGGAAGTGATCTCCTATGCCAATGCGTTGAAGACTACTTCCTACTTTCTCTTCTAGCAGGTTCAGAGTAGCTGGATTTATGTTGAGGTCCTTGATCCACTTGGACTTAAGTTTTGTGCATGGTGACAGATATGGATCTATTTGCAGCCTTCTACATGTTGATATCCAGTTATGCCAGCACCATTTGTTGAAGATGCTTTCTTTTTTCCATTGTACACTTTTGGCTTCTTTGTCAAAAATTATATGTTCATAGGTGTGTGGGTTAATGTCAGGGTCTTCAATTCGATTCCATTGGTCCACATGTCGGTTTTTATGCCAATAACAAGCTGTTTTTATTACTGTAGCTCTATAGTAGAGCTTGAAGTCAGGGATTGTGATGCCTCCAGAGGTTGTTTTATTGTACAGGCTTCTTTTGGCTATCCTGGGTTTTTTGTTTTTCCATATGAAGTTGAGTATTATTCTTTCCAGGTCTGTGAAGAATTGTGTTGGTATTTTGATGGGGATTGCATTCAATCTGTACATTGCTTTTGGTAAAATTGCCATTTTTACTATGTTGGTCCTGTCTATCCATGAGCATGGGAGATCTTTCCATTTTCTGACATCTTCTTCAATTTCTTTTTTTAGGGACTTAAAGTTCTTGTCATATAGGTCCTTCACTTGCTTCGTTAGTGTTACCCCAAGGTATTTTATGTCATGTGTGGCCATTTTAAAGGGTGATGTATATCTGATTTCCTTCTCAGCTTCTTTGTCCATTGTATATTGGAGGGCTACTGATTTTTTTGAGTTGATCTTGTATCCTGCTATGTTGCTGAAGGTGTTTATAAGCTTTATCAGTTCCTGGGTGGAATCTTTGGGGTCACTCAAGTATACTATCATGTCATCTGCAAATAGGGAAAGCTTGACTTCTTTCTTTCCAATTTGTATCCCCTTAATCTCCTTATGTTGTCTTATTGCTCTGGCTAGAACTTCAAGTACTATATTAAATAAGTATGGGGAGAGTGGACAGCCTTGCCTCGTTCCTGATTTTAGTGCAATTGCTTTGAGTTTCTCTCCATTTAATTTGATGTTGGCTGTTGGCTTGCTGTAAATTGCCTTTATTATGTTTAGGTATGTTCCCTGTATTCCTGATTGCTCCAAGACTTTTATCATGAAGGGGTGTTGGCTTTTGTCAAATGCCTTTTCTGCATCTAGTGAGATGATCATGTGGTTTTTTTCTTTGAGTTTGTTTATATGGTGTATTAAATTGACAGACTTGCGTATGTTGAACCACCCTTGTATCCCTGGGATGAAGCCTACTTGATCATGGTGGATAATTGTTCTGATGTGTTCTTGGAGTCTGTTTGCCAGTATTTTATTGAGTATTTTTGCATCAATGTTCATGAGGGAGATCGGTCTGTAGTTCTCTTTCTTTGTTGTATCCTTGTTTGGTTTGGGAATCAGGGTTATTGTAGCCTCATAGAAGGAGTTTGGTAATGTCCCTTCTGTTTCTATTATGTGGAACAATTTAGAGAGTATTGGTATTAACTCTTCTTTGAAGATCTGGTAGAATTCTGCACTGAAACCATCTGGTCCTGGGCTTTTTTTGGTTGGGAGACTTTTAATGACTGTTTCTATTTCCTTAGGGGTTATTGGACTATTTAAATAGTTCATCTGGTCTTGATTTAACTTAGGTACGTGGTACCTATCCAGAAAATTTTCCATTTCTTTTAGGTTTTCCAGTTTTGTGGAGTAGAGGTTTTTGAAATATGACCTGATAATTCTCTGGATTTCCTCAATGTCTGTTGTTATGTCCCCCTTGTCATTTCTGATTTTGTTGATTTGGATTCTCTCTCTGTGTCTTTTGGTTAGTTTGGATAAGGGCTTGTCTATCTTGTTGATTTTCTCAAAGAACCAACTCTTTGTTTCATTAATTTTTTGTATTGTTCTCTTTGTTTCTATTTTATTAATTTCACCTCTCAATTTGATAATTTCCTAGCATCTATTCTTTCTGGGAGACTTTGCTTCTTCTTGTTCTAGAGCTTTCATGTGTGCTGTTAAGTCACTAGTGTGAGATTTCTCCAACTTCTTTATGTGGGCATTTAGTGCTATGAATTTCCCTCTTAACACTGCTTTCATAGTGTCCCATAAATTTGGGTATGTGGTATCTTCTTTTTCGTTGATCTCTAGGAAGTCTTTAATTTCTTTTTTTATTTCTTCCTTAACCCATTGGTGATGCAGTTGAGCATTATTCAGTTTCCATGAGATTGTAGGTTTTCTGTAGTTTTTGTTGTTGTTGAAATCTAACTTTAAACTATGGTGGTCTGATAGAACACAGGAGGTTATTCCAATTGTTTTGTATTTGCTTTGTGGCCAAGTATGTGATCGATTTTAGAGAAAGTTCCATGGGGTGCTGAGAAGAAGGTATATTTTTTTTTGTTAGGATGGAATGTTCTGTATATATCTATTAGGTCCATTTGGGTCATGACATCAGTTAAGTCCTTTATTTCTCTATTAAGTTTCATTTAGGAGATCTGTCCAGTGGTGAAAGTGGGGTGTTGAGATCTCCCACTATTAATGTGTGGGGTTTTATATGTGGTTTAAGCTTTAGTAATGTTTCTTTTACATATGTGGGTACCCTTGTTCAGAATTGAAACTTCATCTTGGTGGATCTTTCCTGTGATGAGGATGTAATGCCCTTCTTGATCTCTTTTGATTGATTTTAGTTTGAAGTCTATTTTGTTGGATATCAGGATGGCTACCCCTGCTTGTTTCTTAAGACCATTTGATTGGAAAGTCTTTTCCCAGCCTTTTATTCTTAGGTAATGTCTGTCTTTGAATTTGAGATGTGTTTCTTGTATGCAGCAGAAAGATGGGTCCTGCTTTCATATCCATTCTGTAAGTCTATGTCTTTTTATAGGTGAATTAAGTCCATTGATATTAAGGGATATTAATGACCAGTAATTTTTCATCCCTGTTATTTCGGTGGTAGTGTGTGTGTACTTCTCTTCTTTGGGGTTTACTGCTGTGGCTTTATCTATTGCCGGTGTTTTCAAATGTGTATCTGACTTCCTTCGGTTGGAATTTTCCTTCTAGTGCTTTCTGTAGGGCTGGGTTTGTGGATAAGTATTGTTTGAATCTGGGTTTGTCTTGGAATGTCTTGTTCATTCCATCTATGATGATTGAAAGTTTTACTGGGTATATTAGTCTGGGCTGACATCCATGGTCTCTTAGTGTCTGCATTACATCTGTCCAGGTCCTTCTGGCTTTCAAAGTCTCCATTGAGAAATCAGGTGTTATTCTAATGGGTTTGCCTTTATAGGTCACTTGGCCTTTTTCCTTTGATGCTCTTAATATTCTTTCTTTATTCTGTACATTTAGTTGTTTAATTATTATGTGTCGAGGGGACTTTTGGGGGGGTCTAGTCTTTTCGGTGTTCTATAGGCTTCTTGTATCTTCATAGGCATTTCCTTCTTTAAGTTGGGAAAGTTTTCTTCTATGATTTTGTTGAATATATTTTCTGTGCCTTTGAGTTGGTATTCTTCTCCTTCTTCAATCCCTATAATTCATAGGTTTGGTCTTTTCATGGTGTCCCAAATTTCTTGGACATTTTGGTTCATGACTTTGTTGGCTTTAGTGTTTTCTTTGACTGATGAATCTATTTCTTCTACTGTATCCTCAATGCCAGAGATCCTCTCTTCCATCTCTTGTATTCTGTTGGTTATACTTGCATCTGAAGTTCCTGATCTTTTACTCAGATTTTCTCTTTCCAGCATTCCCTCTGTTTGTGTCTTCTTCATTTTTTCTATTTCCCTTTTCAGGTCTTGGACTGTTTCCTTTATTTGTTTCATTGCTTTTTCATGATTTTCTTTCAGTACTTTATTGTTTTCCTCCAGGACTTTATTGTTTTCTTCTAATTTGTTTGCCCTTTCCTCTAGTTGTTTACAGCGTTCTTCCAATTTTTTTTGTCTTTTCCTCTACACAAGCCTCTAACTTCTTCATGATGTTAATCATAAGGCTGTTTTCTTCTGCTTCTTCCAATTTTTGATGTTCAGATCTAGATGTTGGAGGCGGGCTAGGTTCTGGTGATGCTGTATTGCTCTTCATTTTGTTGTATGTACTTCTGCCTTGACGTCTGCCCATCTCCTTATGGTTCGTTCTTGGCCTTATCTGTGCACTTGTTTCAGACAGAGCTGACAGATTCAGAAATTCTCTCTCTCTTGTCCAGATGGGAGCTCCCTTGTCCAAATGGGAACTCCGGGGCAGGATGGAAGCTCTTATCTGGATGGGAAACTGGGGCAGGATGGGAGCTTTTGTCCAGACAGGAAGACACTGGTAGGATGGGCGCTCCTATCCTGAAGGGAAATCCAGGGCAAGATGTGCGCTCTTGTCCAGAAGGGAAGTCCAGGTCAGGATGTGAGCTCTTTTCCAGAAGGGAAGTCCCAGGCAGGATGGGAGCCCTCTCTGGTCCAGAAGGGAAGTCGGGGGCAGGATGGGAGCTGGGGGCCGGTCTCTAAGTCTCGGGAAGTGGCTGGGGTCTCAGGTAGATAGGCGTGGGGGCAGGGTGTGGAGATTGGAGGGGCTGCCGGGGGCTTGGAGAAGGGGATCCTTCCTGATGGGGCTAGAAGGGGACCTGCCCAGTGGCCAGAACCTGGGGCCAAGTTGGGTAGGTGTTCCCAGGACTGGCTGGAGCCCAGGGATGGGGTCCGGGATGGGCCCGTATACTCACCTCTGGTCCAGAAGGGAAGTCGGGGGCAGGATGGGAGCTTGTCTTAGCATTATTAATACATGGCCTTTCGATTGCTCTTAAGTCACATTTCAAAAGATTGCTAAGAAACTCCCTCTTTTTCTCTCTGATATGTGAGACTGTAGGATGAATCTTGAGATTCCATGGACTAAATTAAATCAGGTAAGGCAAATCATAGAGCTCTGGGCTTTGTACAAATGGGTTAGTGAGTGTCCCTTTCCTGTATATGGGAGTCTCTGGTGGAATTTATTTTTAAAAATTACAAGTTTGTAGCTGGGAAAGGAGAAAACCCTCAAGGAGTTAATTTTGCTGGTGTTCTTGTTTCTTTGCTAGAGTGAGGGAATCCAGTTCTTAAGCTGCCAAAGTTTTCCTTCTTTCTACCCCAACTCACTACCAGGATAGAAATCTACTTAGTGAGAAACTTTTCAACTTCTAATGCAGTGTGAGTGTGTGTGTGTGTGTGTGTGTGTGTGTGTGTGTGTGTGTGTGACTCACTATATTTGATTGTGACAATACAACATTGTTCTAATAGGGCAAAGTCTCTATATATGTACATTTTCAGTAAAAATCATTCAGTGAGACAATTATGTCTTCTGCATACAGCTTTCCAATATGGAAAAGTATGATAGACTCTTCTATGTCATGGAAATATAATAACTTTCTGTAACAAAATAAATATAACATCAGCACCTTGCTAGCCTGCTCTAAATATATGATTTTTATTAAAATAAGATTAAATATTTAAACATTTCTTTGTAAAAATGTATTAGTTATGACCTGCAATATAGCCATAGTTCTAAATTTCTTCTAAACATAAGGTATGTACTGTGTCAGACTGCATGATGACTTCACAATATGGTAAAATCTCACCAGAAACCATAAGGTGCTTTCTAATAAAGTCAGCAATTACATCACACAGAAAAGCTATTACATAGTAAGTCATCTCAGCAGCTCAGATTGTAAAATAATTGAAGAAAAATGAATGGGTCAAATGCATCCAGCTCTCTGGATTTCTTGCTAGTATTTAACTAAACTTCACAAGATACTGTATTTTCATTGGATTTAACACTAGAAAGAATATCAATGACCTCACAGTCTAACTTTTCACTTTTCTTCTCCATTTTGCAGATAAGTGAATGTATAGAAAATGATTAACATATTTTTCAGGGACCCAGGTGTCACTCAGTGGTTAAGAGTGTTGCTGATTTTGCAGAGGACCCAAGTTCAGGTCTCAGCACCCATATTTGGTTGTTCACAGCTGCCTATAACTCCATCTCTAGGAAACTTAATACCCCTTTCTAATCTCTCAGGGTACCTGTAAACACATGATATTCACTCACACAAATGTATAAATAAATAAAAACTCCAAAGTGTTTTGCAATAAAATTCTATCCATAGGTGGGCTACGGGTTAAATTATTAAGGCCACTCCGCATAGTTAAAGGGAGGTTTCTTTTGTGGGGTAACTTACAAGTAAAGGGGTAGGTTACAGGGTCTGGGAAAGGTGTAGCACAGTCTGGCAGTGCTCTCTGGAGAACTCTGCTCGGTCTACTTTCAGCATCCAGGGTCCAGGAACCAAGAGAGCCGGTGCATCCGGATCTCAGGTCTTCAGGGTCCTCTCTTGGCCCCGCCTTGTAGGCGTGACAGTTACCGAAGCCTCAATGGGCGTTGGGAACTTCCAGATCAAAGCTGGAATGGCTACCCACTACAGTGGACTTTAGCCAATTATTTGCTTTTTAAACTTTTTTAGAGTTTTACCTGAAGCAATTTTTTATAAAATTTAAGTCTCACTATTTTATTTGTAATGTTTATCATGTGTCTATGCCATCTGCCTGCAACAGTCATTCAAACACCTAAGCAAGGTTCATGTCCATATATTCTCTTAATCCAGCCAAGAACCTAGCACTTATAACTTCTAAGTTAAATTTCTTTTTTTTCTCTTTAAAAATCCAAAATCTCTTGTAAAAATTCAAAGTCTTTCAGATGTAGGATTCTATAAAAATAAAAATCAAGTTAAATACTTTCTTCAAGAGAGAAGAACCCAGGCATAGTTACAATCTGAACAAAGCAAAACCGAACTCTAACAGCGTTAATAACTCAATGTCCAATTGTCTGGGATCCACTTGTGATGTTCTGGGCTCCTGCATGGGGCTTGGGTCACTTCTCCAGCTCTGCTCTCTGCAGCACACAGCTTGTCTTCTAGGCTCCAGCAGGCTCCACGGCAGCTTCTGTTCTCGGTGGTCATCCCACGGTCCTGGCACCTCCAAAATGCTGGGGTCTTCTGCTGCAACTGGGCTGCACTTTCACCAATTGCCTTTCCTGGACTCTCTTCGGGGACTCCGGCCCTGTCACACAGTGCCAAACCTCAGCTGCTCTCCATGACCCCTCCATGCCTTCAAAACCAGCACCACCTGGGTGATGCTTATACTACCAAGTTCAGCTGCCATTACAAGTTACAACCTCAGCCACTTCTGGAACAGAGCTTCTGTGTGCTTACCCTGAGGAAACACTTCCCAGAAGACTTCACCTCAGTGATTCCAGTCTCTTTTGTTTTTTTAAATACTGAATGCCGTTTATTGAAGGAGGGAGGAGGTCTTAAATACAGGCTTACAGCACAATGGGAGAACCTGGAGAGCAGAAGTTCACTACTGATGTTTTACAATCTTGCATTTAAGCTGGTAACACCCATTATGCAGGATACACAGACAAGGAACTTCCCTTAAGCATTCAGGAGGGTGGAAACCAGCAGGGAATTAGCATAGGGAGGATATCAAGGTCAAGGTCAGCAAGCAAGACAACAGTTACCCAAAATGGGGGCCAGGGCCCTACAGGTCCCCCTTTTACTAAAAAATGAGCTTCTGACTTAGGTTGCATGGGATATCAGCAGGTCACCTTACCTGTCATGGAGAGGCCTGCCCAGGCCACACAGGCACTCTGTCTTAGGTTGGTGAGCACCCCCCAGGCATTATCCGTCTCTGAATATTCATTATCATACAGGCTCAATCCTGTGCGAGCTGCAGAGTTAACTGCTGCCAAAGATCTCAAAGTGGCGCTGGGCTTCCAATCTGTGTGTTCGACACAGAAAAGACCAACATAAGTCCTAACCCACCCATAGCCAGTAGGCCTAGTCAACTGAGCCATTCCCTTCCTTAACTAACCTGACTGCAAATTGGAGTCCTTGTAAGATAGTATCCCAAAAGCAAATGGAACTTGAGTTTATAAATTTATAGTTTTCAAAGCCAATCGAAATGTATCAACTATTGAATTAAATTTATCATGCCCAATAGAATGAAAGATTAACTAACCATTATAGCTACTTTTGCTGCAAAAGTTTATCCTGTGGGTGTGAAGTGTTTACACAGCTAATCTCCCAAGAGCATTATGTCCTTAGAGGAGGGGCCTTTGCTTTGGAGCATGTGTCATACAAACTGATGTTTTTGCTTGGTTTAGAACAGCATTAGAGCATAGGCTCAAGACAATGCTTACAGCAGTTCCAGTTTAGGCAGAAACTCGGGAAACTGTCTTCTGGTCAGCTCTGACTGTAGCTACGGAATATGCGTTTTCATGCCTATTCACCTGTGAGAGCCATGTTACCTGCTTGGGTCTTATGCAATCAAGTCAGAGAATCTCTTGGGGTCTGGATGTTCTATACCTGCATGGCAATGGGGCAAAATGGAGCACATGACAACGTGCAACTGGCTGTGAGGTAAAAATAATAAGACATGTTATCTTAAAAGCTGTTGGGGTGAGGGATGGGAGTGAAGGTTTGAGTGTGAATTTTAGCAGGTGAAGGAGTCACATATAAGAGGAAGGAGTGTGCGAAAGGGGATATCTCAAATCTCACCCCCCCCCACTCACACAGACAGAACAGTTTGGATTCACCTGGATCACACCAGCATGTGTGGGGTTGTTATGCCACACGAGCTTTGTATAGCAGAAGTAAATAAGGTCATTTTGTTTTGCAAAGAGTCCTGTTTCCCTTAAGCTTTCTTAATTGTTTTTTTCTTTTTTTTTTTTTTTTGGTTTTTCGAGACAGGGTTTCTCTGTGTAGCTTTGTGCCTTTCCTGGAGCTCACTTGGTAGCCCAGGCTGGCCTGGAACTCACAGAGATCCACCTGGCTCTGCCTCCCGAGTGCTGGGATTAAAGGCGTGCGCAACCAACGCCCGGCAACTGTATTCTTTAATGTTTTAATTTTAGCTATCCATATATGTATGTGTGCATGATTTCAGGCATCTTTGGAGACCAGATGCACCAGATATCCCTGAGGTTCAAGTTACAGGCAATTATGAACTGCCCATGAGACATGGTGTGGGTTCTGGGAACTGATCAAGAGTAATAGTACTTATCTGAACTGCTGAGCCATCTATCTAGCCCCAAGATCATCTTTATGTTGCTTTACATCTTGCATGAATGTGTGATTAGATGATGGTTCAACCATTTTCTGTGGACTGTCTGATCATATCATAGTATGATGTATAACAGAGTGGGAGGAGGTCCTTAAGGAAAGAACATCAGTGGCTAAAAGGAAAAAGAGCAGGGTACCACACTGGATCCCAAAAAGAGGGCATCTAGAGTGGACTCCTAAAGAAATTCTCATAACTAGAGAAGGGGAAGAGTATATCCATTTGTACTGGAACCTGCTCTCACAGTAACTAATTCAGTCAATTCATGAGGTGTGATTTAATTCCATTTTAAATATACCATCTTGTAATATCCAAGTTTTGCACTGTGAAGTAAATATTCAATACGTGTTCTTTGGGGACATGTTCAAGCCATCAGTCCTTGTTTTCTAGGATTTTAATACTCTGCCACAATTTCCAGAATTTGTAAGTAACAGGT
Source organism: Peromyscus maniculatus bairdii (assembly GCF_049852395.1). Classification (NCBI taxonomy): domain Eukaryota; kingdom Metazoa; phylum Chordata; class Mammalia; order Rodentia; family Cricetidae; genus Peromyscus; species Peromyscus maniculatus. The sequence continues at coordinate 11,314,982 of NC_134854.1, forward strand.
TGAGATTTCTGGAATTAGATTTGTGGGCAAGCTTGAGACCAAGCTACTTATAAGGGATGAAAAACAAACTACAGAAAGGGGACCTGGAGAGATAGCTCACTAGGAAACATTGCTTCTCATGTAAGAATAAGAATTTGAGTTCCTGACCACCTGCTGAGGGAAAAAAAAAAACAAAAAACAAAAAACAAAAAACCCAGGTCATGCATCACTGTAATCCCAGCATTGGAAGACAGTCTTGCAGATCCTGGAAGTTTGCTGGGCAATCAACTTAGCAAAAATTGTGAACTTCTTATTTGGAGTAATATGTGAGGGCATTCACCTGCATTCATACATACACGGATATATATGTCATGTGTATGTGTGTTTGTGTGTATGCATGTGTGTGTGCATATACATATTTCCTTCATTAATAGCAGATATTTGCATGCTTCATTTATTTTTAAAAGCATAATAAAAGTTAGTAAATGTGTATAACTAGTTTAAAAAGATAAGAACTATGATGCATGCCATATTTTATTGGGAAAAGGTGACATACAATTAATGGATCAGAAAAAATGCAGGCTAAAGCACTGGGTTGGTTTTACACAAGTTAGCAGCCTTGTGTATCATTATTTTTACAGCATATTCCTAAAAGGTCAACTTCACAACATAACAGTTTACTGGGCATGGTGGTGTGCAGCAATAATCTCTGGAGTGTTCAAAGCCAGTTTCATCTACATAGCAAGCTCCAGGACATACAGAGCTTGAGAGTGAGACCCCCAACCCAAAACAAACATACAAAAGAAATTTAAGAAGCATTTCTATGAGTTAAAATTGCCCTCTGTGAGCCCACTGCATAAGCCCTTACATTCAGACAGACATTCCTTCTATGCACAGCTATTTTCAGTTACCTTCCACTACTACTGTTTCAAACTAAAGCATGGAACCCAAAGTTATGAAATCACAGTTACTGTTTTTATTTAAACGTTTGGAAACGAGCATAGATACTGTCTTTGACCCAGCAGAAATTTGAGCTGAGACTTTAAAAGTTCAGATGCGATTTTTATATAGTTTACTGAAAAGACACCAAGTCTGCCCCATCTAAACATTGCGGGAGAAAAGTTAAGGAAGTTTGAGAATTGTTCCCTCATTTGTGTCCTAAAATGATTTAGAGTGGTAGGCACGGTGACATTTTACAGTAACTAATACCTGTCTTTCTAAAGGGATGGCTAAGAGCCCAATTTCAGAGCCATTCCACACATCTTTTGACAAAGGACATGCATAACCCCAGTGAAACATACACTCATCTGGCTTTCAGGCTCTGGGATTAAATATTCTTTCTGGGTACCATTGCTTCATAGTAGACATGCAGAACTGTTTAGCCCGTCTAAGCAGAAGACCCTGAGACATTATTTAATTACTTTATAATTCGAAACATGGAGTGACATACAAAGGCTTTGTCATTTTTTTCCCTGTGGTAGCTAAGAACTTCCACACCAATACAGTGAAGAATTCCTCAGCTGCCTTATCTACACCTTCATTGTTTCATAGCACGGCCATTAAGCCAGTTATTAGCCAAGTCCTTTTCAGCATAAATTTAACACCTTAATCCATCCACATTTTTTATGAATTCCCACAGGTGATTATTTCTCAGAATAGTTTTGAGTGGCATATTCCTCTTCGGCCTTTCCTAGTAGCCATGGGAAATCCTGGAATATGGGAAAACACTTTCACTCCCAACTTGTATTAAGGTGCTCAATTAACAGGAAACATTGTATTAAACCTGGGTAAGGGTTTTCCTTTGTGTTGTATTTCTGGTCTTCGATGGGCTGGCAGTCATCCCTCACAGGAATCAGCTAGGGTGCTGGCTTTGCTCTTCATGGCTCATGTTGGCTTTGCATTTCCTGGAGTCTGTTTTCTCATCTTGTTGTCTTTACCAGATGTTCTAAAATTTAGAAGGCTATACAGATAACTGAACAATGCAAAGGAACAGATTTCTCTGCTACCATGAGCTATCCTTTTTAATGCTTGAATTTAATGTACTATAGCATTTACATTCTGAAAGCTTATCAAGTTCCTATTTTTAGAACAAATCAAATTATTTTAAACATGATTAAAACTGTAGCTTACTAGTCTGGTGTGCTTTATCCTGCCCCACTCTGAAGATGGAATTTGAGAATTCTTTAGTAACAAAGTCCCTGTAGTGACCCTCAGGCATATTAGAATCTGAAAGCAGTTGACTCACTGGGGGATATTTTACCTGTTTGCAGGCTAGGCTTCAATACAAAGGGCTCTTAACAATGTAAGGATCCAGGAACATTGTGTCACAGAGCTCTGCTAAGTGCTGGTGTGAAGCATGCCTTTGTTCCAAGATTTAATAGTGAAAAATAAACAATAACAAAAACAAACAGAAAAAGAAAGTATCCATAGCATAGCATGGCTAAACAGCAAATGAACATCTTAGCAGACTAAAAAGGAACAAAAATTCAAAGAGGGAAATGTGACTTGTGCACTAGAAACTGGACACAGAAGTGGAGTTCCAGTAACACTGCTTGAGGCTGGAGCGAGGGATGGGGAGGAGGGGCTAAGGCATGAGAGCAACTGGGGCCATGACAGCAATCTGAGGTCATAAAGGAAACTATAATTCAAACTCAAACTATAATTTTATGCAAATTGTGGGATTAAAAGAGGAGTGGAATAAAGGACATCTTGTAACCAAGAACTAAGTCAAGAAAGAGCAAAGCACAGAACCACAAACTACGTCAAACCCAATCAACCAAGGAAAAAAGGTCTGTCTTCAATGGTCTGCCAATCCAAATCCTAAAATCAACGAGAAAATCTCCTACAATGAAATGTAGCCAATAGAGGCAGCAATTAATGGCACCAACAGGCAAATTGTGAATGCTCTGTATGAATGACTGAAAGGAACAACATGGTTGCCAATGAGAGGGCAGCCTGGTCCTGGTGCTCATTCCATGGGTTTAAAAGAGAGATTCTGCTTCCCTCTCTGTCTCTTTCTGTGCCTCTCTCCCTCTCCCCTTGATTTGTTCGTGCTCCTGGGTCCTTTACAGGGCTCTTACCACTGAATTACAACTATGTAACAATTGTATGAAATCACCTCAGCCATATTCAGCAATGGTAACAAAGACTTTTAATATAATATCTTAAAGAATACATTGACCATTAGAACCACAGAGATAAAATTAACACTGGAAACTAAAAAACGACCCCTATACAGTTAAAAGGAAAAAATATGCTTATTGGCATGGTCATTTTTGTTCCACTTATTTTTCTTTTGAAGGCCTTTCCTCACATCTCAGATAGTAGTATGGTGTATGATACATACGGCCTTAACCTGGTTGGTTTTACCACATGACTGCAGACATGGAATCAACTCTTTTAACAGTGTACTCTATGATTTTATACTGTAGAGTTCCAATTACACACATTCTATCTTCTTTAGAAGTAGAAGTGATGTTCAAGGATTCGAGTGTCCCATGTTACATATGTAGTCAACTGTGCAGCATCCAGTGACAAATGGCATATATAGTTGATTGCACAGTAAGACATCAAGGTCCAAAGAAGCTGAGGGGACTTGACTATCTAAAGGACAGGAACTTAGTATGCTTCTCACCAAACATGGTAGAGATATATAGAGCATTATTACCTAAAATTATAGATGGCACTTACTTTTTGAGCATTGAACTGTGTTTGGTATATATGATTTATTTCTGAGCCTTTCAGGGATCCAGGGTGTGATGTTCCTCGTTTCATTTATGATGAAACAAATCAATGGAGGTAAATAAAGCACGACTTGGCAGATATCCCTGTTATCAAATTGTGTGCATCCCCAAAGAATTTTCCACAATTTGTTATTACCATTTCAATTTTCCTAATACTTGTTCTTTAAAAGTGTTTAAAATCTTTTATCCAGTAAGAAAAAGAGGCAGCAACATGAGTTTTGTAACAATGAGTGATATATTTTCAAGTGAGAAATAATGGCATAATTCCAGAAAATGGATTTCGACCTCATATGTACAGGATATCCAGGAATTATCTGCATGAAGGCATTGACAAAAAGATAGATAATGTTATTTGAACTGGATGCTCACATTGAACATGACAAAAATCTGTAATGCATGATAGGATTTCTAATAAAATGTTCTAGAATTACCTAATTTTTCATAAAAAATATTTTGAAACATTCAAGAAATGGGTCCTCATTTTTTATCCATTTCAAACTGTCACAGTGTTCTTACTCTTCGTTGGTAGGATATTCTTATGCTGAATGTAAGCATGTGTAGCTGTTGTTTAGTTCTCAGGTTCCAGAAGATTAAGGAAAAATAGTTAATCACACTTTATCATTTCAAAATGTGCAAGGCAAAAGTCAGAAAATTACAGAAGTCCAAAGCAGATATTGGAAAATAAGTCTTTACTTTTTCTTCTTTCTTTGATGCCTGTTATCCCCTTGTTTTTATTTTTGTTATACAATTTTCATTCAAAATTCAAATGTTTGCTGTATTTTAAAAATATTATATATATACATATATATATATACATATATGTTATAATAAACAATTTAATGCCTCCTAGTTCTGTTCAAGAGGATGTCAATGAAATGGGATTTGAAAACAGGATGCAGAAAAGTTTGCCTGAACTGATCAGAATACTCTAGCAGAAAATTTAAGGAACCAAAGAGCCTTAGTAGATTAGAATAAACTTGCCATGTTGAGAAGCAGGAGATGGAGTACAAAGAGGGAACAAGTATGTAAGTAATTCCTAGATGCGCTGGAGAGGAAAATCTGTTTTTAAATACTTAACAGGAATTTTATCTTCTCCTTGGGAATAATATAATATTAATTATAACTGCTCAGCCAATAGCTCAGGCTTTTTACTAACTAGCTCTTACTTACACTTAAATTAACCTATAATTCTCATCTATGTTTAGCCACATGGCTAAATACACATGGCTATTAAATTACATTTAATTGCACATTTATTTACATATTTATTTATAATAATAGTATATATACACACATGTTTATTTACATATTCATTTATATATGTTCATGTACACAGGTACTACTCACATGTGTGGAGGTGAGAGGACAAGAGCTGCAGAAGTCCACTGATTCTCTCCTTTCACTGTTTGCATCTCAGGATCAAACTCAGGCCACCGGGTTGTCAGCTTAGCACGTATGCTTGCTAAGCTGTCTCAAATACATCTCCATCCCTATAGTCAAATTCTTCCTGTCCCAACCTCCTGTTCCCAAACACCCAGCAGCCTCTTCCCAAGCCTCCCAAATTCCACACAAAAGCCTATATTAATTATAACTGCTTGGCTTATTACTGACTAGCTCTTACTTACATTTAAATTAACCCATAATTCTTATCGATGTTAAGCCACATGGCTTGGTACTTTATCTCAGTATGGTGTTCTCATCTTGCTTCTCTGTGTTTTGCTGGTGACTCCTCTGACTCTGCTCTTCTTCCTCCCAGAATTCTATCTCTGTCAGGCTGTCACACCCAATCTCTTCCTGTCCAGCTTTCGGGCAATCAGCTTTTATTAACAATGAGCACAATGCACATTTACAGTGTACAAAGATTGTTTTACAACACACCGCCGACTACTTTTCTGTGCTTGCTCATCAAACTACAACATAGATATTGCTGTGAAGATACTTTGATGTGATTACTGTCCATAATGAGATGAGGTTCAATCTAACAGCAGATCTTAGAAGCAAAAACAAGTTTCCAAGAGACAGTGGAATGCTCCCTCAAAACTGAGATTGGCATCTTGCTTGTGCTTCAACGATGTAGGCTACACCCATAAATTTTATATGATGCCAATCCATTTTATAAAATCCTTCTCTGTGTGCTTTTCAGTCTCTCCTTACTCCCATTCCTTTTACCTTTTTCTGGTTTGTTTCCCCTAGAAAATTCTTATTACTTCTAAGACTCAGTGCATATTAACTATGTTGGACAAATTTCTGTTGCTCATTTGGCCCATTTGATTTTTCCTCCTCCTCATAACCTACCTCTTTCTTTCCCTTCCTTCACTTTTAATCTTATTTGTCTTCCTATCATTGAAGGTTGTGAAAATTATGAATAATATTAAAAGGATATAACATAGGGTCAGGGGGATGACTCAGTAGGCAATGTGCTGGCTATACAAGCATAAAAACATGAGCTGGGCTCCTGAGCACCCAAATGAAAATGCCTGATGTAGAAGCCATTGCCTCTACCAGAACTGGGGAGGAAGAGACAGTAGGATCCCAGGGGCTTGGATAATCAGTGAGCTGCGAGTTCAGAGATCCTGTCTCAATAAATATGGGAGAGAATAGTTGAAGAAACTTAATATCAATCTCTGGCCTCAACACATGTGTGCACAGATAGGCACACCTCAACACACCACACACACACACACACACACACACACACACACACACACACACGGGGGGGGGGGTGGTAGAGGGAGAGGGAGGGAGAGAGAGAGAGAGAGAGAGAGAGAGAGAGAGAGAGAAAGAGAGAGAGAGACAGAGAGAGAGACAGAGAGAGACAGAGAGAGACAGAGAGAGAGAGAGAGAGAAGGGTAATAAATTTATCCTAACATTAAATTCTACTAATGAGGAAGGGAGAAAGGAGGAGATGAAGAGGATAAACTATCTAATCCCTGCTACCTCACTGGACAGTCCTATATAAATCCACTGCTCCTCTTTGGCATGACCAATGTGACTATCTTCTCTATAACCATTCACCTGATGTTGATAATAATAATCCATCTTCTGGACACAAAAATGTCTCTGATGAGTTTGTGATGGTGTTTGTTGTAGAGTCCAGCAGCTATTGACATGATGTAATGTAGTCAATTACACAAACTTCCCTCAGTTATGTGATAAGCTAATGCAACATGTTCAAAGGTAATTATAATACAAGTATTTATAATACAAGAAACCTCAAGTTGGAGATAGTATTGTATAATTAAGAAGAGACCATCACATTTTTCTATAGTTATAAATACTACCAATCTAAGATGGACATTTTAGGCAGAAGAAAATAATTAAATTTTAGCTTTTTTTTTGCTTCTTTCCAGTGATGTATTTTTTGCATACTGTAGTTATGCAGTTTTCTTTAAAACACAAAGTTGTCTTCACAATAATGAAATGCTACTTCATTCAAAATCCATATTGAGTATTTGTGGTGAGTATTGTGTTCCCCAAAATATTACTCACCCTAATAAACTTATCTGAGGCCAGAGAACAGAGCAGCCACTAGATACAGAGGCTAGAAAATGGTGTCACTCATGCCTTTAATCCTAGTTCCAGAGGCAGAAATCTGTCTGGATCTCTATGAGTTCAAGGCCACCTTGGAAACAGCCAGGCATGGTGACACATGCCTTTAATCCCACAAAGTGAGCTTTTAATCCCAGGAATGAGGGCAGGAAGCAGAGAGGTATAAAAGGTGTGAAAACCAGAACTAGGCTGGTTAAGCTTTCAGGCTTGTGAGAAGCAGTTCAGCTGAGATTCATTTGGATAAGGACTCAGAGGCTTCCAGTCTGAGGAAACAGGATCAGCTGAGGAACTGGCAAGGTTAGGTAGCTGTGGCTTGTTCCTCTTCTCTGATCTTCCAGCATTCACCCCAATAACTGGCCTCAGGTTTTAATAAGACCTGTTAAGATTTCTGCTACAAGTATTCCTATCTTACAAACTTTTAAATATTATTTTAAACATGTATGTGTGCATGTGTGTTTCACTGTGTAGGTCTCTGTGTGTGACTGCAGGTTCCTAAGGAGGTCAGAGGCCTCAGATCTCCTCAAGCTCAAGTTGCAAGTCATAGTGAACCACCCAACACGGTTGCTTGGAATTGAACTCTGGTCCTCTGCAAGGGCAATATGTCCTCTGAATTTCCAAGCTACCTCTCCAGACCCCTGTTTTTCCTATTTTGTTGATTTACATGTTCCAAGAAGAGTATTTCTTTCATCTTAAACCTAACCCTTGACCTTTCTATCCTCTACCTACCGTTTTCCAGACGCTCTCCTCTCTCTTCCTTCTTTCCTCTCGTGCAGTGTTACTTTCAGATTAATCTTCTAACTCTTCCATTATGTCAGCACCCACAGGGGAGGGGAGGGGAGGGGAGGGGAGGGGAGGGGAGGGGAGGGGAGGGAAGGGAAGGGAAGGGAAGGGAAGGGAAGGGAAGGGAAGGGAAGGGGTGAGGGAGAGAAAACAGAACACAGGAGAAGAGAGGAAGGGAGAGGGGAAAGGAAGAGAATGAAAGAAGAAGGGAAGCAGAGAGGAGTTGTGGGACAAAGACTTTATTTTATTAAGAAATTTGTTAGGGCTGGAGGGATAGCTCAGCTGTTAAAGGCTAGGCTCACAACCAAAAATATAAGAAATTTTTTTAATTCATTTTACATACCAATCACAGATCTCCCTCTTCCTACCTCCTGCCCCTCCAGCCTCTCCCTCCCAACCCACCCCCAATTCCCTCTTATAAGAAGGTAAGGCCTCTCATGAGGAGTCAGTAGAACTTGGTACATTCAGCAGAGGCAGGTTCAAGCCCCCCCTTACCCCCAAGACTGTGCAGGGTGTCCCATATAGAAATAACAGAGACATCTGGCTGCCTGGACAGTCACCCCAAGGTTCCTCTGCAATGTTGGGACATCCATATTCTGCCTACAGGCCTAGAATATCTGACAGACGTTTTGTGAAGCAGGAATTTTTGAAGGACTGTCCTGCCTTGTTGTGGGAGGAACACTTGTAAATGCAAACTATGGACAGATTTTGGAGACAGTCCATGCTTTTCCTCATCTTACTCAAGTGAATCTGCCTCTGCTCACACTACAGTTAACCACCCACGTCCCTTTCTTTCCTTCTGTTTTCCAAAGGATTCTTTATTTTTAAATTTTATAATTAATTTAATTTTACATATCAGCCATGGATTCCCTTGTCCTCCCTCCTCCCACCCGCCCCACCCTCCCCTCAACCCACCCCTATTCCCACCTCCTCCAAGGCAAGGACTCCCCTGGGGATTCAGCTCAGCCTGGTAGATTCAGTTGAGGCAGGTCTAGTTCCCTCCTCCCTTCACCTAGGCTGAGCAAAGTGTCCCTGCATAGGCCCTAGGTTCCAAAAAGCCAGCTCATGCACCAAGGAGACGTCCCAGTCCTACTGCCTGGGACCTCCTAAACAGTTCAAGCTAATTGGCTGTCTCACTTATCCAGAGGGTCTGGTACAGTTGGGGGCTCCTCAGCTATTGGTCCACAGTTCATGTGTTTCTCCTAGTTTGGCTATTTGTCCCTGTGCTTTTTCCAATCATGGTCTCAATATCTCTTGCTCATATAATCCCTCCTCTCTCTCGTTAATTGGACTCGTGGAGCTCCACCTGAGGCTTGGCCATGGATCTCTGTATCTGCTTCCATCAGTCACTGGATGAGAAAAGGGTCTCTCCTTTGAGGACTGGCAATTACTTAAACTCTACTACAAGATTTTTCACTTTTAGATTCTCCTGGTGTTTATTATTCACACCCTTCATTTGGTCTGCATTACATATTGATTTACACAGTTATTTAAGTTCACATGCCTCCATGATTTTACAAACTACCAAAGTTGATTACCAATTCCCAGGGTATTGGCTTGATTCTAGCACTGCTCCCAGACTCTTGGTGTTTGATTTTATAGATACTAAGTATGTCTTTGTTGATTCATGTAAAAGATGATATTTTAACAATCTTTTTTTAGAGAAAACATAACCCAGATTTTCTCTTATTTAAATATAAATTGTTCCAATTATAATTTCAAAGGCAATGAATTTATTCAATTAATATAAAATAAATCACTTGTTATTTACATGCTTGTAAAGTGTGTTAAACTAAATCAGATTTTCTTTAAAATTTGCTTCTCATAGAGTTAGTCTTATATGGACTGTGGGTTGCATTTATTTACCTAAGAATACATATGTATGGACATAACAACAATTAATGTTAAAAGGTCATGCTTTTGAAAGAAAGCAAGGAGGGATATAGTGCAGTGACTGGAGGTAAAAAAAAAAGAGAAATGCAAAATTACGTGTTATAATCTCAAAAAATAAAAATTAATAATTTTTAAAGATCAACCGTGTTAAGACATTGATTATTAAAAGAGAATTAACAACATCTATCACTCATATCTGGAACACTTCAATACAGGCATACAGAGCAGTTTTTAAATAGTAGATTCTTTTATTAAAGACTCACTCAGTGTACTTTATACTTTCCCCAAAGAAGTCTAGCTCTAAAATAGAGAGTTATCCAAATGAAAGATGCTGTATTTCTAAATGAAGTGTCATTAAAAGCAGGAAGAAGAAGAGCATTTATGCACCATGTCTTAAACCACCCTGCCTTCATTTTTACTGCTGTTGAAGTATATTTCTTAAGCCCTTGATGTGACTATATCAGCAAATATAATAAATTAACATGAATAATCCTCGACTTTTATTATACTGTATCTTTTCACATGAAAAGCATATAAGTAGGCATGAAATACCATGAATTTTCTACCTCTAACTGCATTATATAAAGAGCTGTCATAGGCATATGAAGTGCTTTTAATCTGAATGAACTTCATTAGCTTTGGATTTAGTTGTGCATTCAGGGTACAAGTTGAAAGGCCTACCTGTTTGCTCAGGCTTTTCTTGGAGTTTGCCTGAGCAACACAGAAGGGATATAGTAAGATGTGATAGAAGTATTTGAAGAAATGATTATAAGAAAAGCCACTTTTGAATATTCGCAGAGACCTACTGAGTAGACTTATGCATTTAATTGGAAACTGATCAAGAGGTGTTCAACAGGAGCTTTTACTTAGGAGGGAGACTCCATTACAGAAACTCAGTTACCTAGGGACCATGAACAGTCTGAGATGAGGCATCATGTTCCAGAGGGACAAGAAAAGTCCATAAACAACACAATTGTTAGATATATCTTCAACCAGTCTCACAAGCCTGTGGAGCACATATGGCTATTTTAATCTGTTTACAGATGACATATAGAAACCTAAGAGAGTTAAACATTTGCCCAAGACAGCCAAGTTAGGTTCCAGAGTTGTTAAGATTGGAAAATAGGCACTCTGGCTCCAAAGCACTCTTTAGAAACCCAGTATGCAGAAAACAGAAAGTACATACATAATATTAAAGTCAAAGATTCTATAGCTAAAAAAACTTACATCTGGAGGAGATAATTGTTATGTAAAAGCAGAATATAGTACTAAAAATGTAGTAGTTATGATTTTCTTATAACTCAGAAAAATTGAAAGACAAAAGATGTGGGATATAAAACAGATGTAGAAAACAAAAGTGGAAAACGAAACTCATAGTGATGACCACAACCCTCATAAACCATAAATGAGGCCTCTGTAAGGATAGGGCAACTAAGAGGTTTTGTGTGTGTGTGTGTGTGTGTGTGTGTGTGTGTGTGTGTGTGTGTGTGTTTATCCATTTCTCAATTCAAATAATGCCCAATTTGAAATTGAGACATATCACTTATAAAAACAATACTGGGATTAGTGAAGTAACATATATATATATATATATTTCTGATAAGTAGTAAATTAGTTTCATTTATTCATTATGTAATATATACATAAATTAAAAACCTCATGCATGCCATTAGTATACATACTTTTTAATCTATCAGTCAGTATATAAAGTCATACATTAAATATTAGGATGCTGAGGTCATGAATATAAATCCAAGGATAACAGCATCATATAAATTCTAGGTCATGAATAATTCAGATGTCAGTGAATATTATGTCACCCAGAAAGTGAGTTGGGTGATGTGACAGCTATCTTTGATGAAATGAACCTACAGATACTAAAGATGCACATGGAGAAATTAGATCAAATCACCCTGTGAAATGATGAATAGGAAGGTCTGGTGTTTGTAAAAAACTCTTGAAAGTGTCTACAGGCCAGAATTAAGTTAGATACTATCCATTTTAAAAGTGCAACGGTAGAACACAGCATGAATGGTAAAATTAAGATTGATTCTTAGAAGGACTTCATAGGGGAGATTGTTAGGAACTGTCCACGTTCCAGAACCAGGAGCCCCGCCAACCCACCTTCAGCAACTCAGCACCATCAGCCACATTATTACCAGTCACCAAACATAGCACATGCACCCTTTCCAAGGTCCCTACATCACAGCTCAATTTCTCTAGCTCTCTGCCTTTCTTGCTCTCTGTGTCTCTTGCTCTCTTTCTGTGTCTCTTTATGTCTAATCCCACCTCCCACAAATATATTGCATGAAATCTGTTGTGTGGTGTGATTTATGTGGTATTCCTTGACCCAGATCTGTCAAGGTGCTCTGCTGCCAAGACCCTGACAGAGCTGATAGATTTCAATATGGAAGTCAATCTCTTCTATAAATAATGATATGGGGAGGAAGAATGTCAGATGAGAAAAGAGCAGAAGCAAAGTCAAAATCTGAAATTGCTTGTCCAGGATAAATTCAGTGAATTCCATGTAGCCTGCTACTGATGTCTTTAAAAGTACAATGAACAAAGGGGAAACAGGAAAAGGTGGGTACCAGGAGATGAAGATCTATAGGTTGGTGAAGAAAGTATTTATGAGTTGGGAATACAGCTCAGTTGGTACAGTGTGGGGCGTTTACCCACCACCCCCACAGCTTCCCAGAGTTTTCTTGAGTGCGAGCAGCAGGAAATATTAGATAGAAGGATTTATAGCGGAGAATCTTGCGGAGATAAACAGATAGAAAATAAAGGATAGCCTCGAGAGGGCCTGGAACCTATTCCAACGGGCCCGGACTGTCTCTGGTCCAGGGTTTTTATAGAGACGCCAAGGGGTGGAGCAAAAGACCTCCTTCCCCAGCACAGCCAAGTGCAGACCATCTCAGACACCTGCACTCAGGCCCGTGGTCCTGATCATCCTCTATTTGGACCTGCTGGGTAAAGCCACGAGGAACCCCAGAACGGGCTCCCACAGGTCCCCCCTTCTTAATATATAAAAAAATAACTATTAATGGCTTACAGCAATCTCCATAGCTGTTACACCTCCCAGTATGGGAGTAGAGGATGATATAGATGGCATTTCTCTTTTGAATTAGGTCCAAGGTGACCACAGCAGTCTTAGCTGCCTCAAGCCCTTTCTAAACCAAAACTCTTAAGGCAACTACAAACTTAAAGAATCCCTTAGCTTCATCATTACCATTAACAGGTTAACATATATATTGCTATACATAGTCACAATTCTCTCAATCTTACAACTCAAAGCAAACTCTTAACAGAACCATTAGAATTAGCATATATGGTGCTATATATAGTTAACAATTTTCTCCGTCTTACAACTTTAACTCACTCATTTGAATTTTCTTGTTAACAGAACATAGGAAAAACTTCGATGTATTCACATCAAACTTAAACATTTTCTTAACTCCACAAAACCAGGGTGCATTAATATCAATAGGTTTCTGCGAACATAATTCAATCTCATAACTCCTCCTTTTCTTTATAATTTTTTAAACAAAGTCTCAAACCTAGTTAGAGGAACCCAAACTTATCTGTTTGAACAGTTCCATTTGTAACACAAAACCAGTTCCATAAGTAATTCCATTTTTACATAAACAGTTCCACAAAACAATTCATAAGTCACCAGTTAATAAAGCATAAATGCATACACAAAATTGCATCTTGATTCTAAGTAGAAATACATTTCTTCATTTAAACAGTTTCATTTTTAACCCAATTCCAGAAAACCGTTCCTAGGTCATTACTATAAGTAAGCTCAAAATTGTCCCATTGCAATGAAATCTCTATTGTTCATTTCATTTAAGTACCAAAATTCAAATGATAAATATTGGTACTAGCCTTCCAAATTTGAAGAAATCCATAACCAAAATCTTTTTGTAATTTTATCTCATTTTAAGTTCAAAAAGTTTAAATAAGAAATAAATTCTGGTATCAGGCTTTCACTTCCAAATATGAAGAGATGTTTTTCAACCAAAACTTTTTGCAGTTAATTTTTGTTCAAACAAGCGTCTCTGCAACTTGTTCTCACAGACAGACCTTTTTAGTTATAGTAATATTTTAAACTGCACCGTTTTTGCTGTTAGCTCAGGTTTTTCTGTGCTGCGTTGATATTCCACGGATCTCAGCTGCGGATGCCTTGTGCTGGTTCTGGCGTCCGCCATTCTTAGCTTCTTAGCGGCTTCTGGAGCTTTTGAAATCATTTAGACTGCCTACTTTGCAGTCTACTAGGACACTATCTCCTGTGTCTCAGGTGTTTTCACCATATACATTAATAGACTCACACTTAACATTTACACTTTTTCACAAACTCACATATAACATTTTTTTGCCTTGCAAAGCATTTAGACTCATATTCAACATTTACACGTTTTTACAAACTCACATACAACATATTAACATCTACTTATTTATACTTTATAGAACTACTTTAGCAAATATATTTCCTATTAATTCTTATATACTTATCTTATTTCTTATTTAAACTTACATTTACAACTAGCATCTTACAAGCTTATTACTACATGTCTTAAGACTACCTTAGATACTTCTTACAAGCTTATATTCTTAAAGGAACTCTATAGATCTATTTTACAAACTTATATAGGCTACCATTAGCATATATCTAACTTAGCAAACACCTAAAGATTTCTTAACACAGATATAACAAGACAGAATTTCTACAAACTCACATATCTTACAACTAGCATCTTTCTACGTCTTACTCTTTATTATCACCATCTCTATTAGAAAGATTCTCTTTAACTAGACAGGAAGTACATACATCATTTTTAAAGTTTAGAGTTTATAGTCAGCTTTGTTATAAAGCACTGGGATTTAGTGAGTGTTGTTATTATAGAGTTGTGATACTTGTTGCTAGGGGATTGTAACATTCTCAGGACAAAGCCACACCCCAAAGTTGCGAGTTCTCTCAGCCGTTCCGGACCGGCAGAGATGCACTGTCAGCGGTAGATAGTTTTTAACTAGAGGCTGTCCCTTCACCCAAATTCATAATAGTTCCCCTAAATGCCTCAATTCAGACAAACGTCTCTATCACAGCAGTATTTTTGGTTCGTTCTACCGAAAAACTTCACACTGAGGGTGAAATTACCACATTTAGCTTCTGTAAAGCTCTTCACCAATACTGCACAGCTATTAGGTGATATAAGGTATTTTTCTAAAGGAGCTAGTAAAGCCAAAAGCGGCACAGCTCAGAACTCTTATTTCCTCACTGTTTGCATTAACCAGTGACAAAACCTCAGAAATACTAATCGAGCCACTTTCATTTTGGTTCCTTTATAGGAACATCATTGGATCTGACCTTTCTTAGTTCCACGCTCCTTTCCAGATGCTCCGGTAACCACTGAGCTTCATTCTCCTCTTGTGAAAAAAACACAGACATGTCCTCAACCCCCTATTAAAACAGGATCCGGACCCTTCCAAATCCCAAGCAGGGATCTTTCCATTTCACTTGAGTTTCAGGATTTAGTATTTTCACTTCATTAGCTTTAACTCCTGATGTTATTATTAGCAGCGGTGATATTTAGCATTGATTTCTTATAAGGAACTTTCAGGTAAAGCAACTCTTTTGTAAGACAGCTAGATTTTTTGAAGTTTGTTTCCCATCTATAAAGCAGTCGTTTCTTTTTTGAATGCCTGTTTCCTTGTCTCCTTATTAGATTTGCAAAGGAATTACTCATTGCAGGCAGTTCGTTCAAGGCAAAGAACTTTTTTAATTTCAACATAAGTTTTTTCATATCTAAGACAAAGTTCAGTGTACAAACTGCTTTCCCTTGTTTTGAGGATTTTAAAGTGGCTTGTTTGCTCTTCTAGGTAGCTTTTTGTCATCCAACTACCGTAAAAACTTTTCACAGCTATTAGGGTAAATAAGGCATTTTACCAACGGAGCCCCAAACCACGAAGCGCCTAGTTCCGTATCCTTTCAATTTTTCTTCGGAACTGACACTTAAACTCTTAGACGATTTTCCTCCTTATTCTTTTAAAAGCTGTATTTTAATTTTAGAGCTGACAAAAGTGTTTCAGGGCAATGTCGCCATCTTTAGCAGAAAAACTACCTTTCCCAGAATGCATTTCCCTTATATCAGTCCATAATAATATCAGTCCCATATCAGTCTCTTATATCAGTCCCTTATATCATTTCCCATAGTTCTTTTTGGGTCTGAGAGTCAACTGGTTCTCTTTTACCAGACTTGCTTACAAATTCTTGCCCAGGAGGTTTGAACAAAGTTTTTTGGCTTTTGCAACGGGAGATTTGAACAATCATTTTACATTTTCAGCTATGGGACATTGGGAGGTTTCTGGTCTCTCAGCTGGCTTCAACAGGTGTCTCTCCTTCATTTGACACTGGCCCCCGAATCAGAACCGCACCTGCCTCGTTAGCGCCAATTGAGGCTGGCATTTCTGATAGCAACTTTCCTCAGGGCTTGTGTTTGCCTTAGCCAGTCAGTGAAAAACAAGATCACGTACAACAGCTTTTCCATAGCTCTTTCAGAGAGATTTTCTCCCACTGATCTTATTCTCATTTTGCTTGTTCCTTCCTTCCCCAGATGCAGAGCTTCAGCTATCTGTCTGCGGCTCTGTTCCTCTGCTAGCTGCCTTTGGAGGTAGGGGCTTTTTTTCTCCCCCTGAATCTGCCTCAAACTCTAGCAGCTTTGTCAGGTCATACATTTTCTGGGGAGGAATCTGTCCCCTCTGTTTCTTCAGAGTCTTTCTCCCAGACAGTTCCCAGTTTGGTCTCAGTTTATCCCCTCTACCCCAGAAACGGTTTCTGACACTAGAGCGGCGGTTTTCCCTGCTACTGAAGGTAGGGGCTTTTTGTCCGTTTCTGTTTTCGGGGTCTGTGTGGTTTGCGTACAGACTGAAAAATTTAACAAGGGAGGTTTTTGCCATTTCTAAACTCCCATTAGGACAGGTGCTTTGCCGCATCAGGCCTTTACCTGGCCCAGTCCCCCAGTGGGTTGTGTTTGTCTGGGTGCTCAGGACAGAGCTTATGCCAGAGGCAATCACCCCTCAGGGCTACACTCCCTCATCTCAGGGAGTCAGTTGAAACAAAGCTTTTCTCAAAGAGGTGCTTTCTCTGACAGAAAAGAAAGCTTTACTCCTGGATAGTTCTGTTTTGCCCTGGCTGGGCTCTTTCCCCAGACAGCGTTCTGACTCGGCAGCACGACTGCTTCAGACCCAGTTCAGCTTTACTGTTTTCCCAGAAAGGTCCTTTCTCTGATAGGAAAGCTTTTTCTCAGATTTTCTTTTTGTAGTTGTGGACCTATCAACCCAGGACTTGTAGGAAAGTGGACAACTGTGCCGTTCCCACTGGCTTTAGCTTGCTTTGTTCATTAGCAATCTTCCCCCGGGTCCTGCACCTTCCTGCCTCAGCTCTGTGCTCCAGGAAGTTTACCACTGCAGGAACCCTAGTATCCCCGAAATGCACTCCAACTCAGAGATGCTGGCCAGTCACCTCTGGGTTTTTGCTCAGAAGCGAGGATACAATGTTAACCGTTTCAGGGAATCTTTGCATAGGACATTAGGAGCACCTTTTCATTCTGAAACGCTCACTCAGAACCTTTGCTGCCTCAGCTCGGCTGTAACTGTGAAACTTGGCTTTTTGCTTTTCTCAGGTGAAGTTTCCGGCCCTTTTGGGCTCTCTGTAGCTCTTTACCCACACTCTCCCAAGCGTATCCCTCAGGGTACTCTGACCCACTGTCTTTTACTAGCTTGAAGAGAGAGCTTAGAAGACGTTTTTAGAAACTTGTCCCTGCCTCCTGCATTGCAGGGAGGATTGTTAAAGCTTGAAAGAACTTAGAGAGGTTTTGCTGTCTTGAGTTTGTTGTTTTCCCTTAGAGCTAATCACAGGTGGTCCCCATACTAATATCTTCAGGTGATTCTAATTTTTGTCATCTCCCAGAAGGACAAATTTAGTTTTTAAGTTTAAGAGAGCTTTTGAGAAAGATTAAGGCTTTTTAGAGAGATTTTTTCCCCCCAAGTTTTTCAAGAAAAGCTTTATAGCTTAAGAGAAAGATTTCTTTCCCCCCAGGAGAAAGACCAACTTTTCCCAAAACTTCCCAACTTTAAACTTTGACTTCTTACACCCCCATTTTTGCCTCAGGGAGAAATTACTTTCTCCTGCTGCTTGGATTTGGCATTTCAGCTGTCCCCAGGTCAAAAGCTTCCATAGGAAACTTTTTCTTCCCCATAAGCTCAAAGAAGAGCTTTTTTACTACCCGTAAAGCCCAAAGATTTTTTCCCCCAGTTTGCTTTCAAAGCCCCCAAAGTTAGAAAATTGAAGAGTTTTTCTGTCTAGTTGCCTTACTTATTTTTTCCTACACAATCTTATACTTCTAAGTTTTTCCTAAACTATATTACTACCCTATACCTTATACTTATCACAGATAGAAATTGAGAAAGGGATAGAAGATAGAAAATTTTGACAGAAGAGAATTTCGCTGCAGCATCGGACATCCTTCCAGTCCGCTTTCCTTTTCTCTCGAGGATAAAACCCCTGCCTCACCAAAAAATATATATATAAAATATATATATTCCATAACACCGGCATGCCTTTCCACTGGCAGGGCTGACTCAGCACTTTCACCAAAAACTCTGTAATAAAACTATTATTTTCCTTTATCTTTAGTCCCTATTACTTTGTCTTTAGTCCCCCCTTTTTTTTGTCCCTTTTTTCTATAGTCCCTTTTTTTCCTTTTTCTTTAGTCCCTTTTTTTCTTTAGTCCCTTTTTTTTCTTTAGTCCCTTTTTTTCTTTAGTCCTTTTTCTTTAGTCCCTTTTTTCCCTTTTTCTTTAGTCCCTTTTTTCCCTTTTTCTTTAGTCCCTTTTTTCCCTTTTTCTTTAGTCCCTTTTTTTCTTTAGTCCCTGTTCGGGCGCCATTCTGTGGGGCGTTTACCCACCACCCCCACAGCTTCCCAGAGTTTTCTTGAGTGCGAGCAGCAGGAAATATTAGATAGAAGGATTTATAGCGGAGAATCTTGCGGAGATAAACAGATAGAAAATAAAGGATAGCCTCGAGAGGGCCTGGAACCTATTCCAACGGGCCCGGACTGTCTCTGGTCCAGGGTTTTTATAGAGACGCCAAGGGGTGGAGCAAAAGACCTCCTTCCCCAGCACAGCCAAGTGCAGACCATCTCAGACACCTGCACTCAGGCCCGTGGTCCTGATCATCCTCTATTTGGACCTGCTGGGTAAAGCCACGAGGAACCCCAGAACGGGCTCCCACAGTACAGTGCTTGCCCAACATTTATAAAATCATAGGTTCAATGCCCATCACATTGAACCAGTCCTGTGGCACACATTTGATCCCAAGCTTTCAGGGAGTATAAGGAGACTTCAAAGTTCAAAGTCACGCTTGGCTACATACTGAGTTAAACATCATCCAGGGATACAGGAGACCTTGCCTGAGAGAAGGGGGTAAGGGAAGAGAGAGTGGATGAGGACACGGAAGAAGAATTTACAACAGCATCTGATAAATACAAAGTTCTAGAAAAGTAGAAGGTGTGATCTTTAAATGTTCTTTTGTAATGGTAAAGTTGAGTTTCCTGGGCTCACATAGTTGGTCTCCTGTTTTGTTTTATAGCATAGTACTTCCTGTGATCAACCAGATGTATATGCTAGAGGGTAGATATCGTGATGACAAGTAAGGACAGGCATATCCATGGAGACCACTAGAATTTACTGGGATGCTCTAGCCTATCTGTGAGCTAATGGCTAACTTTGTAATATAGAAATCATCGAATTTGTTTCAGAACTCAGTTTTAACAGATGAACATTCACAAATCAGAAGACTACTTTAATTAGGAAAACCAACATGATGAGAATACTTTGCACTGGGATGCACAAAGAAAGCAAATCCTGCTGTCTTTCAACCAGTGGGTGTTATCCTTGCATAAGAACCCTAGGATCATGCCCTTAATTAGCTAATTATTTAGAAATTAGAAAGGACTCACTTAACAAGGAACACATACCCCATGAAACAAATGGCATGACTAGTGAGGAAATTTACTTTCAAGAATTAATAAAGAGTGTCAATGATCTACATATGGTATTCATGTGTAATTAAAAACAAATTATAGTATGGAGAAACATTAAACATGCTAGCAAATTAATTTTCTCAATTAAGACAAAAAACTTCCAAAATTTTAAATAGAAAACATATGTATTTCTGAATGAAGTATGGAAATGATTTCCTTCTGTCTGACTTGATGTTTATTTGAAAGAATCAACAAGACTGTAGAAATATACAGTGAACATGTCACTGACACTATGGTGAACTATACCCTGATCAACAAGAGCAAGAGTAATCCTATCCTCATTTATTTTGGCAGTTTTCCTTCTTTTAATTAAACACAGTATATTTGAACAGTAAAATATAATCTATCATAAATAGAGTGTTCCTCTTTTTTCATCATTGTTATATATAACAACAAATAAAATATCCCAGATGTAAGACAAGGAGATAGAGTCAATTAGATTCAACAAATATTTACCCAATTCCTGCAAAAGGAAAAAGATGCACACTGTGGGTTGTGTTTTCATATCAAAACACTTTTTGCTTATGTTCTGTGCAGCTCAGGCTCAACTATGATCCAATGGTATATATAGAACTAGTTGAATTGTAAAGCTTAATTGGGAGTACTCCTGTCAGGGAAGCAGGTAGGCTAACTGCAGATCTTTATCTATCCCTCAGCTCTTCCAAATCCATCCCTCCCATCTCATCCCTACAGTGCAGTAGGGCTACCTGATGAGGCTTCTCCTCTCCATCCCTCCATCTCTGGTGGATCACACAGTGTCTTCCCCTCTTAACTTCCTTCCCCCATTCATTGCTTTATCCTAGACTCCAACAGCATCAGGCACTCCCTAAGACCCCACAGAATACTTCATCCAGGGAAGCAGGGAAGCTAACTTACAGATACTCACCATGCCATCCATTCCTCCAAGTCCAATTTCCAGTCTCATCCCTATCTCTGGAGAACCACACACTATGGACTCTCCCCACATTCTGCCTCCATCTCCAGGGATCTAAGCAGGTCTCAGTGGAACACCATGTTGTCCACCCTTCTGTGGACACCCTCAGCATCTTCCTAAGCCCATTCTTATTCATAAATGTCAGCTCACAATACCTAGAAACACATTTTACTTAGAACCTCCAATGGCTACACTAATCAGAAGCCTGGAGAGGAATTTCCTATAAAATAACATACAGCCACCAAACTCTTCTAAAACATAAGAAAGGCAACAGAAACCAAGGAATAAAACACCCAACAAAGACAAGACCAGATATCAGCACTTAGAATTAAAATATTCCTAAACCCAGATGCCTTGATGACAATGTAAAAACACAATCATTAACAGCCAGGACAATTTGTTTCCACTATAGCCTATCACCCAACTAAAGCAGACTCCGAGTATTGAAACATAACTAAAACATAAGAAAAAGACCATAAAATACCCTTTATGAAGATGATAGGAAATTAATTAAAAAGGAAATTAATAAATCCCTTAATGAAATCCATGTAAACACAGTGAAAGGAAATGAATAAAACAGTTCAAGATCTGAAAGTAGACATAGAATCAATAAAGAAAAGCCAAACAGGGAAATCTGAAAATGAAAAATTTTAGGAACTGAATAGGACCTCATAGGCAAACCTTACCAGCAAGAACACAAGAAATGAAAGAGACTTTCAGGCACTGAAGATATGATATAAGAAATTGATACCTCAGACAAAGAAAATGTTAAATCTAAAAAATTCCTGGCACAAAACATCTGGGGAAACTGGAACAGGATTAAAAACTAAATATAAAAGTAATAAGAATATCATTGTTTATCTCTGCTGAGTAATACTCCATTGTGTATATGTACCACATTTTATTTATCCATTCTTCAGTTGAAGCACACCTAGGTTGTTTCCAGGTTCTGTCTATTACAAATAATACTGCTATGAACATAGCTGAGCATGTGTCCTTGTGGTGTGATTGAGCATTCCTTGGGTATATGCCCAAAAGTGGTATAGCTGGGTCTTGAGGGAGGTTGATTCCCAATTTTCTAAGAAAGCACCATATTGATTTCCAAAGTGGTTGTACAAGCTTGCATTCTCACCAGCAGTGGAGGAGTGTTCCCCTTGCTCCACATCCTCTCCAACATAAGCTATCTTCAATGTTTTTTATCGTAGCCATTCTGAAAGTTGTAGATGGTATCTCAGAGTCATTTTGGTTTGCATTTCCCTGATGACTAAGGATGTTGAGCCATTTGATTAAGACGAAGGATGTCTTTCAGTCATTTGAGATTCTTCTGTTGAGAATTCTGTTTAGCTCTATAGCCCATTTTTTTAAATTGGACTGTTAGGTATTTTGATGTTTAATTTCTTGAGTTCTTTATATGTTCTGGATATCAGCCCTCTGTCAGATGCGGGGTTGGTGAAGATCTTTTCCCATTCTGTAAGCTGCTGTTTTATCTTGTTGACCATGTCCTTTGCCCTACAAAAGCTTCTCAGCTTCAAGAGGTCCCATTTATTAATTGTTTCTCTCAGTGTCTTTGCTACTGGTGTTATATATAGGAAGTGATCTCTGGTGCCAATGCATTTAAGACTACTTCCTACTTTCTCTTCTAGCAGGTTCAGAGTAACTGGATTTATGTTGAGGTCTTTGATCCACTTGGACTCAAGTTTTGTGCATGGTAACAGATATGGATCTATTTGCATTCTTCTACATGTTGACATCCAGCTATGCCAGCGCCATTTGTTGAAGATGCTTTCTTTTTTCCATTGTATAGTTTTGGCTTCTTTGTGGAAAGTCATATGTTCATAGGTGTTTGGATTAATGTCAGTGTCTTCAGTTCAGTTCTATTGGTCCACATGTTGGTTTTTATGCCAGTACCAAGCTGTTTTTATTACTGTAGCTCTATAGTAGAGCTTAAAGTCTGGGATCATGATGCCTCCAGAGGTTTGCAGGCAAATAGATGGAACTAGAAAAAAATCATCCTGTGTGAGGTAACCTAGACTCAGAAAGACAAACATGGTAAGTACTCACTCATAAGTAGACACTAGATGTAAAGCAAAGGATAACCAGACTGCAACCCACAACTCCAGGGAGGCTACATAGTAAAGAGGACCCTAAGAAAGACACAGGGATTGCCCAGTGATGGAGAAATGGATGAGATCTACATGAACAAACTGGGGGTGATAGGGGGTAATGAAGGGCAAGGATTGGGGAAGAGAGAGCTTAGGGGAGTGGGAGGTCCCAGCTGGATCAGGAACAGAGTGGGAGAACAAGGAAAGAGATACCATGATAAATGAAGACTCCATGGGAATAGGAAGAAGCAGAATGCTAGAGAGGTCCACAGAAATCCACAAAGATACCTCCACAATAGACTACTGGCAATGGTTGAGAGAGTGCCTGAGCTGACCTACTCTGGTGATCAGATAGCTGAACACCCTAACTGTCATGATAGAACTCTCATCCAGTGACTGATGGAAGCAGATGCAGAGCTCCAAGGCAAAACCCCAGGTGGAGCTCTAGGAGTCCAATTGGCTAGAGAGAGGAGGGATTATATGAGCAAGAGATATTGAGACCATGATTGTGAAAATCACAGCAACATATATCTAAACTAGTGGAAACACATAAACTGTGAACCAAAAGCTGAGGAGCCCCCATGGAACTGGACCAGGTCCTCTGGATAAGTAAGACAGTTGATTAGCTTGAACTGTTTAGGAGGCCCCCAGACAGTGGGACCGGCACCTGTCCTTGGTGCATGAGCTGGCTTTTTGGAATCTAGGGCCTAAGCAGGGACACTTTGCTCAGCCTTGGTGTAGGGAGGAGGGGACTGGACTTGCCTCAACTGAATCTACCAGGCTGGGCTGACTCCTGAGAGGAGACCTTGCCTTGGAGAAGGTAGAAATGGGGGATGGAGTGGGGGGGAAGGCTGTGGGGGTAGGAGGAGGGAGGACAGGGGAATCCTTGGCTGATATGTAAAATTAAATCAATTATAAAATAATGATAATAATAATAATAATAATAATAATAATAATAATAATAGAGTACTAGGAATAGAGGAAAGAGAAGAAACCCAGATCAAAGGCACAGAAATTTTTTTCAACAAAATCATAAAAGAAAAATTTTCTAGCCTAAAGAAAGCGATGCCTATCAAAGTACAAGAAACTTACAGAACACCAAATAGACTGGACCAGAAAAGAAACCCCCTTGCCACATGATCATCAAAGCACTAAATGAACAAAAGAACAAAAGAATATTAAAAGCTGCAAGGGAAAAAGACCAAGTAATATAAGGGCATACCTGTTAGAATAACACCTTACTTGTCAATGGAGACTCTGAAAGCCAGAAGTTCCAGGACAGATGTTCTCCATACTCTAAGCAACTACATGTGCCAGCCAAGACTACTATACCCAGTATAACTTTCAATCACCACAGTTGGAGAAAATAACACATTCTGTTATAGAACCAAATTAAACAATAGCTATCTATAAATCCAGCTCAAAAAGGCACTAGAAGAAAAACCTCAACTTAAAAAGGTTAACCACTCTAAAGGACACACAAGGAATAAATGATCCTAGACCAGCAAACCAAAAGAATGGAAGGACACACAACAACAGCAACAGAAATAACAGGAATCAACAAACACAACTCATTGATATCTCTCAACATCAGTTGTCTCAATTCTGCAATAAAAATACACAGACTAAAAGAATGGATGTGAAAACATGATTATCATTCTGCTGTAGCTAAGAAACTTACATTAACATCAAAGATAGACATCACCTCTGATTTAAAGATAGAAAAAATTTCAAGCAAATGGACCTAAGAAGCCAGCCATTGAAGCTCTTTTGATATCTGACAAAATAGACTTCAGATCAAAATTAATTAGAAGAGATAGGGAAGAACAGTACATGATCATCAAAAGATAAATCGACCAAGAGGATATTTTGCAATTCGTAACACCTGTGTACCAAACACAATGGCACATAGTTCATTTAAGAAACATTACTACAGCTTAAATCTCATAGTGTGACCCCCACACACTGATAGTGACAGAATCCAGTACCTACTCTTGCCAATATATACAGGTCAGTCAGACAAAAACAAAACAGAGAAATAAGGGAGCTAACTGACCTGGTAAACCAAACGGACCTAACATAGTTACAGAACATTTCATCCAAACACTAAAAAATACACCTTCTTCTCAGCACCTTGAGGAACATTCTCCAAAATTCACCACATATTTTTATACAAAACAAGTCTCAATACATATGAGAAAATTGAAATAACACCCTGCATCCTTTCAGATCATCATGGATCAAAGCTAGATATTAACAACAGAAACAGCAGAAATCTTACACACTCATGGAAACTAAACAATTCACTACTGAATGAAAAATAGGTTAATACAGAAATTAAGACAGAGATCAAATACTTCCTATAATTGCATAAAAATTAAAACACAACATACCCAAACATGTGGGACATAATGAATACAGTTCTAAAAGGCAGGTTCACAGTATTAAGTGTCAACGTTAAAGTAATTGAAGAGATCTCAAACTAGTAACTTATTAGCATACCTGAAATCTCTAAAAAAAAAAGAAGAAATGACATCCAAAAGGAGTAGATTGCAAGAAAAAAAATGAAGGATGAAATGAAAAATAGAAACAAAATAATTACAAAGAATCAATGAAAGAAAGAGTTACTTTCTTAGAGAAAAATCAATAAGATTAACAAACCCTTATTCAAATTAATGAAAAGGTATAGAGAGAAGAATCAAATTAATAAAATCAGAAGTGAAAAGGTGGCCATAATAATAGATACTGGGAAATTTCAGAGAATCACAAAGACATAATTTAAAAATCTGCACTCAATGAAATTGTAAAATCCAAAGTAAAAGGCTAGTTTTCTTGATAAATAACACTTACCAAAATTAAATCTTGATCAAATAAGCAACTTAAACAGATCTATATCCCAAAGTGGAATAGACACAGTAATTAAAAATCTATCAAGAGGAGGGTTTATATGAGCGAGAATTGTTGAAACCAAGGTTGGATAAAGCACAGGGACAAATAGCTAAACGAATGGAAACACATGAACTGTGAACCAAAGGCTGAGGGGCCCCCAACTGGATCAGGCCCTCTGAATAGGTGAGACAGCTGATTGGCTTGATCTGTTTGGGAGGCATCTAGGCAGTGGTACCGGGTCCTGTGCTCATTGCATGAGTTGGCTTTTTGAAACTTGGGACTTGTACAGGGACACTTGGGTCAGGCCGGGAGAAGGGGACTGGACTTGCCTGGACTGAGTCTACCAGGTTGATCTCAGTCCTCAGGGGAGGCTTTGCCCTGGAGGAGGTGGAAATGGGTGGTGGGGGAAATGGGAGGGGGGCAGGAGGGGGGAGAACAAGGGAATCTGTGGCTGATATGTAGAACTGAATGGTATTGTGAAATAAAATAAAAGGAAAAAAATGTATCAACCAAAAGAAGCCCAGGGCCAGATGTTTTTATCACAGAAGTCTACCAGATTTCAAAGAAGAGTTAATGACAACACTGCTCAGATTATGCCACAAAAATAGAAGTAGAAGGAACATTGCCAAATTCATTTTATGAGGCCATGATCACCCTTACAGCCAAACCACAAAGAGACTCAAAAAGAAAGAGAATTACAGACCAATTTTCCTAATGAATGCAAATGCAAAAATTCTCAGTAAAATATTTGCAAACTGAATCTAAGAACACATTAAAAAGATCATCCACTATGATCAAGTAGACTTCTTCCCAGAGATGCAGGTATTGACTAACATCTATAAATCAATAAATGAAACCCACCATATAAACAAAGTTAAAGGCAAAAATCACTTGATCATTGGATACAGAAAAAGGTCTTGAACATAATCTAACATCATAATAAAAGCCCTGGAGAGATTAGAGATACAAAGAGAAATTCCTCAGTATAATAAGGGCAGCTTACAACATTCCCAAAGCCAACATCAACATAAATAGAGAGAATCTCAATTAATTCCACTAAAATTAGGAATAAGACAAGATTGAGAAATAATGGAGCTAACTGACCTGATAAATCAAACGGACCTAACATATTTACAGAACATTTCACCCAAACAATAAAAAATACACCTTCTTCTATACCTACTCAATATAGTACTTGAAGTCTTAGCTAGAGCAATAAGACAACTAAAAGAGATGAAGGGAATACAAATTAGAAAAATAGAACACAACGTATTTTTATTTGCAGATAATATGATAATATATATAAGCAACCCCCAAAATTCCACCAGGAAACTCCTATATCTGATAAACACTTTCAGCAAAGTAGCTGGATACAAAATTACCTCATAAAAAAAAAAGCTTTCCAGTATGCAAATGATAAGCAGAATGAGGAAGAAATGTGTGAAATAACACTTTTCAAATGTCTTTAAATATAAAATATCCTGGGGCAGCTCTAACCAAGCCAGTGAAAGACTTGTATAGGGAAACCTATTGAATAAAGAAATAAAATCTCCATTGTTCATGGGTTGTTAATATTAATATAAGGAAATGGTCATCCCACCAAAAGCAATCTACAGTTTCAACTCAATCCATATCAACATTCCAACACAATTCTTCACAGATCTTGCTTGAAAGGATACTTTTCAGCTTCATAGGGAAACGCAAAAAAATAAAAATAAAAATAAAAATAAAAAAAACAAGGATAGCTAAAACAACCCTGAATAATAAAAGAACAGTTGAAGCTATCACCATCACTGGCTTCAAGTTATACTACAAAGCTATAGTAATAAAAAAAATAGCATTGGCACAAAAACAGACAAGTTAATCTATGGAATACAATTAAAGAGCCAGACATAAATCCACACACCAACAGATAGCTGATTTTTGATAAAGAATCTAGAAATAAACACTGGGAAATAGACAATATCTTCAACAAATGGTCCTGGCCAAACTGGATGACTGCATATAGAGGAATCTAATAAGATTGCTGTGGGATGGTCTGTATGTCAAATTGCTCTGATTGGTCAATAAATAAAACACTGATTGGCCAGTGGCCAGGCAGGAAGTATAGGCAGGACTAACAGAGAGGAGAATTGAGAGAATTCTGGAAAGTAGAAGGCTGAGGAGGAGATACTGCCAGCCTCCACCATGACAAGCAGCAAGTGAAGATGCTGGTAAGCCACGAGCCACGTGGAAGGTATAGATTTATAGAAATGGATTAATTTAAGATATAAGAACAGTTAGCAAGAAGCCTGCCACGGCCATACAGTTTGTAAACAATGTAAGTCTCTGTGTTTACTTGATTGGGTCTGAGCAGCTGTGGGACTGGCGGGTGACAGAGATTTGTCCTGAATGTGGGCCAGGCAGGAAAACTCTAGCTACATAAGATCTATAATTATCACCCTCTACAAAATTCTACTCCAGTAGATCAAAGCCAACAACACAAAACCAGATACACTGAATCTGATAGAAACTTAGGAATAGTCTTGAATTCATTGGCACAGATAAGATTTTTAACAGAACACTGTTAGCACAGGAATTAAATTGACAATAAGTGGAACCTCATGAAACTGAGAAACTTCTGCATGACAAAGGATACTATCATTCAGACAAAATGGCAGCTTACAAAATGGGAAAAGATTTTTACCAAGAACACATCTGATAGAGGGCTAATATTCAAAATATATAAAGAACTCAAGAAACTAGATATCAAGAAAACAAGTAACCCAAGTAAAAATTAGTATACAAATATAAACAGAATTCTCAAAAGAGGAAGCTCAAATGGTTAAGAAATGTTCAACATTCTCAGTCATCAGGGAAATGTAAACCAAAACTACTTGGAGATTTCATCTTACACCTGCCAAAATGGCTACAATCAATAAAACAAGGGACAACTCACCATGGCAAGGATGTGGAATAAGTGGAACACTCATCCATCACTGGTGGGCGTGGATACTTGGAAATCAGTGTGTTAAGAACTGATCTATCTCAAGATCTAGATATGCCACTACTGAGTATATACCCAATGGATGCTTCATCCTATGACAGAGACACTTGCTCAACCATATTCATTGCTGCTCTATTCATAATAGCCAGAAATTAGAAACAATTAGATGTCACTCAACAGAAGAATGGATCAAGAAAATGTGGTGCATTTACACAATGTAGTATTTCTCAGCCATTGAAAAAAAAATGAAATTTGCAGGTAAAATGGATGGAACTCAAAGTA
Organism: Peromyscus maniculatus bairdii; assembly: GCF_049852395.1. Lineage (NCBI taxonomy): Eukaryota > Metazoa > Chordata > Mammalia > Rodentia > Cricetidae > Peromyscus > Peromyscus maniculatus. Next base: position 11,344,221 of record NC_134854.1, read on the forward strand.
AATCATCCTGAGTGAGATAACCCAGACCCAGAAAGACAAATATGGTATGCATTTATTTATATGTGGATATTAGCTGTCAACTAAATGATAATCAAGCTACAATCTATCAAACAACAGAGGTTAGGCATAGAGTAATAGATTGGACGGGGGCACATAGATCTCTACAGGAAAGGAAAATAGATCATTATGAATGGATATTGTGGCTAGAATGGACCTGGAGGATCAAGTTGGGAGGGAAATGTAAGAGGGAAAAGAGGAAGGGAATATAGGTGAGACAGCTATTCCTCCCCTCAGTGTTCAGGGAACCCTGCAGTAGAGGAGGCAGAAACAGTATAAGGGCCAGAGGAGATGGAGGACACCAAAAAAACAAAGCTCTCTAAATCAACAGGGTCATCCCACATATGAACTCGGAGAGACTGAGGCGGCAGGCACAGGGCCTGAAAGGGTCCTTAGCAGGTCCTGCGCTTATGTATTATGGCTTCCAGTTTAGTGTTTTGTAAGATTCATGAGCGCGTGAACTATTGGGTCTTTTTCTTTGTCTTCTCTTGTGCTCTTTCCCCTCTGGCTATTTATTTTGCCCAATTCTGGTGTGTTTTTTTTTTTTTTTTTTTTTTGTTTTGTCTTGTTATACAGTATCTTATTATTACCCCTTAAAAGCCTGTTTGCTTTTTAATGAGTGACAGAAAGGGAATGGGAAGGGAGGTGAAGAGGAAATGAGGGGCCGTAGAAGAAGGGGAAAGTGTAATTAGGATACATTCTGTGGGGAAAAGAATCAATTTTCAATAAAAGAGAAAAAAGAGTAGGTGGAAAATATTAATTAATACATGTAACACTCTGGTCAAAAAAATAATGTAATAGACATTAAAATTACTGTTTTCTGTTTGTTTGTTAGGTTGTGTGAATTTGCGTGTGTGTGTGTGTGTGTGTGTGTGTGTGTGTGTGTGTGTGTGTGTGTGTTAATTTATTTGAACTTCCCTTTGTAAATTTGGAAATGATCAGCACTGTCATGTGCTTAGTTGTTTGATTACTTCGTCCATTTTCTTATAAATAACTGTGCAGATGCTAAAAGAAACAAAATGAAAACAGCAAGAAACTCATGGGCTGGATAGGAAAAATAGGACAATGATGTAAGAAAAAAACCAAGTATAAAACTAATGCATGAAGCATTCATGATAACATCTCATATAATCTGTTAGCAGGGTGACTGAAAGTTTGTCTCTGTGCTTCCTAGGAACCAACCAAAGAAAAACATGCTTACTTAATGACTCCACAATTAAAAATTCTAAAACAAGCATGACACGTTCTAAATGAATTTTGCATCATACAACATTTTCACATATAGAGGAAGAAAAAACATGTAGCATGGTGGACAAAGAATAAAGACTGCAAATTGTTTAATTAATGTATACAATAGTCTAGCAGCATTCATATAGCAAATGTTGAGGCAAGTTTTGTCTGACTTTCCAAGATGTTTCATTATGGACCCCTTGCTTAAGTCTACATACCACAGTAAGGTATAAATTTTGTTCAGATTTTCATGACTGGTGTTATTTTAGATTGTGGAGGGATTAAAATGACTTTACAAAGTATCCTTAAATTGTGGTTAACAGATCAGCACTCTTAATACACCTTGAAATGTATTGGGATGCAGACTTGAAGGATGTGCTTAACACCATATGCGTCCACATTAGCAACTCTAAGAAGTAAAAGGGTGCTGGGAGGGGAGGGTTCTGAGCATGCTCAAAATTGTTCCGACAATATTATCCCTATAAATCAGAGATGAGGGCAAGAATTTTCTACAATCATTTGATCTGTTTGGACACTTCTTGCCCTTTTTCTTTCCACTTGTGTTTTTGTGCCACATTTACCTTTCTACAGTAAGAAATAAGAAAGAAATGAAAAGAAAAAAAGGTAAGATTCTTTAATTTGACCATCTGTGGTGATTAGTATTGATTGTCAACAGGAAAAGATCTAGAATCCTGAAAAAGATGAGCCTCTGTGCAGGTCTGGGAGCAATTGTTAGAGTAAGTTAATTGAGGTGAGGACACTCACCCTAAATGTGAACAGCCTCACTCTGCAGGCTGGGGTCCTGGAATTAATATAATAATAATAATAATAATAATAATAATAATAATAATAATAATAAAATGTGACCAGAAACCTCTTGCTCAAAATACCATGTCCCTGTCATGACAGAATGAGCTTTCGGGAACTGTAAACTGTAGTCAGCACTTCCTTCCTTAAGTTGGCTTTGGTCACAGTAATAAGGCAAATAATCACTAACCACACCATTAATATGTTAGTGGGTTAGAAACTTCAGTTAGCAAGCATGTGCTCTGCTGCAGTGTGTGATTTCATAGAACTGTGGAATTTTTAGCAGATCCTATTAAGCTACTTTTAGAAATCTAGCCCCATCATTCCTATCTTCTTTTTAAGAGTAATCAAATGGAGAGAAACAGACCCCTGTTCTGCTCTTAAGTCAAACTCTTGTTCCCAGAATGAAATCGAAGTAATGTTAAGAAAGAATTTATTTGCTTCCAGAATATAATTGGAAAAATCTTTTCACCAATTAACTCACCAATTTTTACCAACAACCTCTATATATAACTTGAGAAAAAAAAAGTCCCGGTTATATTTTCTCTTATGGAAATCTATACATCGAGATTAATGTATATTCAATATTGGAGGTTTGGATCAAATGAATCAAGGTCTTCACTTTACAGATGAACTACCTGAAGTTTTGTGTTTTTAACCCACGTCCATTAGAAGCTTTTACTCCCTTTATGTTCTCTGTTGATTATGGCATTGGAACTCAAATTTCTGTAGGTTTGTTTTTCAGTTCTGAGTTCAGAAACCAGGATTTTATACAGGCTAGATAGGCACTCACGTTACCACTGAACTACATCCCTGTCCATCTATAGACTCTTAAAACTGTATTTGAATGGTGTCTCTCTCTAGGAGATGAAAATTCCATATACATGTCTCTTATTGACCCAATATAATGGCAAAGGTAGGAAAATTTTCTATGCAGACAACAAAATGTCCAAAATTATAGACAATATAATACCATTAAAATTCACATTGTAAAAATAACTTAGCTTACTAAATAATTTAAATGAACATTTACACATTTATAATAATCAAATAAATTGAATGTTGGATGAAGATAAGCCTAATGTATGGTTGAAAATGGAAGCATGATTGTATGACATATAGCTTTAAGTACTGTTTGAGTACGTGTTCTGAAATGAATGGTTTTCTCAAATGAAGCTAAGTAGAAGAGGAATTCACAAATGTGTGCCGTTTCAGTGAAGAATTGTTATTTTAGGAAAGTTTAAGTACTTGGTAAAGAAGAGGGTGAGTGGAGTGATTAAAAATGGCTAAGGGACAAGGGCTCATTCTCTCAAGATAAAATATGTGATCCCAGCAGTAAATGCCTCTGCTTCTAAACACACACACACACACACACACACACACACACACACACACACACACACTCACACACACACACGCACACACATACACACACACACACACACACGCACACACACGCACACACACACACACACACACACACCTGACACACAGAAAAAATGTTTTAGATGAAAATAGATTTTTTTCACATAATATACTCTAATTTCAATTTCTCCTCCCTCTATTCCTAATTCCTCCCCACCTCCCCTCCCATTGGACCACCACCTTTCTGTCTCTCATTAGAAAAAATAATCAGGCTTCTAAGTGATAATAATAAAACATAATACTATGAGATATAAAATACAACAAAATCAGCATGTAGAAATAAGACAAAACAAACTAGTAGAAGGAAAAGAGCCCAAGAAAAGGCACAAGAAACAGATACAGATGCAGAGGCCCACTCATTCCCACATTCAGAAATCCCATAAAAACACTAAACCAGTAGCCTTAAATAAAGGACTTGTAGGGTAGAAAGAAAGGAGTGTGTGTGTGTGTGTGTGTGTGTGTGTGTGTGTGTGTGTGTGATGTGTAATAAAATAAATAAAAATAAAAAGTAAGATTTAAAAAGGGGAAAGCCCTAACATGATGTCATGCGGCAAGGAACCTCTAAAGACGCCATTGAGTTCTCTTCCTGTTGGCCGTCTGCTGCTGGGAATGAAGCCTGCCCTTAAGAGTACTTTGTTTCCCCAAGGAGACTCCCTTGAAGAAAACTAAGTTTTTATTTACAAGTTATTATCAGCTGGAGGTGACTTCTGGTATAGCAATGAAGGCATGTGTCTACTTCGTGCAGTGCTAGGACCCCACTTGGTGCAGACCCATGCAGAGTCTGTGCAGGAGGCTTCAGTTTCTGTGAGTTCATATGTGGGGCGATCCTGTTGATTTAGATGGCCTTGTTTTCTTGGTCTTCTCCATCTACTGTTGCTCTTTTACTCTTTCTGCCTCCTCTTCTGCAAGGCTCACTGAGCACTGAGGGGAGGGATTTGAAGGAGGCATCCTAATACTGGCAGAGTGTTCTTAGGTCTTTCACACTCTGCATTATGTGGACTGTGATTCTCTGTATTTGTTCCCATCTGCTGCAAGAATAAGCTCTGATGATGGCTGAGCAAGGTACTGCTCTATGAGTATGGCAAAATGTCATTAGGAGTCACTTTATTGCTTTTCTTCTTCCTTCCTTCCTTCCTTCCTTCCTTCCTTCCTTCCTTCCTTCCTTCCTTCCTTCCTTCCTTCCTTCCTTCCTTCCTTTCTTTTTTGAGACAGGGTTTCTCCATGTGTGCCTGTCCTGGATCTCACGCTGTAGACCAGCCTGACTTCAAACTCACAGAGATCTGCCTGGCTTGGCCTCCCAGGTACTAGGATTAAAGACATGCCTCACCACCTCCTGGCTCATTTTCTTTCTTTTGTGTGGTTTTTCAGGGTTTCTCTGTGTAGCCTTGGCTGTCCCAGAACTCACTCTGTAGTTCATGCTGGCCTTGAACTCAAAGATCCCCCTGCTTCTGCCTCTGGAGTGCTGGGAGTAAAGGCATGTTCCTCCACCACTGCCTGGATTTTTTTTTTTTAAGAACAGTAATATTTGGTTTTACCCTATGTTCCTGGACTATCTATTCTCAGACTTCAGACTCTTGGTCATTCAAGCAGTGTCAGGTATAAGTTCCTTTTCATTGAATGAGCCATACAAATCAGATATTAATTGATTAATCCAACAAACTTTGTGGCACCAGTGGCCTAGCATATCTTTCAGACAGAACATCTTTATAGATCAAAGGGTTTATTGCTAGATTAGTATTTATATTTTTGCGTTGTTAGTTAGTGTGCAGAGTACCTTCACGTACCAAAGATGCTCAGACATAGGCATGAAGGCTCTCTATAGGCACCAGCTCGGCTCCTCCATTTTCAGTTATGTAGGTGTTTGCTTCAGCAATGGGAGGAAATATGGGGAGAGCCAGCTAAAATTAATGGCTATTTGAAAGGTAGTATGAAATCCTAATACAGTAGAACCTTCCTAAAATATATATGCATATGAAGGCAATGTAAATAAAATTTACAGGAAATATAGGACATAGAGGTCCAACTGGCCATCTCTTATCACCAAATCAAGCTTCCTGTACTGGAATTGAGTTGCATCTAAATGAGTTTTTGGGTAAAGGAATTCTATGGGAATCCCCAAACAATCCAGGCTGCTGCCAGGACTACAGGTTGTTCTCCACAAACTGATGACAAAAAGAGATTTTTAAAGACTATATCTAAACAACAAACTTAGAATTAGTCATGACTGAAATACTATGAAAAAAACTAGGGTATGTTTTCTGGGGGCTCCTATATGGTCAAAAAGTAAAGATAAATCTCCAAATGTTCAGATACATGTTACACACACACACACACACACACACATGCATGTATAGTATATACTAAATTCTATACAGATATATGTATATTCCCTTTCAATTATGAGAATATACACAATTATATATATGTATATATATATATATATATATATATATATACATATATATAATTTTCTCATCAAACTCCTAACCTTTCAACGTCATGTTTGGATGGAAAACTTGGGAGGATAATTGGATACAGATGAAGGAACAGAGGACGATGCTATTATCTGAGATCAAGTGAGAAGACAACCATGGATTCCTCAAGAAGAGTTTTTACCAGAGACCAGCTGCTCTAGTTAGACGTGTCCCTCAAAGTTTCATGCATCTGAGGCTTAGTCCTCAGCCTGGAGCTATGAGGATAATCACATATTCCAGTAGGAGCATGGGACTAGACTTTTTTTTTCTCTCTTCTTCTACTTCCTAGACATGTAGTTAGTGGATTTGCTCCTCACTGTACTTCTATAATGATTTGGTACAGAGTCAAAATATTAAGGTCATTTGATCTTGAATAGGAGCCTACAAAACTGAAAACTAAAATAAATTAACTACATCAGGAATCTGTCATAGTAGTAGAGCAGTGACTAACTTACCAACGACACTTGTGCAAATGTTTATTGTGTTTCTACATCTGTGAGGAAACAAATTTTGTTGCCTTAGGTACCAAGTCTAGTAATTTGTTCTAGCAACAGACAAATTTTGAAATAATTTATTTTTCTTTTCTTATAAGTTCAAGAAAATTTTGGACCTTTAAAATTAGATACAGTCTTGAAATGAATAGTTTCTGGTAGTTTAGGTATTATTAGAGGTTGTTTTTTCAGGTAATAAGACACACTAGTTACTCTGACAGGCTTTTTTCTCATTATACAGTACTAGACTGTGCATAAAATTTGTTTTTGATATTCTTCACTCATATCTAGAAATCTTGATATTATCACTACTATGACCACTCTTGCTTTGTAAGGCATATAGTACTTGGGATGGTTTCCACACAGTGCAAAGGTTACTGTCACTATTAAGGACTATAATGAACATGGGTGAGGCTAAAATTGAGGCTCCTGGATTAACTCTGGAAGTTACTTCATTTAGTCTTTCTAGAAATACAGCTTCATCTGATTACAGGCAAAAGTAAAACCTGGATCCCTTTGGATTAAATTTCACCATGATTTTTCATATATTAATAAATTCTAAATATGAAGTCCAGTTATGGGCCATGATTCCCAAGGGAGGTAGACAAGAAGATTAAAAGGGAGAAGAACCATTAATTTATCTAGTATCCCAAGTCCTGAGATACTATATTTTTATGTAATGTGAATCCTTTTAAATACAATACATGGTATCACAAAATTTAAGCAGTATCTTACCTTCAAAACAATTGAATCTGGAAATTAAGCAACAAAGCATATGTCATTTTTAAACAAGATAGAATAACTACAGTGAGTTTATTATGACCAGAAACATCCATGTCAATTTCCTGTACTGGAAAGTTTATCTCCAGGTTATCAGTGTGTTGAAAGATGGGGTCTTTTGAGAAATGTTTAGGTCATGAAGGCTCTGCTCTCTCAAGTGAATAAATGCTACCATAAACATGAAATTCAGGAGTAAGCTGGCCAAATTGGTCCTCATTAGTCATATACAGACACAAAAAGAAGGCCATTTACTGAATACCAGACACAGCAGCCTCTTGGTCTTAGATGTCTCATCTTCACATGTGAGAGAAAGAAGTTTATGTTTTCATGAATTACCCAGTCTGTGGTATTCTCTTATTGTAGCAAAAACTGAGATATCGTTAGACTAAGATAGAATCAATAATGTTACAGTTTTATAGAGAGTCCTTGAACTTGGACGTTTATTGGAGGAAATAACACAGTGTTTCACAAAGAGACAAGAAGATACATGATGTGGAAATTACTAGAAGGGAGTTCTGCCCCTCATGGGCATTAGCCATACTATCTATATTTACCAGCATCCTTAATTGTTCTTTATGTTTAATGCTTATATACTGATCTTTGGCTACCAAGAAGTGGACAGGAGTCTACAAATGTTTGGTGTGACTTTTTTGTAGTGCTATCTATCTCCTTTTTATTACAAATGGATGGCTATAGGGTGTTATCTTTCAAAAATGGAAACATTACAAAGAAAGCACTGACAAGAAGTTTTAAAAGTAGAACTACCACATGAACTAGCTGTAGCACTCAAGTATATATATGAAGAAATCAAGTCCAAACAACAAAAATACCTCCGCATCGATGTTTGGTGTGGCAGTACTCACAACAGCCAAGTATGCAATTGGTATCAGTGACCATCAGGGATAAATGGCTAGGATAAAGAAATGTGCTATTTATACACAGTGCAGTTGTATTTAACCATGAGGAAAAAACAAATTATGTCCTTTGCAGGAAAATGGATGGAACTTGAAAATCCTCATATAAAGTGAACTAAGTCAGACTCAGAAAGACAAATAGCCCATGTGGAAAGTAGATTCAGAAAGAGAAAGATATGGAAATAGAAGAGGAGAGAAAGGAACCAGTAGGAGAGAACACGGGACAGGAGAGAGGAATGAGAGGCAAATATGATCAAAGAATGCTGTATGAATGCATGGAAATGTCATATGAAGCCCATTGTTTTATACTATTAACATATGCCAATAAAAATGGGATTTTCAAAAAGTAAAAAATAAAATAAATAATTATTTTTTAAAAAGAGAGAAAGAAAGCAGCTTTGGTTAATGCACATTATTTCTGTATAGTGGTCTAGTAAGACTACTTAACTAGAGGCATTCATAGCACAAATTGATTTAGCAAAATATAAATTTATATTATCATACACCACTGTAAAATTGGAGTTATTATAGTAACTGACGCAGTTTACCTTGATGAAAGATAAAAGTTTGGCTGCAACTTATATGGATCCAAATTAACAAGACAACAGGAAACTATGGAGAGGGTGGAAGAAAAGAAATTTGCCCTTGAACACTTTGCAGTAAGTTGAAAACTGCTAATTTACAGGAATAGAAATAATGATGCATACCCAGTTCACTATAAAGAAATCTACAATTACTCTCCCGCGTTGGAATCTGTTGATGATGCGCAGAAATAGCACCTGCCAAGGGGAAGGAGAAGAAGAAAGAACCAGTCACTGGCCTAGGACCTCAACTGGGTGAAGGAGAGGATGATGTGGTGTCTGCTATATCTTTGCATCCTTCAGTGACAATTTTCTTCATGCCTAACATCTCTCTGGAAAGGAACCCATCTGCTGAGTTACTGGAGGAATGAAGGGAAAGGCTGACTGAGATGAGTCCTCCCCCTATGCCACCATGTTGGCTTTCCAGCACGTGGCCCAGAGATGGAGGGATCTGGGTTTCACTGCCTTGCACACCAAACTGTGGGTCACAGGAAACAGGACCAAGACTCCTGAAGCTGGAGTCCAGTCACTCCTGCAGGAAGGAGAGTCACTGTGGTTGCCGACTGTGAACAAGATTTAAGATTATTTTCTGTTAATAAATTGTTGCATATAAACTTAATAGTAATAATAATAAATAATAATAACAATAAAGAAACTTACAATCAGACAGATTTCCACAATTAAAAGATATGGCCTTGCCGGGTGGTGGTGGCACACGCCTTTAATCCCAGCACTCGGGAGGCAGAGGCAGGCGGATCTCTGTGAGTTCGAGGCCAGCCTGGGCTACCAAGTGAGTTCCAGGAAAGGCGCAAAGCTACACAGAAAAACCCTGTCTCGAAAAACCAAAAAAAAAAAAAAAAAAAAAAAAAAAAAAAAAAAAAAAAAAAAAAAGATATGGCTTTATGGAAAATACTGATCTTCTTCAGTGGAATATCAATAGAATGCTATTGTCTAGTGGGTTTCTAGATAACAGCAGCCCAAGCTGAAAGAGTCCAACAATGACCACAGTGTGCTACAGTGAAAAGAACCATCACCTTAGAAATCTATACCCAACAAAAACACCCTTCAAGGAGAAAGCAAAACACACATTTGTCAGACAAAAGAAAATTGATAAAAGCCATTCACTGGCAATATTCACTTAAAAACTCCAAAAGTTATACTACAGACACAAATAGATGCCTTAAAATACAAAATTTTAATGTACCTAAAAAGGCCAGTGAGTGAAGTTGAACTTTCTGACACTTAGAGACAACTGCCTTCATAATATTGTGACTTCAATGAGTGAAAAGGCTGCCCATGATCATGGCATTGCCATGAAACTGAGTTGAAGATACCAACCTGTGCATTAGGCTGTGAAAAAGGAAATGCAGTTTTCAAGGGAAGAAGAAGGAAAAGGAAAAAGTAAAGGAAGCAAAAAGTCTTAAACCAGTTACAGAATGTATTTCTTGAAAGACCAAAGCAAGAAAGTGCCAATTATAATAAACAGGCCTGGGCCTAGTTGTGGGAAACAAATTTATGTTGAGATGAAGCTGTCCCCACCTGCTTAAATAAGCAAGGGGATGGAATTTGAGGCAATTCCCATTATTCTGGAACTATGTGTTTTTAATCAGACTTATACGGAAAGATACTGGGTCCAAGTCATTGCATCACTTGTAACTATGGAACTGTGTAGATGAAAGAGACAGTGTGGTCTGCAAACCCCAAATGTGTACATGTTCTGAACCAGCATTCCTAAATAGAAACAAACAAAAAACTTCTTTATCATATATGCCAGGAAAGGAATTACTGCAGCACTGTTTGCAATAGCAAAAGAACTTCGAGGATGAAGCCAACTCTGTGGTCAGAAACAGTCAATTCTGCATGTCACAGAGTAGAGGTGGGCACACTTTTCTCTGTAAGCACTGATGGTGTCAGTGGAGCACCACACAGTTTCTGCACAAGAAAGATAGTAAGTAGTCTAAGCCTTCGGGAGTGTATGTTTTCTTACATGTCCTAAATACTAAAGAGCTTTCTCATTTCACAGGCCTGACCAAATGCAGTGGGGAGTCAGATTTGACCACCAAGTTAGGCTTGGATTTTAGCTGTAAGTTGCAAGTCCCTGCAAATAGGACAGAGAAAATTGATCACATGACATAATTTTTGGAAAGCACAAATGAAACATATCTAACATATATTTTGTGCTAAAATTATTTTTAAAAGAATTAGAAAGATAAGCCAAAATGTTGTAATAATGGTTTTCTCAGGAAGGAAAAGAGAAATGAGAACCCAAGAGTAGTTGAAATTGTCATCAGTAGCATTTTGTTCTAAAAGTGCATAACACCCACAGGTTTCATACACTCTGTTTTATACCGAAATTTTTCACAACTAAAAAATGGCTGCATCCCAAATGATCTAATTGTATGGATGTGATTTTTCTGTAGTAGGTGACTGGTGCATCATGACATCATGTTTCCCACCACCGAGGAGACAGTCATGGAGACTTTCAAGGGAAACAAATAAATGTAAACAAACTTACATAGACAGCTATGCATCCTTTCACAAACGCACTGTATGCATGCATATGGCCATGAAGTTTTAAAATTTGAAATACTTAATAGAATAATCTGTTTCCAGAAGTTTAAAACAGTTCATAAAACCATGTTTATATGACTCAAAGACAAAAGCTCAATAGCAATATTATAAAGCAGGAGTATGTATAACGTCTGACCACTATATGCATATATTTTCTAAATATACACTTTATATAAAGAAATTATAAAATCACAAGACTATAGCTTGCTCAAAATAAATGTTATGTTGTATACAGGGGGTTGAACTGGTGCTAACTAATCATGGGAAATAATGTGAATGTGATTCTTAACTTATATAGGCTTATATCAGGTTTCTGAAAAAAAAAATCATGTGAAATTCCTCTTTCTAAAGGTCTGCAGGGAAAATGCAGAATATTAATTTTCATGGTGTTCCATTCCAGCATTCTGAAAGAATTATATGTCTGGGTACGGTAGTTACTAAATCCTGGCACTAATACAGCCAAAAACATTCCATGAATTGAATGAGAGTATTTCCACCCAAAATGTGCCAAATAACAGGTCACCTCAAGTGAATGGAGAAAGGTGTAATTATAGTTGCATTTAATACCTGTAATGAACTCAACTTAGAAAGCTTTCCATTGTTTGTATGCCATATACTAGTTATAAATACATTTTAAAAGGTGTAGCAGAAAGTGAACATTAAAACTTCAAGGTTGTTTTACACACACACGGTATCTGTTGCTGTGGGGGCAGACTGCACTACTCGGTTATGTGTGTACTTCACTGCCAAGCAAAATACATTTGCCCAGTTTGAAATTAGGGATTTTTATTTTCTTTCCTGCTCAAATTATTTGGATTTAAGCGAACATGTATAACTATAAGAACCTGATGGATGATTGGGTAGAGACCTAGGGAAAATATTCACATGCTCTAAATGAAAATATAAGTTCCTGGAGAGGAAAAGAAATCACCACTCTGTAAAAAGAAGTGATAAAAAGAATGCCTGTCATGATTTCATGGGAAGACTGAAATAACACTGTTTTATGTCATTCAGATAAACTGAAAATATTTCATGAGCAGGATTTTGGCTTGCAAGTATTATTAAATAAACTTTGGGCAGAGACAGGGATGCCTAAAGGTAAATTATTGAAAATTTAAATGCTGGTGACACTTAGGAGCTGTCATGAGTGCTGTTGTTGGTGTTCCTGAGGTCAAAGTACCAACCTGTGAAAAAGGACCCTGACTTCTCTTCCATGTTCATGGTGTTGCTCAACTTACCAGTCATATTGGTCATGACTAAGGATACCAAACCAAGTGAGCTTTGTAATTTACGTATTCATCTACTGCTCTCATAAGCTGAGCCTGTCAATGACATAATAATAATCATATGTATTGATTAAAATGGATGGACGGTTAAGCCATATAATTGTGAATTTCCTCATCCACTGGGACCTGTTCTTAAAACTTGATTGGATTTTGTTGTGATAATTATACAAGGTTGAGTTTCATTATGACTCTTTTATATTAAAACACTGCTTACATTTATTGGCAGCCAGGTTTCATGTTTCACCTGCTATTCAGAGCAAAAAAAAATCATCAAAATGGCATTTTAAAATTTTTATTTAATTTCAGCTAGTATAGAAGATTTCCTCAGGGCATGTCTATGCACACTTAATTTTGGGTGATTTTGCCTCTGCCTTCCTACCCCTCTCTCAGATCTGCTTGCCTGTATCTACTCCTTATCTTGTCATCAGTGCTCCCTCTCTGTGTTCATATCCCATGTGTTCTCTCACCCTCCACACCTTCACTTCCTTAAACTCTCTTTTCCCCACATCACGGGCTTTTTCCAGTTTTTTTCTTCCTCTACCCACTACTTACCTCCACAACAATACACACACAGAGGACAATTAAGAGTGAAGGTCCACATTTAACAGAGAACTTGTAGCATTTGTCTTTTGATCTTGAACTACTTAATATAATATTTTTTTCAGTTACAATCATTTTCCTGTGGATTTTATGATGTCATTTTTCTTCATGACTGAGTAAAATTAAATTGTGTATATATGCCTCATTATCCATTTACCTGTTGATGGACGAGTAAGCTGATTCCATTTTCTTACTATTGTAAAAAAGAGCAGCACTATAAACGGATGTGCGAGTACCTCTGTAGTAGGATATGAAGTCCTGTAGATATATACCCAGGCATGATATACTTGGGTCCGAGAGTAGCTGCATTTTTGATTTTTTGAAGAGCAGTTGCACTGATTTCAGTAGTGGCTACACCTCTTTATATGTGCGCAAACGCTAAATAAATTCCCTCTTTCCCCACATACTCATTGATACTCATTTGACTTACGTGTTTTCTTGTTGACAGGGGGAAAGGACACTCAATTTTAAGAAATAAATACTTAGCCAGTTTACTTTGATTCATTTTCATGGGTATATTTAAATTAAACATTTTAAATGTTTCTTGTACAGAATATTTTAGTTAGAGCCTAGAAAGATTGTTTAATGGTTAAGAACACTTGATAGTCTTGCAGAGGACCAGTGATCAGTTCCCAGCACCCACATCGGGCTGCTTACAACCTCCTGTAATTCCTCCCAGAGGATCCAGGGATCACTTCAGGCTTCTGCAGGCACTTGCACTCAAGTGCATGTCCCCAAAAAGAGATACAATTAAAAAGAAAATAAATGTTTTGAAAAAGATTATTTTAGTCAGAAAATTGATACGCATGCATTAAAAACCTTCTGGATGTTGAAATGTCCAGATATATTAACATTAAATGCCATTCAGATATCCACCACAAAATAAAGGTGTATTTATGTACATTTTGGCATATTTTAGTTCAGAAACAAGGTTAGGTATAGCATGAATTTAGGTCAGTTGGTAAATAGATATCTGAAGGATAGTTATTCTTGCATGCTAGAGATAATGGGAGTGTTTACAAGGCAGCAACTAAAGGAACCGCAGAACAATAACCAGTGGTAACAATGTATTTCTATTCATGGTAATTAGAACTACTATCTAACACCTTGCCATGACTAACATAGTCCACAGACCAATTATTATCAGTGCTACTTATGAAGCTGTCAGAAATGCAGAATATCAGATTCTGTTCCTTGCTTACTAAATTGCAATCTGCATTTTAGCAGTAGTTCACTGATTTGCAAATGCATTAAAATACATTGAGTTTTACATAGTCAGAGAAGTGGTGAGTCAGAGATGAGGAACTGACTGACTACCACAACAGGCCAGATGTTATACCACATGCTTAAAGTCTTAGGAAATTGTTTTACTTAAGTCAGAACTTAAAATTAAACTTTTATAGGGCTGGAGAGATGGTAGAGATCTGTTTAAAGTGGGAAAAGCCCTGGGTTCTATCTCAAGCTTCACAAGACAAATAAATGGAATAAAACAAGATAAACTATATAGGAAAATATTTTCAAAGATGATCTTAATGTGGTTTCAGCCTCATACCAGGAGAAATCTATGCATTAGTGTGTCATATGGTCTTTAGAGGGGAATCAGTCCAGCATGACAATAGTTCACAGTGCTCCACGGTAGTCATAACAACACTGTGATGAGTGATGTCCTCCAAAGAGAAAGTCAAGGGCATCAACTTCAGTGAAAGTGCATTGCCTCCGTTAACCTCTGCTATTCATTATTGACTCTGTTTCTCAGAAAGGACAGGAGAGTGCTCTGAAAACTTAACAGAAACAAACTGTACATACACAACCTATCTACCAATATTCACGAGTGCCATTTAAAAAGGAAATCTATTTCACTTCTTTTTTTTTTGTATCTTCTATTTTAAAACTGAGAATCCTTGCACTTGCTTTTTCCCATGCTCATTTAAACTTTCTTGAACATTGAATTTTAATAACTGTAAGAAGGGATTCTATTCTACAAAATAACTATTGCTAGTGAATTTACTGAACACTTAGTTTCCATGCATTGCCAATATTACATTTTAATAATTGTTTTTGCCACAAAGCCATGATTATTTCCTTCAAAGAAATTGCTAAAGTGAAATTATTTACCCATTTCAACTTGTTTATTCGTTGACAACCTTCAATTTTGAGAATTACAGGAAATATACAAGAAATTCCTTTAGGACCTGATCTAGAGGTCTGGGGCCCTAGTTTTCCACTTGCATTGTGGTGCACATTCTCTCTTCTCCGTGCCCTCCCCCGCCCCCCGCCATCTTTACCTGTTTCACACCTTATTTTCTCCTCTCTTACCTGTAGCTTTTTTTTTTTTTAATATCTATTTACGTGTATTTATTTATTTTTGTGCTGCAGTGAGCTTGTGTGAGTCAATAGACACCTTGCAGGGGTCAGTACTCTCCAAACTTCTTGTGGGTGCCTGGGATGGAACCCCGCTGATCACTGAGCCATCTCACGAGCCTTGTGTATAGCCATTCCAAAGTCAATCAAAATCTGCCCCCTCATCAGTAAAGATTTTGATATACTTCCTCTAAGAGTTAAGTTTCTGCGTATTCATTTGTGTGCTTTTGTCACCTGATCATGATTAGGATGGTAAAGTCAGAGAGCGGTTACTATTTCACATTCTATATGTAAACATCCTCAACTTCCCCGTGGTTCCTTACAGTTCATCCCCACGTTCTGCCTACAAACCCTGTCCCGCCCCGCCCCGTGCACGCCAGAATCCAAGGCCAGTTCTCACAGTCCTGGTAGGTAGTTAGTTTCCTTAAGTCTAAACAGTTTCTCAAGTTTGTTTTTGATTTTTTTTTTTAATTTAAAATAGTTTCCAAAAGAGGAAAAACAGAATAGCTGACTATTTTCCTATCTTTAAAAAATTGAATATCAATGGTTTTTAAATTTTGCTAATCTTATCATCACAATGTGGATTCCATTTTACTCTAAATGTTTACCACTTAGATTATCAAAAAGTTACTCACTGTCTCTTCTCACATGTATAACCAACTTCCTTCTTTTCCCTTGTTCACTGCCTGTTTGTGCTTTTTTGTTGTTGTTTATTTTATCAGTGTCTTTATTTTATTTTTATCCCATTGGCTAATATTCTATATTCTGTGTACTAGAGATGCTTCTTTTAAAATCTTCTCTAGGTCATTTGGGATGCTCAATAGGTACAAGTGCTTTTATTTTCACATTGTGATATAAAATCAGCCCTTTTTGTACTTGTTTACGTATGGTATTGAGTCTGGAACACCTACTCAGCATTAGCTGTATATGCCACTAAATATCCATCTATTTTGAGATTACTTTCATATTGATTTTGAGCACTATGAAAGGTATTTGTTAACTTAACATACACAGTATCTTAAAAATCTATTAATCTTTCTATATTATCTAGTAACTCAGAATGCCAACTTTATATTATACTAATTACATAAAAACAAAGCCAAAACATCTCATAACAAGATTTAATGTTTTAGAAGAAAATGTTTAATAGAATTTAACATAGAATAAATGAAAGGAAGTAATACAATAATGGACATAAAAGAAAACACATTTGTCTATTGATTAAAAATGGGTAATCTTCCCTTTCTAAATGGAACCTAAAACTTCTTCTTCTTCTTCTTTTTTTTTTTAAAGAAGCTGGGCACAGTGACACATGCCTATAATCCCAGCATTGAGGGAGATGAAGGCCACAGGATGACGAGTTGAAGGCCAACTTGTACTAATGGCCCTACTGGAAACTGTAAGAGCTTACTGTCTCTAAAGAAAAAAAAGAGAAAGTACAAAAAAAAGTAAGCCCAAAAGGAAGAGAGAGATTGCTATTTGCCTCGATTTGTTTTTAGACTAGCTACTTTAATCTAGGAACTCACAGAAAGGGAGAACAAGGAATAGGAGACCATGGTAAATGAAGACCACATGAGAAAAGGAAGAAACAAAGTGCTAAAGAGGCCCACAGAAATCCACAAAGATACCCCCACAATGGACTGCTGGCAATGGTCGAGAGACAGCCGGAACTGACCTACTCTGGTGATGGGATGGCCAAACACCCTAATAGTTGTGCCAGAAACCCCATCCAAGGACTGAGGGATCTGGATGCAGAGATCCACGGCTGGGCCCTGGGTGGAGCTCCAGGAGTCTAATTAGTGAGAAAGAGGAGGGTTTACATGAGCGAGAATTGTTGAAACCAAGGTTGGATAAAGCACAGGGACAAATAGCCAAACAAATGGAAACACATGAACTATGAACCAAAGGCTGAGGGGCCCCCAACTGGATCAGGCCCTCTGAATAGGTGAGACAGTTGATTGGCTTGATCTGTTTGAGAGGCATCTAGGCAGTGGTACCGGGTCCTGTGCCCATTGCATGAGTTGGCTGTTTGAAATCTGGGGCTTATGCAGGGACACTTGGCTCAATCTAGGAGGAGGGGACTGGACCTGCCTGGACTGAGTCTACCAGGTTGATCTCAGTCCTTGGGGGAGGCTTTACCCTGGAGGAGGTGGGAATGGGTGGTGTGCTGGGGGGAAGGGGAGGGGGGCAGGAGGGGGGAGATCAAGGGAATCCGCGGCTGATATGAAGAACTGAATGGTATTGTAAAATAAAAGGAAGGGGAAAAAAAAAAAAACACTTAAGAGATCTGAGCAGCTGGGGAATACTTTCAGTAGTTAAATTATTAGAATTTAGCAAAGAATGCTTAATTTTTACCTTTATGTTTTAATAGACAATATAGAAATTTATTGTGTTTACTCAACTGTTTATTTCTACCTGCAACCCCAAATCTTACTACTGAGAGGGAAATGTTCACTAGCATCAATCTATCCTGCTGGGATTGTTGCACTGTACTCTTCATGTTGCATAAGATGGCATGCTTATTGCTGAACATACATTTTAGTAATTAAGTGAATTTTAGCGTAAAGTTTAATTTATTTAATGAAACTAGCAAATTTAGACTTGTTTAAGTGTCAGTAAAATATTAAGTACCATACGATCTGTGCCAAGTAGTTTAAAATTGGGGTCGGAGGCACATGAAATTAATTGTTAAGAAGAGAATTTATCAACTTAAAGTACTCCACAATCAATGATGTCATTTAATGCATCTTTTGGCAATGATTATACCCTAGGGAAACACATGAATACCCTTATCCAGTCTACAAAGACACTAATGGGGAGGAGGATGGACTGATGCTTGCATTTGCATGTGGGCCTGAGCCCAGAGGAAGGAGAAAGGCAAAAACCATAAAGCTTCCCTCAGGCCCCATGCCTGAGGCACGTCTACCACACTCTCCAGGAGGACTGTTTTCTTTATTCATTTGATGTTTTTTTTTTTCCTTTTTTACCTCTTGTGTTTTTGGATGCTTTCCATTTTTTTAGGAAAGCCACATTTTAAAAAAATAAAACAGATCTACATGCATTATTTACATCTTAGGTTATTAGTACAAATCCATAATTAATAAGGAAGTCATACTGTATACTTATTTTGGCCAGGGAGTTGCAGTGATATAATCAATTAGCAGTGCAGTATTTATAAGAATTTACTATGGCCAGAAATGTGTGGGGATGTTTGGGTTGATTACATCTGTAAGTTATTAATGATAATAATGGAAGATAGGCAATTATGAATAGTTCATTTTTCTAATTATTGTAATTTTCTGAGCATTTTATAATCATAATTTTATTCAGAACTCCATACACAGTTTTAAGTGGTTTTGGGTTCATGCTATAGAAGAGGGGACTGAAGTAAGGGAAAGTTTAGCAACCACTTTAGTTGTAAACTTGATGAGACACAGTCTAAAATATCTATTTCTCTGACATGGAAATGTATCCATTAAATATAATTGTATATATTTTAATCTCTCAATGTCATAAACGCTTCCATTTAAAATATATTAGCAGTAATTGAATTAAAGCATCAACATGCAAGGACATAAAATTGGCACTTTAATTCGAATTTTGTTCCTCTTTGATTTTTCTAGTGGATATCTGGTTGATGTGCAATTTAAAATTTTGATTAGAATATAATATAATTACATTATTTACCCCTTCTCTTTCCTCACGTCAAAACCTCCCAATATTCCCCCTTGCTCTTTCAAATTCATGGCCTCTTTTTTTATTAACCATTGTTACTTACATATATATGTATTCTTATATATCCTGCTAAGTCTGTATGTTTTCAGGGGCTGACCTTTTGGTTTGGGGGAACCATTTGGTGTGCTCTTTCTTGGGGAAGACTATCAGCATTCCTTAGTTGTTTCAAAAAACAAAAGAAATAGTTTTAAAATATACAAGCATCTACTATCTTGACACTTACATGCTGGAAATGATAGTAGGGAAATATTCTCTTTGTTTTCTTGAATTAATCAATTATGAGCATATGAGAAAAACTGCTTTTATTAGAAGACAACCTTCCAAACCTGAAAAATGGAGGGAATCTAGATAGTGAGTTTCCAGTGAATCTGGGAGAATTCAACTTTTGAATGGACTCAAGGGGATTGTATCCCGAAGATGGAAGATGGGGGTGGGAGGACAGGATCCCAGAGCAATGTGACATTAAAAACTGAGTAAATGGGAATTTTCACAGAACAGGCTTGAGTCAAAGATCTTATGGAAAAGAATACCTTTCCCTCATGTCATGGCATCATTCATTAGCCATTATCATACCATTACTTCCTAGGCAACAATATGACAATATTCTTCCAGAAGCCTCTCATCTTCCATAACCTATAAGGAAGGACTGTGGCTGGTTGATGGCTCAAATAAAATACAGTGATTACAAGGATTTAAATTTTTCATTGGTCAAGGGCCAATGGCCAAAGTTTACAGTGTTCCTAACAGACATAAGTATTTTATGCAGTGTCCCTTAATGCTTAATATCTTTGGGTTTTTTGTTTTCTTTTTTCTTTTTCACTAGCAAAAGAATAAAGTATGGGCTTTTTTTCCTTTATTTTCAGCAGTGCGTTTAATTGTGATCAAAGTTATAATTATATAGTTTTAAGATAAGAAAGAGCTTGTTCATATCAACTAGGCAACAAAGTAACATTCCAGGGGTGAGGTATCAGAAGTCACTCCTTGCTCCTTCTGACTTTTATTGAAAGTTCCAAGAGTCTTTTGCTGCTAAGGCTCTATGTCCATGCTAAATGGTGAATGAATGTGAAGGGAAAGGGTAAATGCATCAGGGAACAGCACAGACCAGACCAGACATTGTGAACATTGCTAGAAATCTTTCCAATGACCCACAGTGGTAGCATCCTGACTTTCTTTAGAGGTGAGGAAGATAACTCTCATGAGAGGCTAAATCTATCATATAGTCACAGAGACAAACTCTGGATCTACTACTTAATGTGTGGTTTCTTGCTAAGGTTCTGTGGTCTTGGACAAATTACTGGACTTTCTGAATCACAGACCTAATTTTTTTTGTGTGTTTGTTTTTGTTTTTATTTTTTTAATTTTCTTTTATCTAGAAAGCCCAGATTTCCATTTGTAAATTCACCCATGGCTGGACTCCACCCTTGATTTGATGGATGATCCATAGTATAACAGTTTAGTACTATCCAAAATAAAATGATTCACACTGCATACATATAACCAAATCTGGGGGACAGGTGTGGTGGCTCATGCCTTTAACTCCAGTACTCCAGAGACAGAGGCAGGGGGATTCATATCAGTTAGAGGTCAGCCTCATCTACATAGGGAGTTCCAGACCAGCCAAAGTTATGCAGTAAGACCTTGTAACAAAAACAACAAGAAAGAAAGAGAAAAAAATTGATAGCCACCACATTTAAGAAGTGAAAAAACACATTCCTAGTAACACAATTTACTAGGAATAACATTTTTAGACTTAATTTCACACTGCTCTTTAACTTCATCTCAATTCAGATTCACCATGGAGTATGGGCCACAGATGGGAGGGAGAACAGAAAGAGGGGGGGTGAGGGGTGGGAGAACAGAAAGAGGGGGGTGGCAGGAGGGAGAATAAAGTTGGCTCAACGATACCATAATACACAGTCCTAAATTCATAACTTAATTCTCTGAATTTATTTTATTCATCATTTATTCCGCACTATGCAAATTCATATTCTTTCAAAATTATCTTCTTTGTAGAAACAAAAAAACTTGCATTGGACTATTTTTGGATACGTGATTCTGAGGTTCTAATCTTGCAACAGCAGAAGATGCACCCAATATCCTCTATTCTAGAAACAGGAAGACTATACCAGTCTATCAGCTTAATTACAAAGTCTACTTAAAGAGAACTCCCTATGGGGCTGTGGAGTTTAGATCTTTACTGTGTTGAATTATCATCACCCAGTCCATGCATAAAATTACTCTGTTCTGGGTTCTCAGTTTAAAATTGTTTTTAATGTTGGTGGAGATAAATACAGCATGTGAGCAAACACGGTTTGCTGCTCAATTGTTCAAAAAAAGCCCTCACATAAACAACTGTGGTGCTTATTAATGCTAAAAATATGTGAAGTTGCAGTGACTCTGCATTTGAAGTCTAGTATGTGTCGTTTGTTTTATTCATGATAAACAGATCATTTAGTTGGAAAAATCCCATCTGCTTAGATATATCTCTTATTATTTATGAGAACCATGTTTAGGAATGCAGGAGGCACATGTGCATAATTAATCCTGAAGAGAATTAGACATTGTTTGATTCACAGCTGAATGCAATTAGCATTAGGAAGTTTACATATGTTGGCAATAACACAGATTAGCAACTAAAGTGCTTGTTAAAAAATTTAACCTGAGGCTGCTGGAGCAGACCTCTCTTAATGATGCTTTAAATGTTGTTGATGAAGTAATAATCAATTTTGTTTTATAAATAGTAAATCAAGAATTTAGGTCTAATTAACCGTGCTACAGATCACTTCACTTACATATCAGATGTACTTGTGATGTGTGCTATGAACTTTCTTTGAGGCTTGTATGCAAACAGTTGCTATGAGGAAGACATGATCCTTTCCAGTAGTGGAAAATCAACTATTGCCCAGGCAGGGAAGAGTGAGGGGTCTACCTTTCCCAAGGACTCATCCAGAGGTGTGGAGCAGGAAAGCTGTCTTTGTCCCCACTGCCTTTAATTGCAGGAAATAGAAACAATGCCTTCTCTTCTCAAGCAAAGCCATTAGGCAGCTTTACAGACTGTGAAACAGAGGCATCTAATAGGGAGGGAGGAGACAAATGGAAATGATGAAAATGAGGCCGAAAGTAAAATTGAGCTGTAATTGTTTGCACTTCAACTTTGAGAAGTTCACCATTAATTAAAATGTTTCTGCTCCACTCACCACCAGAGTGGCAAGAAGGAGGCTGGGCTGATCAAGAGGCAACCCTGGAGCCTTCCAGAAAGCACACAAGGTCTCTCATGAGGGAACATCTCCCGTGTACAAATACGGCGGCGTCACAGGGTGCAGTCAGGCACACTCTCATGTGACACAGCTCGAACATCCCTTATTTGCGGTTTTGGTTTTTCCTGGACCTCATTATAAAGCAGGATCATAGGTTTTCAGATTGAATGGAACTAAGGAAATGACATAGTCAGGAAATATTTAGCACATTTTGTAGAGTGTACTCTTCAATCTGTTTTTTTTTTTTTTAATATCTTAGGAATTCTGGATATAGATGCCTTTCACTGTGATAATTGCTCAGAATTAGTAACAGTATTCTCCTTTTGAGTCAGAATCTTATGTGTCTCAGGCTGACCTCGAACTCGCTACAGAGCAAAGGATGACTTTAAACTTCTGATCCTTTGGCCACTATATCCTAAGTGCTGGATTATAGGCTCATGCCATCATATCCCACGTATGCAGTGCAGGTGACAAACTCAGACCTTAGTGCATGCTGGACAAGGACTCTAACAATATCCCCACCTGAATGATGTTGTTTTCCTTAGCACATAAGATAATAGGAATGTGTCACAACACTTGGAGTAGAGGAAGAAGGATCAGGAGTTCAAGGCCATCCTTGGCTAAATAGTGAATTCAAGGCCACCTTGGATCGAAAATAAAATAAAATAAAATAAAATAAAATAAAATAAAATAAAATAAAATAAAATAAAATAAAATAAAATAAACGAATACCATAACACATCAAGATAATCAGAAACAGTGATAACATCTTAGCTTCAATTACTTGTCATTGTTATGAAAAATACTAATTACTGTTTAAATACTGGATAGGCATTAACATTATTATGTATCATGTAGTCCTTATGTCTCTTCTGTGCCTGGTATTGTGGTACAGATAAGAGGTAACTAAGTGAGTGCTATGGTATAGGAGAAAACGCAGCCATGACTTAGTGATCAGCCTACCCAGCATACGGTTCTTTTAAACACGAAGCATGGCACAACATGCTGCTGAATATTCCCAGATGTCAGAACACTGAATTCTGAGGTAGGGTGAGCAGCCAACAACTGGCCAACTAAGGAGTCTGCACTCTCCACGTCTCCTTTTATGTGCTTCTTCTGCAGAGATCCTAGCGGTCTGAGAGTCCAGCCCGAGGTAATGTACTATCCAATCACAGTCCATAGGGGTCTGCTACAGAAGTGATTGCTCAGGAGCAATTAAGCGAACGCTGTTCCCTTATTTGGTCTCCGGAGTCATTCTTCCTTGCTCCCTGTACCGACCACAGGCATTGTAGTCTTGTCGGGGGATTCCCTGGTGTCCAATGCTACAAGGATTGAATGAAACTATGCTCAAGGGGAAGCTTGTAGAACCTTTAAGAGGGAGCTTTGCTGGAGAAGGAACTCCACGGGGGGGGGGGGGGGGGGTTAGGGGGGGACTTTGCCTTTCGTAACCCGTCCCCACTTGTTCTCTCCGTTTCCTCTGTAAAGATGAAATGTGATCCCTCTGCTTCCTGACTGTCAGGCCTTCCAGCCCCTGTTTCTCTGCCTCCTCTGCCCTGGTGGACTACAGCCCCTCAAACTGTAAGCCAAAATAAATCTTTTCTTCCCTCAGTTGTTTTTGGTGGTGGTGTTTGGGCCTTCTATCACAGCAATAGAAAGTAATTAATACAATGATACTAAAATTATATAAAATTCAAGTATCCATGTGTGTACACAAAAATGTGTTGCTAGATACCTACTTCCATTGATCTCAGCACAATAGCAGTGTAGAGTAAGTATAACGCTGACCTTGTGGCCTTTTACAAAAATGTTTCCTACCACTAAACAAAGCTATTATAGTAAATGAGACCAACCAACTGTAGATTTTACACACTCCAGTCCTTCTTAGCCCTCACTAGCTCCGACACTGCAGAACTGGCCTTTGTTCCTTACTTTCCCCGTATGCAGAATTTTATATATCATCACTGGTCACACACTGAATGATAGGGGAGCTGAACCCCCACTCTGGGGCCCCTCACACCCTTTGTCATTGTCCCTTGACCCTCATAATGTTAAATTATTCTGGCTCTCCTGATAGAAATGCATAGACTGAATTGTATGTATTAAATCTTAATGATAACACCTTCTGGTACATGATCAAATCTGGTACAACTTTAATCCATTTGGCTTCTATCCAAGAAGACCCATTAAACAGAGAAAGTGCCAGCTGAATTTCATTAAAAATACTTCACGTGTAATGTGGTCCTGAGACAGGAAGCTAGAGAGTATTTTCCTTTTAATTAACAGTTATGAGTTTGAAAGATCCCATTCATATTTATATCTCCTATGTACCAGTTGTTTTCACTGGTTCCGAGGAGTGCAGTCACTACAAAATAATCATGACTCTGATGGAAGGCAGAACGTTAGCCAGGACTGAGGGACTCTGAGACCAAGGCAGTGTTGTAAATGAATGAGCCATTCAAACACAGCTGTTCTGTGCGCCTGGATAGTTACTGGCAACACATAGGAGGGAACCTTCACAGGGAAAGAACAGGGATGGAGGGAGAAAGACTGTGGATTTCTTTAATTCTATGAGTTCTCCTCCTTTTCTTCTATTTCCTGAAGAAACTACTAGAAATAGGGTTTGATTCTTCCGCATGTAAATAAAACACAAATTATTTCACTGTGGGCTGACTAATCTCTAAGGAACACGATGTTAAACGATAGATTAAACTTAATCATGGCTTTGTGTCTCACCAGAACTTCAATTTAATGCTTTGTCCTTCAATTTTGTGTTTAAACAAAGAATACTCTACACACCAACACCAATATATAAAAAGAAACATTCCTTTGACAATGAATAAAGAAGTAAATAAGAGAACCTTAAAGGGAGGGGTTTGATGAAGATATCCCATTTAGGACTGAGCACTCTAAAATCTCTCACTCTGCACTTTGTCCAGTTGTGGGTCTCTGTTAATTACCTTGTACTGTATGAAAAACTTCTCCAATGAGGGTTGAGTGGTGTATTGATCTATGGGAATAGCAGAATGTTGTTAGTAGTCATTTTATTGCTATATTCCTTTACGGGAATACTAGCAGTAGATTTTTCCAGGCCCATAAACTACCTGCTACCAAGTTCTTGGCCACATGAGCAGTGCTAGGTATGGTTTTTGCCTCATGGAGTGGGCCTTAAAACCAATTGAAAAGTGATTGGTTACTCCCATACGTTTGTGCCACTGCTGTACCCAGCATATCTTACTAGCAGGTTATTGTTGTAGACTGCAATTGATGTTTGCCTGAAAAGGAAAATCACTTTTCTCCACTAGAGTGTCACTGGGTATATCAAGGACACTTCAGAGAAGGCCTCATTCCCAGGAGCAGTTGAACAACACAAAATGAACTCCTTGTTTGTGTGTGTGTGTACCTTTTGTTTGTTCTGATATTTTTTTTGTCTTTGATTTTTGAGATAGAGAGATTGAAAGTGGGTGGAATATGAAGTTAAGGAGGTGGGGATGATCTGGCAGGAAGGAGTTGGCGGAAGGGAAAGAATATGATCAAAATATATTTCATAAAATTATTTAAATAAAAAATAAATAAGAAAGTGAAAGATAAAATAGATTAAAAAATAAGACTTAAAGCCAGGCGTGGTGGCACATGCCTTTAATCCCAGCACTCGGGAGGCAGAGGCAGGCAGATCTCTGTGAGTTCAAGGTTGCCCTGGGCTACAGAGTGAGTTCCAGGAAAGGTGCAAAGCTACACAGAGAAACCCTGTCTCAAAAAGACAAATAAAGAAAAAAATAAAAGGACTTCAAGACAATGTAACGAACTACTGTGTGTATTATAGGAATGAAAGCTAAGTACAAATAATTATTGACCCATTACTTATTTAGACAGAAATGAAAACTGACAAAGATGGTTTTCTCATTTATCAGCATGAGATTCTGAAACTTGATAGTACAATTTCACCATTATAAAATACAGTCATATGTAAAAGTTTCCATTAAAGTGAACCTCAAGTACATGGGAGCACTCACTAGCCATATTAACTAGTTAACAGTCCATAGAATCTTAATATAAATTAATAGGACAAACATTGTGTATGAACACAGAACACAGAACTCAGCTAATGAAATATAAAGGGAACTAGTTGGGAGAAGAAATCAGATCAATGGTGGGGCGGGGGTAGGGTGGGGTGGGGTGGCGCAAGAAGAATTAGTGAAGATGAAAATGATCAAAACACATTATATACATGTATGGAAATGCCACAAGAAAACAATTACTATATGTAATGAATGTATATAATAGAAACTACATACATGCAAAAAGAAAAGAAAGAGGTAACTATATATACAAGTTCAGAGTATGGGGCACTATCAAAATAGAGCAAATGCACACCTGTAGAGTAACCACAGGGCAATGTAAAGTGGGAGGGAGATGCCTCTTTTTAGGAAGTATTTAGAGGTCACAGTTCTATTCATCTCTCTCTTTGGGAGTAAAACACATGAGTGTATACACACATACACACACACACACACACACACACACACACACACACTTTTAGCACAAGACAAATCAACTCAGAAATTTCCTACCTTCATAGCTTCATACTTTTAGTTCATCACATAGCTAAATTCTCCCCAACAAGAGACAAGCAGAGCCAATATTTGTAACATGTAAGTTATCTAGAACAGAGTATGTTTATCTTCTACTACTGCTTCTTTCTCCTTCCTCTGTTCAAGATCAAGGGCACAGTGATGGACGTCTAGTGCACTCATCTGGTAGGGCTGTCATAACAAAACATCACAGGCGAAGGAGCATCAATGATATCAATGTTTCTTTTCATAGTTTAAAAGGCTAGAAATCTAAGTCAAGGAGTCACTGGGTTTGGCCTTGGCTGTAGTCCCTCTTGTCACTTGGAAGTGACCTTTTAGCTGTGGCTAAGTACAGCACCTTCTGGATGTCTTCCTCTTCTTATAAGACACTGGTCTTATAACAGTAAGTCCCCATCCTTCTGGATTGATAAGACCTTTACTA
Organism: Peromyscus maniculatus bairdii; assembly: GCF_049852395.1. Taxonomy (NCBI): domain Eukaryota; kingdom Metazoa; phylum Chordata; class Mammalia; order Rodentia; family Cricetidae; genus Peromyscus; species Peromyscus maniculatus. The sequence goes on from NC_134854.1 coordinate 11,371,800, forward strand.
GGTCCTTAAAGGATTGGTAAAGGAAATAATCTATCTTATTTAAAGTACAACTTTTTATGTCCATACAACTGTGCAACATTGATTGCCCAAGTTCTTCTTGAAACTGTATACCCACTGACCTTTGGAGCAGAGAGCTTTGTTCAGATATGAGGAACCAAGATGCTGAACCTCTGCTGGGAAAAAGTCAGGGCTTGCACAGCAACTCAGGAAGTTAGTCAAATTTGTCATTTATCCCCCACTACTCTCCAAAAACCCCTCTCACTGGCAAATCCTCCACTCATTAGCAGATATAAAGTATGGCTATGAAAATTCAAATTCCCATACAGCTTCTTTGAAAATGGAAATTGAATATGACGTGTACACGGGGACGGGGGGGGGGGGAGAGAATGAATTTATTTTTGTGTTTTGTTTCAATGAAGAGTTGTATTATTTAAAAATGGAAATGAATATTGTTAAATGATTTTGTGAAACCAGTGAGATTAACTTGTTACTCTAAACCTTATTCTGACTTTGTTGTGTGTGAATGAGAATTTTATGGTTAGGGGGATTCTTTGGAGGTTCATTTATGGGGATTGTTGTGATTCAGTCTGCCTTAGCTTAACTGTTTATTCCTGTTTTAAGTTCTGTAAAATGCTGTGAAATGAAGTTGGGACATTTTAGGCATTCATCATTTCTACAGTTCCTTTGTCTGTAGCCATAGTCTTCAGTCTTCTCTAGCTATGGAGGAGCATGGGTCATTATATTTCTATGCTGTCCTTGACCTGTAGACACTTACACTTCTCTCTGTGCACCTTTGCCTAAACATCCCTTTTTATCGAACATTTAAAAGCTCTCATTGAGCTTCTCAGTTGGGGTAAATACTCTTTTTCCCTTTCCCACTGCCTGATTATTTGAAATAGTACTTCTAAGAAAAATTTAACACAACTTTAAATGACTTTACACTATGTGCCTTGCAGGGGCTAAAGAAATATGTTCCTAGGATTCAAAAAGACTAGTGATTACTTTTGCAAACTTGGGCTAAACTATGTAGCTCAAGAAAAGGGTACAAAGTAAAACATGCAGGTTTTATTTGTCAGAACAAAAAGATTTGCCATAATAATTATAATTTAGGAGTCTATTGCGAGGCCCCTGGAGAGGGGTAAAAATGCCCTACTGCCTATCTGGGATAAAGAATCAAGAGCAATGAGCAGCATGGGATTTTACAGGAGAAAGAGTCGATCCAAAGCCTACAACTCTCCTTTCTTTAACAAAATTACAAAATTGGCAGATGAAGGAAACGCATTTAGTTTAATGCACTTGGTCAGCTCTAAAGCTTTCAGTAAAGTTTTACCTCAAAATGCAAATCAAATTATCTTAGGAACAAAGAAGCGTAACTTTCCAGATAACTGAAACTTCTGACTAGCAAAATGTCCACCAAACCCAATGTTTGCTGAAGACTAATGACCCACAAAGAAATGGGTAAAATTAATCTTGTGTTTAAAGTGTGAGTGGCCACCCGCCACATGCCTCCAGGCTGCATTTCCTCTATAGGCTTCCTCTCAAAGCAAGTGTCTAATCTTAGGGTGGGAGACATATAAAAATGTGATTGTCTTGGGCACAGACCACATGAGAGAGTGTTTATATTGTGCATCTGAAGTCTTCCCATAGGCTCCGGGTTTGAACTTTCCATCTCTCTCAGAGTATTAGTTTGAAGGCTATGGGGCTTTAGTTAGGTGGAGCCTGTAGAGGAAGTAGATTGATAAGGGCAGAGTCTGGAGAAGAGTTCCACTTCTGTGTTTAGCCACACTTTTGCTTCATGTCTGCCGTCATGAGAACAAGCAGCTGCTTCATCCCATTGCCATCATAGAATTCACTCTTTCGGCCAGAGTTGAAAGATACCTATGCAATGGTATTCATATAAATACTGATTATGCTTCTAACTAGAGACTACCGTTTATTTACACTGAGAGAGTGGGTGAGGGGAAGAAGATACAGTATAGGAAAATAAACCCCATGTTTCTTTTGTTTTGGTTTAGTTTTTTTGGTTCTTTGAGAAAAAGTTGGCTGTGTAGCCCTGAGTGTCCTGAAACTTGCTCTGTAGACCAGGCTGGCCTTGAATTCAGAAATCTGCTTGCCTCTGCTTCTCTGGTGCTGGGATTAAAGTTGTTCACTGCTACACATAGTTTATAAATCCCATTCTTAAAAACAAAATGTAACTGCATCATTTCTCTAACTGTAAAATCCAGAGATGTAGAGACAAATGACAGAGGAACATCTCAAAGAAGTAATTGAAAGCAGTTGAATTTTGAATATGTTGTGGTATAAACCTTTCAATACTATGTGTATATATAATTTAACACTTATACATGCAGACAGAAAGAAGCCAGTGAGATTTTTGCTGCATTCTTCCCTAATCAGTGAAGCTAGCTGGGCAGATTAAGTCATGGCCTTTATTTTTGACTGGTTACTGTATACTTACTTCTGGGAATGGGCAATAATTAGAGCCATATGAACAAATTTATACTTGTCTGATGTCACAATAGGTACCTAGATTAGGTCACAATTTGTAAAATACTATTACAACATGATGTCATGTATTAGTCATATGCATGGAATTTTTATCTTTGACTTTGATTTCTCAAGTGGTTTTGTTTGACGTATATAGAAATACAAATCCCACTTAAAAGTAAAACCAAGGGAAACTTCTGAAGGTGTTAAAATAGTTGTAACTCTCACCTAAAACTTCGGGTTTTTGTATTTTAGTAGTTTCATACCTCTACCCAGGATTTTCTCTCATTCCTTCTTTTTTGATAGTCATTCCTCTTAGCTCATGTGGTGACATCAAGATTGTTTCCACTCTCTCAGACTCTTCAGGGACTCAGATAACCAGTGAGGGCAACTGCTCTAACAACAGCTAACTGAAGGAACGGTCAGGTGTGGTGACCTGAGCTACAGTATGGACTGGTAAGACACACTCCAAAGAGCAAAGAAAGGAAACAATGTCCATGTACCAAGAGCACTTGGGATGGACCATTATCTACAGAAGTAAAAGATCAAAATGTGTGTATTTGTGTTGACATAAATAGCTCCTTATTTTAAATCTCTTTGTCAGAAATTTTCACCAAGATGCAGTGTGGAGTTTACGTATCACATGATCACAATGATCAAAATGGGAAAACCAAATTGTTTATTTGGCAAAAATAGTAAAATAGTGACGTCTCTCCACCTTCCTGAGAAAAGGTTAAAAAAAATAGATGGCCCAATTCTTTTGTTCAGACATCATAAAAATAAACTGCCTTACCTCAGTTTCTAGAACTTCCTGGTTTTGATGACTTAAAAGGGAGCGAACCATTCTGAATTTCACAATGACAGAAGGGTTTGCAGCACAGTGATACTCTTTTATTTCAGGAAGCAGCCAAAAGCAATTAGGAAAGGCTGTACTCATCACAGGAGAATATAGCCTGTTAAACTAATGGGAACATCAGCTGCTACAATCTTGGCAAAATGTACCAACTCTGAAGAGATGTCACCGTCTTAATAATTCTGTGATGGCCATAGGAAGACAAACAGTTGTTGTTGACGTGTGTTTGATCTTCATAAGCCTGCTGCTGTGACAAGCTACAAACTATATTTTATCCTGCACTTCTGTGATCCTTCACCCAGATAAGAACCAACACCTGGCATCTTTTCAAATTTTCTTTTCCTTTTTTTTTCCTTTTACATCAGTGGCAAAAGTTAAAAAGGTAACATGAAAAGAAAGATGAAACAGGAATACTGTTCAAATTGAAGGACTGTAGTTTCAAGTTTCAATCCTGTATCAAAACATCTCCGCCTTCTCTTCCAGTCATCCCAGATGATGAGTACAAAGAGGTACACAAACCCCGGCACAATGCTGCCTGTGTACTGCAATCCGAAAATCACAGCTACGAAATTATCCCTGACATATCAAAAACTGACAGTCGCATCCCCGGCATCTCCTCCTCTCATTCCCATGGACCTTCTTGATTAATAAATCTGACACATAAAAAGCCTCTCTATGACTAAAGTGTCAGTTACTGGGAAGACCGTTTTGATCTATTTCTTAACTTTTAGAAGAAATATTCTCCTTTTCATGAATATGGGATCCGTTCATTGACTGCCAGCTTTCAAATGACCACCTCTTGAAGTTTAATTTTAAGTTTTAAATAAATATTGTATGCACGCAGCATAATTACGATGCTCTAGAGAGATACCGTATAATGACATTCATTCTTTTTTATGTGAAAATGCCAAGCCCTTCAGGCAGCACAGCCTGTGTTTGCCACAGATGTGCAGGGATCCTTCGGTGGGTTACATTTCAGAAGTGGCATGTACAGAGCTGTCATCAAGACGCTGGCCTTGTTCCCCAAGTAAACTCCAATTTGCATGAGTTAGAAACTTTGCTTTAGACTCATCTAGTCTAAGTCCCCAAATCAATGTCACTGGCTTTCAAATGAGAATTTTTCATGTATCTGGTATGAACAAAACCTACCAATAGTCTATATAAGATGAAAATTAATAGCATCTAGATTGTTGATAGACAAAAAAATCCTTTCGACAGTCATTCATCATGTTGCATATTTTACAAATGACACTTGTTTTTACTTAAAAATTGAAATACTGCTTAAGTTTGTGTCCACATAACTTGTCAGTTTTATGCTGCATTAGGAATTACATCGCTAGATACTCCATGCATCTTTTTCACTTATTCAGAAAGATGATTAGAATAACAATCCTGTCTTATCATTTGTGTCCCTTGCTGCAGCCCTTAAAATTAGAGTCTTCATTGAAATATTATCTACTTATAGCCACATGTATTACAAAAAAATATCATCCTATAAAAAAGCTGTGCCCAAGATTCATGGATCTGAGTAACTCACCAAAACATTTACCAAAAATTAGTTTGTCAGTTTTATTTGTTTGCTTTTTTATGCTATACTTGCCACATGGCCTGTGCTGGCCTTGAACTCTCAGCAATCCTCCTGCTTCAGGATTCTGAATGCAGGGGTTATATGCATGACACACCACAGGAGTGAACACAAGCTTAGGCAGTTTTTTTCTCTCCCAGATGCAGTTCTAGCCGGTAGTTTATTAGTGCTGACTCTCAAATGCCTGAGAGAAATCTCAAGGCTTTGCTTCTAATGAATTCCTCAAATATGAATGATGCTCATCCACTCACTCACCTGACCCTGGTCCAAACCCACGTGGACTCTATTTTAGCTTTTCCTCGAATCTGCTCCAACCCTTCTCCACTGCAGTGGATGTTCGGCATGGCAGCCAAAACATTTTTGTTTCTTTTTGTTATTAGTAGGTACTGAACCCAGGGTCTCATGGATGCCAGGCAAACACATCCCCAGCCACGAAACCCATTTTTAATCATAGAGACCAGATAGTTTCAATATCTATTCCAAATATTCCTGTGAATTCAGATTATACTTGGACTAGAATAAAACCCACAGTTCTGGGGCTAAAGAGATGGTTCATCAGTAAGAACACTGGCTTCTCAACGGGAGGTTGTGGGTGGGTTCCCAGCAGCTACATGGAAGCACACAACTGTAGACGAATTTTTAAACAGTCTTATTAAATAAGAAGCACAGAGCCAAATACAGAGGTAATAGCCAAAGAGATCAGAGAACTAGAGAAGAGCCATGACTACCTTTTCCTACCACCTCACTGCCGTCACTTCCCCAGAGAGAGCTTCTTCCTGGCTAGCCTGAGCTTTTATTGCTCTCCTATTCTGCCTTCTCATTGGCTCTAAGCCCAGCCACATGACTTCCTTGTCACTGCCTGTCTATACAGACCTCCAGGTCTCTATGGTTGGTACTGGGATTAAAGGCTTGTGTCACCACGATTGGCTGTGTCCTTGACCACACAGAAACCCTGCCTGCCATGTGATCAGATTAAAGGCATGTGCTACTACCGCTTGAATTTTGCTTTTGGCTCACTATGTGACCTCTTATCTCCAGGTAAACTTGATTTATTAACATACAAATAAAATCACATTTCAGTATAAATAAAATAGCACCATACACAACTGTCTGTTCTCCAGTTCCAGGGGAATCCAACATCCTCTTCTGACGTGCCAGATACACATGTGGTAAGCATACATGTTCACAGACAAAATATCCATATACATAAAATAAATAATTCTGTTTAAACAAGCAAACAAACAAACAAAAAAACCCAAAACATCCTCGCACTGCTTTTTAAAGTCACTTAATTCCTAAATACCCACACCTGGTATATACCCCAACCTCACCTCCTCTTTCCTGGTGCAATATCCTGGGCTTCATCTCTTCCTCTAGCAACCTGAAGGTGATATCTGCCTCAGGGTCTTTGAACTTGCCAGTTTTTCTGATGAGAATATTTTCCTCCCACACTCTTCCAAAATTTTCCCTTTTTGGACTTTCACTAGGAATTCTTCTCTGGCCACACTTCTTAAAATAGTGGTTCCTCACATTCTGTAACATTATCCCTCTTTATTTTTCTTGTGTTTATTGCTATCTGAAGTTAAGATAGACAGCTGTTTGTGGTGTGTGTGTGTGTGTGGTGTGTGTAACTTTTTTGTTGCTATTTTCCCAACACCTAAAATAGTATAAGCAATGTAAAGGAAACACTATATGTAAAGAAATGTGGGGAAAGCAAACGGCTTAGCTTGGACTGATCTGGTTATATTTCTCAGAATGTGAAACTACCTTGTAATTAACTTAGTTTAGAAGTAACTTGACTATGCTATGACCTCAGACTTCTGGTTGACTTATTTGTGGTTCTTCTATGTGTGTCTCATACATGCTCAAAGTACCTTTTCAGCTCTGTCTACAGGAGTGATATTATATAGCCATGCAATTACTAACGTTATACAGATATGTCTGTATACATATTAAATATTTCAAATCATGGACATAGTATAGTTAGAAGCATAATTTTTTTTTTATTTTTGAGACAGGGTTTCTCTGTGTAGTTTTGGTGCCTTTCCTGAATCTCGCTCTGTAGACCAGGCTGGCCTCAAACTCACTGAGATCCGCCTGGATCTGCCTCCCAAGTGCTGGGATTAAAGGCGTGTACCACCACTGCCCGGCAGAGGCATAAAAATTTAACATGTCCCAAAATGAAATAAATATTTTACTCTAGAACTTACCTCTTATATTTCCTTTCTTTAAATATTTCAGTAAATATTTTTTAAATATTTTAAATTTTTTCTTTTAAATTAAGATTATAATATAATTACATAATGTCCCCTTCCTTTCCTCCTTCCAAGTCCTCCCATATACCCTTCCTTGCTCTCTTTCAAATTCATGGCCTCTCTCTGTTCGTTAGTTGTTGTTACATGCATATATGTATATCTGTATGTATAAACATATAGGTTTTAAATCCTACCATAATGAAGTAAGTCACCAATACAAACCCACGAGAGCTGCCATTTAAATCCCTGTAGTCCATCCCTTCTGTACCCTTGCACCTTCCAACCGAAGCTACTGACTCGGCAGCCACCATCTTCCTGTGAGCTCATCTATCACCGTGTTAGCTTAAAAGAAATTGTAGCTTTCATAGCTGACTCTCCGCCTTTAATTCTACTCTCTTTTGATATCGACTACAACTATAAACACATAATTTAAAGCTGATTGCATTAGCTCCTTGTTTTGAATTCCTCAATTCCTTCGCAGGGCCTAGAAGTTCAAATTCTTCAGCCTGGTCTTAATGGTCTTTGCTCTGGGTCAATTCACCTCTACTATATTCTGTCAATTCTCATCCTTCATCTAAAGTGCAAAACCCTGCTTTCTGGACATACTACCCTTCTACACTTACTCATGCCATTGTGCATGCCCTCTCTTCTTCCTCCCTGAAGGAATCTTCCATTTTTCATGTCTGTAATTACCACTTATTCTTCAGTGAACTATTTATTTATTTATTTTTAAATTTATTCTTCTCTCATATATTGCATCCCAACCTTGGTTCCCCCTGCCCATCCTCTCCTCCTAGTCCCTCATCATCATCCCCTCTCCCCCAGATCCAATCCTCCTTCTTTCCCTTCAGGGAAGGGCAGACTCCCAGGGATATCAACCCAACATGCCATATCAAGTTCCAATAAAACTAGCTATATCCCCTTACATTAAGGCAACCCTGCTGTGGGATGTCCTATATGCTGTAAATATATGTTGCTATGAGTGATTGATAAATAAAATGCTGATTGGCCAGTAGCCGGGCAGGAAGGATAGTGTAGGTAGGACAAGGAGGCAGAGAATACTGGGAGGTGGAAGGCTGAGGCAGGGAGATGCTGCCAGCTGCCTCCATGGGGAGCAGGATGTAAAGTACTAGTAAGCCACAAGCCATGTGGCAAGGTATAGATTAATAGAAATGGGTTAATTTATGATATAAGAACAGTTAGCAAGAAGCCTGAGACAAACAGTTTAAATAATATAAGCATCTATGTGTTTATTTGAGTCTGAGTGACTGATGACCCAGGTGGGACTGGAGATAACTCCAACTACACAACCCAGTAGGAGGAAAGGGGTCCTGGAAGCAGGCAAAAGAGTCAGAGACAGCCCCTGCTCCCACTGTTAGGAGTCCCACCAAAAGACCAAACTACACAATGTCACATGTAGCAGGCTTTCCTTTGGGCCACCAACCAGCTCCCAAATCATGACTAATCATGAATGCTCAGTGTAATATGCTTGTCCCACTAGCTCTTATAACTTAACCTATTTCTCTTCATCCATGTTTTGCTGCAGGCTTTTTACCTTTCTTTCCTTTTGTATATCACTACTTCTTGTGTCTGGCTGGCTGACGGCCGTCTGGCTTCTGGCCCCAGGCATGTCCTTCTCTTTCTCCCTTGTTTTCCCCTCCTTCATCTCTCCTCTCGAGCCTAGATTTCTCCTCTCTGCCCACCAGTCCCACTCACCCTCTCCTGCCTAGCTTTCATTCAGCTTTTTATTAGACCAATCAGGTGGCTTAGGCAGGCAAGGTGAAATAAATGCAATACATCCCTACATAATTAAACAAAGGCAACATAAACAAATGTAACATACCTTTACGCAGTTAAAGTAATATTCAACAGCATAAACAAATATAACGTATCTTTGCATGGTTAAAATAATATTCCACAACAGTCACATGTATGCAGAGGGCCTAGGCCACTTCTGTGCAGGCTCCCTGATTGTCAGTTGAGACTGTGAGGCCCTATGAACCCTGGTTAGTTAGTTGATTCTTGTGTCCTTGACCCCTGTGGTTCCTACAATCCTTCTGCCCTCTCTTCTGCCAGATCCCTCGAGCTTTGCCTAATGTTTTGCTGCGTGTCTCTGCATCTGCTTTTGAAAGATCTTGTCCAATTAAGTATAGTTCTTTTTCTCTCAGTTTCCCCAGTATCAGATCATTTTTTTTTTCTCAACTTGGCACAAGTTAGAATCATTTGGGAAGAGGAACATCAGTTGAACAAAAATGTCTCCATCTGACTGACTGTAAACAAGTCTTAGGTTGTTTTATTTTTTTTCTTTTGATTGGTGATTGATGTAGGAGAGCTCGGTCCATTGCTGACAATGTGACTCGTGGACTGGCGGTCTTGGGTGCACGAGGAAAGCAGGCTGATAAAACCATGAGGAGCGAGCCCTGAGCTCTCGTGCTGACTCCCCTCAGGGATGGATTATACAGCCTGGGAGTTGTAAGCCAAAATAAACCCCTTTCTCCCGTGTTGCTTTTGGTCATGGTGTTTTATTGCAGCTGTAGAAACTAAAACTAGGACATCCTGTCTAACTCCTGATCAACAGAACTCATTGTCATGTGCTGGGGCTCATGGATTCTTACAATTGTTTCTGCTGTATTGGCTATATTCACAAAATCCTGAACCTCTCAGGATCAAGCCTATGAACAAATTGCGAGGCAGTAGCATACATTATTATTTTGCCAATTACTGCCTAATGATGGAAGAAATAGTTATGGCTTTAATAAGATTGGTAAATAAATGTATATTCCATTTTTAGTAAATTTGGAGGTTTTGCAACTTGTAAAAAATGTACATTTTAAGAACATCTAAGTGAAATATAGTTAAGCTATGAGTCCTAAAATTCCTTTTGTTTCTTTAATGAAGATAAAAATGTGCTATTATTACTTATATCCAAGCTTTCCACATTTAATATTTTTTTCTTTTAAACAACCTCTTTTCTCATTCATTTTATATTCATCAAGTTAGTGCTGATTATAATTAATTGTTTTGATCTTCATGTAGATGTTACATGGATTTTTATAGACATTCCATTATGATTAAACATACATTAATGGTCATTTAAAACATGCCACCATTTTCTAATAAAGCTTATATCTGTGGTCCACTGCCAGTGAAATGACCCAATAATATATCAGAGCAGTAGTTTGTAATTTTGATAGAGGACACATTTGGCTTTCAAGTTTTTAAATCAAGGCCTTTTTCCAGTTAGTTGAGTACCAAATGCATTGCATAGGTTCTCTTTGCATGTCCAAGTATTATCTATCGTCATAGGCGGACTTAAGTATGCTGCTAAGGGCAGCCTTAGCACATTGCATCTGGAAGCCTGCCCAGGCTCATATTTAAAACTCATGCTAAAGTACTATTGAATAATGTGACATAGTACAGTAAAATGCCTGTTATTCTACTATCAAATAAATTCAAGGGTCTTTAAAAAATTATCTTCTTTCCATCATTGAGTAAACTCAGAGGATATTTGTTCAGGCCATCTTCACATATTCCATTTCAGGATTTCCCCTGAGTGTTTAGAAAAGCCTAGAATTCCACAGAGTAGGCTCCCATTGCAGAGTTCCACCATCAAGGCTTTATTTGTGCCTTATACATGTCTACTCTGTTTGATATTTGATGGATTGGTTTAAAGATTCATTGTGGGGAAAAAGGTAAAGGTGGCATTCTGCAATTAAATCAAGTTTTCAGCCCATTGTTCTACTATTGAAGAATAGTTTTAATCATTATTATGTGAAATTTTGGAAGGGGCAGATTGGCTGGTTATGGTTATCTATGCTAATGAAAAGGTGTGATAAATTCCACTTTCATTTGGTAAAGATGTCTATATCTTTCATTTTAGACACTTGATTTTCTATGCCTAGTAGAGCAGTAAACTTCATGGTAGAAAAAATAGGAATGCTGAAGGTAGGGCAACCTACCTTGGATTATAAACTGTGTTGTGCATCTAGACAGTTTATTTTACTCTCTGAGTGTTAACTTACTCGTCCATGAAGAAATGGGAATAAAGCATTCTTGTAAGGATCAAATAGGTTAGGTTTCATTTAAAGACTCTGCTATGCCTGAGCCTGAATCAAGTGTCAGTTAACTGACTGATGTCATTATGGTGTTGTGACTGGTTGTGTTCCTGCAGTGTAAAGAGTGTCTAGAAAGAGCAAAAAACTCTGCAACTTATGGAGCAGAACTTGCGTACCTTATCAAGCTGGAAGTAGAAAACCATGCTATTTTTAAAAAGCATCTTGAGGTAATACATTCAAATGTTTTTGTATATATGAAAACATGACTATAAGTAAAATCTATCAAGGAAAGTGGCCAACTAAAAACATTTGTTATGCTTAGTTCAATGTCTCTTAAAAATTTCCATAAACTCAAGGAGCCATGGGGAAAAGTTATTTGATTATTGAAGTCTTGGTGAAAGCAGAACATTGCCACAGTCTTATGAAGTAGCCTGAAAGAGTCTTGCTAAAATGGTTAAATGTGATATTTATTAATATGATGATTTTTAGAAAGTGTGTACCCTGTACCTGGCTGATCTGTAATGTTTGCTTCTAAAGATACAGTTGTCCAAAGAAATGCTTAATTATCAGCAAGGTTGCTTGGGAAAGAAAAACAAACCTGTTCTCAGTTCTTGCTCAAAAACTGGCTGACCTGTTCAAAGTCAATGATTCCCTTTTTTTCTGGTGTTCAGGGCCCACCCCACCATGACCTACAAAATATCTTGTTGAGTCCTAGTCAGAGTGCTAATTTGTAGCCACCTACACTTTGTCCTCACTTCCCATACAACCCAATTCTGCCAAGGTTTACTTTTTCCTGGATAGTGTGGGATGTTGTTAATAGTTAACTTAACCCTAAGGTGGTCTTTGTTGCCTTTCCCACATAAAACAGAACATTAAAATGATCTTAGCTAGTGAGTCTGGTTTTTAGTTTTACTCATTCAAATAACTTGGAGTGTGACAGAAAGCTGAAAATTGTCTTTAATAACATTGGTCAATTCTTGTTAGATTCTACTGATCTTTATATGTGGATCTTCTCCAGAGTGTCAGGAAAAAGTGTTCTATAGGACTCACAGGAGATCCCTTCTCCTGTTTCCCTATACTGTAATTGTTTCTGGTCTTCTGTAAAGTGATGTAAGAATGATGATCAAGAGACTGAGGTCACATCAAAGGGACATAGTCTTATGTAAGGACATAACCTGGGTAGCTCATTCAAGTACCATTCAGATATTCATAGTATTGAAGATCTTGTGCAGGACTTCATAATTTATGTCGTTATGTTTCCAATTGCTAACTCATTTCCAGGTAGATCTTAATGAGCCTATTCAATGTTTCCTTCAAATTTTACCCCCTTAAGAATTGATTCTTGGGGCCAGTGAGATGGCCTGCTGATAAAGACCTTTGGTTCCAAGGCTGATGATTTCAACCCAAGGCCTGGAACCCAAAGGTGAAAGGAGAGAACAGAGCCCTCCAAGCTGGCCTTTAGGTTCCACTCACGCACATCTACATAGCATAAAACAAATAAATAAAAATGTAATAATGAAAAAAATAATTGTATTATTTTTCTTCAATAGAAAAGGCTTAAACAATTGATTTCCTAAAACTTAACTTTTTCTGTTGGATTCCCATGCCAAGTTTGTCTCTCATTGAAGTAACACCCAGTCTGGCTCATTGGAGGGCAAAGGAAATAAGGAAATATAGAAGTCACCCCAACGAAAGGAGTTCTAGCTTGTTGGCTATGTTCATCATGTCACTTGAAAGAAAAAAGGATAATTTTTTTATTGTTACTTTTCTGCTTCACTCACTCATGTTGTATGCTCACCTTCTTCTACACATGTACGGAAATAACCTCATACCCATTGTTGACTATTCACAGAAGCACACACACAAAATGCTGATTCATGTGTTTGTCAATATCATGATGTAAGTAGTTTCTTTGTGTAGAATCCTCTTTAGTCCAAACACCACTATGTCCACCACCTTATTTCCATCTATGACATACTTGCCTGGGTTCAAGTTGAGGGCTAGGTATATTCTTGACCTAACTTTTTATTAACTGTTATCTTTAGAAAAATTATATACAGACAATGAGGAGAGGTTCCATGACTTTCTTAGTTGTATAGCTGCCTGACAGAAAATAGTCTCCAGTCTGCACTGTGCAATGACAAATCTAATAGGAAAATGCACATTTTATGGTGTGAAGAGCCACAAGACAGAATACAAGGGAACCACACCTACTCCAAAGGGGCATCCTGAACAAGGAGATTCCACAGCAGAGGAATCTGAGTCCATTCACTGGGCAGAATTAAGTAGCCCAGGCAAATGAAGGGAATTAAGACCTGAGCTGCTGCCCAAGTATCGGAGCTGATAAGACAAATGCAGCCAAGTTGATGGCTTGCAAAATTTGATAAAAAACATATCAGGACCTATCAAATCCATCCTCTATAAAACATCATTTCTCAGCAACCAAGATACAAGTGGCTTGCACATAAAGTGATGAGGAATCCGACCTCATTCTCAGAAGAGACGTTTCATGGTGGCTAATCTGGAAGCAACACATGCGGAAGTTCAGCCAGGATATTAACGCACCTACAAAAGCCCCCGCAATGACACAAAGGAAAAACATCTAAACCAAATGAAAATAGTTTTAAAGCTCTGTGTCAGAGAGAAATTATAAAAATGATGGAGGCTGGGCATACAGTTTAGTAGTAGAATAAGGTGTCTTGGCATGCAACAGACTTTGAGTTATATCCACAATACTAGAAGAAAAATGGGCCAAAAAAGAAAACGAAGGTTTCCAACTATATAATACTTGAAATCAATTGACTCTTCTAGAAAATTTACAGAAATCTCCATCTTTTAATTGAAATTAAACTTCTCATTATTAGGTACTTTCATTTCTAATACAGCATTCTTCAATTTGCCTTCTATGAGATCTCCATTGCTACTCCCTCATAAATCCCTGCCTTATTCATGTAGACTGTCAATCAGCAACGGAAACCGTACGTGAACTCTGAGTTGTCAGCATTGTGAGATTTCCATCTTTTTTTTTACACTACACCCCTGAAAATCTACCTCTATCCATATAAAATTCAGTTTCCATATCTATAAAATGATCATAATAATCTGTATGTGTTGAGATGACACAAAGCTTCATTTAGATCACTTACACATCAGTGATACTTCACATGTGTCAGGAATCCTGCTTAAAGCTTGTGAGGGCTCTACTTCAGCGGAATTTATAAATAAGGAACAGAGGACAACAGGAAACAAATAAGGAAATAAAATGAGTCTCCATGTTGCAAGGGCGCTACAGAAAATAAACAATAATTGGGTGCGGGGAGACCTTGAGTAACGCTGAGTTAAAGTTCCTCCCACACCTGCAGTCACACCTATGAGCAATTATTTATCCTTCATAACCAAGGGTTAATCGGAGAGAGGTTACATGAAGGCCAAGGCCAAGGACTCACTGTGATATCCACAAGCAGTTCACACACGATATGCCTTTCCTTCTTTCAGCTTACTTTTTCTCTCTCCTTTCCTTTGTCTGTGTGTGTGTGTGTGTGTGTGTGTGTGTGTGTGTGTGTGTTGTGTGTATGTTTATATGTGTGTGCATTGAGTGTGTGTATATGTTTATATGTGTATGATGTATACATCTGTGGATATGTGCTATATATAAGATGTATGTTTGTGTGTGCATGTGTGTGTATATTGGTGGATGTATACTTTGTGTGTATATGGTATATATATATGTGTGTGTGTGCATGGTTGCTGTGGAATATCCTTCTATACACTGTAAATATGTTTGACTCTCATTGTTAATAAAGAGTTGATTGGCTGATAGCTGAGCAGGAAGAGATTGGGCAAGACAGCCTGAAATAGAGGGAATGATGGGATGAAGAAGGGTGGAGTCAGAGGAGTCACCAGCGGATGCAGGGAGAAGTAAGATGAGCATGCCGTACTGAGAAGGGGTACAAAGCCAGATGATAGAGCTCAGATAAGAAATATGAATTAATTTATATGTAAGAGTTAGCTAGTGACAAGCCTGAACTGTTGGCCAAGCATTTATAAGTAGCATTAAGTCTCAGCATTTGGTTTTTTGGGAAACGGCTGCCAGGACAGAAAAACTCCACCTACACATGGTATATGTATGCTATAACACTGGGTGTGTGGCGCATGTGTGTATATGTTGTGTGTATTGCGTAGATGATGTATGTGAATACATGTGTGTATGGGTATACTTGCATTGTGTGTATGTTTGAGTGTATGGTGTATGTGGTGCATACCTGTGCATGTGTGCCCACACCCGTGTACACACATTCAGAATCCAAAAGAAGACATCTGGTAATGTCTTCTATCACTTCCTGCCTTACTTCCTGGAGAAAGAGTACCTCACTGATACCTCCTCAAGTCAGCAGGTTGGCCAGCACCCTCCCAGGATCTCTTGTGTCTGTGCTTCAATACAGGGATAAGGGTGAGCACAGCTATGCCAAGCTTTTTATATGGGTGCTGGCATTAAAATTCAGATCTTTATGCTTGAACAGCAAATCATCTTACCCATTGAGCCATTTTTCCAGGCCCCAATCTTTCCTTTTAATGATCTCAACCACTTTAGAAGTAAAATCAAATATTATTTTTTAAAGTACAAATACAAGAATTTCATGAATCAAATCTAAAAGAGTATATTCAAGGGAATGAAAGGTTTGAATGTGCCCATCCATGTTTCATTTCCTAGGGGAAGGCTTTGGCAACTCTTCTAGAGAGGGGAATTTGTTGTTAAAAGCACACACTAGAATATAACAACTAAACAAGTGATTTACTTGGGATGCATTAATTGGGATAATTGTGGCTTAGGAAGAGGTAGATCTCCCACTGTTAAATACTGATTACAAGCTAGAAATTGCTGCATGGGAATTGAGATTTTGTGCTTTAGCCAAAGAGTTTTTACTTTTCTTTAAGACTGTCTGGGTATGGGGTGGAGAAGCATTTCTAGAAAAACAATTCCATGAGTTTGTTGCACTAAACTGCTGAGGAAGAGTTTTAAAGATAGGCTGTGATAAAACCCTTGCCCAAGATTTCAACCATTTCTCCAACAGAGGTCTCTGATGCCCACCCCTGCAAGGTGAACATGGAAGCTGATACACAGACAGAAGGTTTTCTGGTTTTTGTATTTTAAAATCCATAATATATACAAAAACTGTGCGTGGTTGGAAATAAAAGAGGTGAACACTCAGGAAGAAAGGTGACAAATGACACTAATGTTTGTTTTGAAAAAACTCTGCCTTCTTTCTGCCTTGCTTCCGGGAGGGCAGCAGGACTCCCCAGATCTGAAAGACTCTTTGTTTGTTGCATTTTTGTTTTCTTCTCAGTGAGAGAAATTCAGAAAATGTCCAGTGCGTGTCTGTATTTAAAGGCTGTAACTTCACAATGGGTATCAAGTTTCCCTGAGTTTGTAAGTGGCCCTTTCTGCTCCCAGTCCACAGACACGTCTATTGTTCTAAGGGTTAAAAACTGCAGGATCACAATGAGAAGCCTTATTACTCAGTCAAAGTAAATGGATCACCACATAACCTTTCAGAAATGTTCTTCCTCAAGCTATTAAAACATCCCCTGCCCTTAGATGACAACAATTTCTCTGCCTTTTGAAATTTCTTTTCTACCCTGCAGAGTTCATAGAGATATGCTTGGTTAAAATCAACTTATATAAAACTATGCACTGTAAATTCTGACACTTCTGTTTGAATCTCTTTTCAAACACTTGTCTTTGCTCACCATAATAGATGTCAGTTCTTCTGATGTAGTTCAAGCATGAGCTTCGTATGAAGACTCAGCTATGTCTATTGCATTTCTGAAGCTACTACTCACTGAAGTTTTGTGCTGTTTGACATCAAAGATAGGCAAGAATCACCTGCTGAGTTCACATGCATGAAGCAAAACAGCTTCAAATCACTTCTGCTAGACAAAAGTTTTTTTTTTTTTTTTTAATACTGTGAGCTTTTACTATCTTGTGGACTTAAAGACAAATGCAGTTTTCCTAGTTAATGTCTCACAATCCTGTGTTGTTAAAATATGCATCAGAAGTTCTGAATTTGGTTAACGTTTAAACTGAAGGTAATTTGTGTAGCTGCTCCAGATTTGAACTGAGCGGCAGAGAATTGAGCATCATTCAGACGTTCAAATGTGATTTTTATTCAATGTGCCCGTTATTTTGCTCAAAGGGAAAAGGACTTTGAACATGCTCAAATCAAAAGAGAAGCTTCTTCTAGCATTTTCGACTTTCATAGATGTCCTTGACATCAATTTGAGACATAATTTCATTCAAAATAAATGCATACAGATTATTTGAAAAATATAGATTTTTATTTTACAAAGCTCTTCTTAAATTTCAGTTATTACAAATATGTGTATCAATTTATGGGAAAACAATATAAGCATTTTTTGGAGTTTTTATTGCAAAGTAGTGTAATTTGGTGCTATTCTCATTAAACACCAATGTTTCTTATGGCAGCTGAAAAATATGTTACTAAAAATGTGGCCAGAAGATTGTATTTCATGTTTGGGATGTTTCAAATGACACTTTTGACATTTGAACTTCCAATAGCACAATGACTGAATCCATTAAAAAGATAAATGAATGCCAGTGAAAAGAAGGTGAAGTTTTAGTGTTGCCTTGACACAGACCCTTTTGGTCATTTTCAGTTTGAGGCAATCATAGAACTACAGTGTTTTAAATTTTTCGGAGGGTATCAAATATCTATATATTTGTCACATTGGGATAGATTTTATTTTTATATTACTTTTTATTTTTTAAGTATATATTTAGTTGAAATAGAATTACGTCACATTCATCCTCCCTTTCCTCCCTCAAGGCATCCCAGCTATCTTCCCTCCAACTCCTCCCAACCCCACTGGCAAATAGATAGCTGATTTCTCTTTGATTATTATTGTTACATATGTATGTATGTGAGTATGCATGTGCACAAATGTACGAATGCAACTTGATGAGTCTGTTATTGTTTACGTGTGTATCATTTCAGGTAGACCACTCAATATTATAAAAGCACTAAGGGGACTCATACCCAGAAGAGGCTAATTTTCCTAGTCTCAGCAGTCATTAATTATCTATAGTTCTTTGTCTAGGAGCAGGACATGACAAAACTTTTCCCCCTTCTATGTTAATATTTACACTGTTCTAGTCTTATTTATCTAGTGATTTCTAGCAGTGACACTTATACTTTCTTGTGTCCATTATGTATACAAACAACAATACTGCAATAAAAAAGCCAGAAAGAAAATCGTATTTTTGCAAAAGTTGCTAGATAGTTTTGTTCTGAATAAATATCTAGAAATTGGTGCCTATATTTTTATATGTAAAAATATACTGATTTTTATTGTATATTTTAATTTTTAAATTATACAATTCAGTATATCAACATATACTAATTCGAGGTCACAAAAATCATTCAATCCTAATTATCTCATTGATAAAGATTTTGAACACAGTGCAAGGACAGAGTGGAAACATGCAGGGAATTTTTTTCAATCTATGGAAAAGTGCAATGGAGAAAGATTGAAATAAAATGTCATGTCAGTATAATCCCTTAGCTACCTAGTCAACCAGAGAATGGCCACTCAAGTCTGGAGCACCTACGCTTTTCTTTATTATACGCACATTTGAGCTATCTGTCTATGCTACAAAACGCTGATTAGAGAAACGCTCTTCCTTTTACATCCTGGAAATGGTCTTCTGAGAAGTAGAATCAACTCAGGCACTCATCAAGGCTGATGGATGAAAAGCACCTGGAGAGCTATGCAGTGATACACGGATCCTATTTTAATTTCCTAGGCTGTCACCAAGAGTAAATATGTTACACTTCCTTTAACTCTTGGTGTGTTTGTTACACAGACTACATGATGTCAAAATCCATGTTCTTCATTTCTTCCTAGGCACATCATAGGGCTAGAGGCCTCCTTGAAGGTAAATAATGTGATATTATTTCTAGTAAATGAAGTGTGACTGAAGACATGTTCTATTTACAGGCACATATCTTGCCTGTAAAATAACTCCATTGGCTTAGTTTCTGTCATCCTTTGTATTTCCATTTTGAAAGCCATGTGTTGAAAACCTTTGTCTCGGGTAGTCTAGGTTAGTGCCTGAATGATGGCGTGAAGTATACTCCTCTCTCTTTTGACTTACCAACTAGACTATAAGACACATACCATGTTTACAACACCATACATTTGGTATTCTACTTATAGCAAGTAGTTTTTTTCTTCTTTCTTTTTTTTTGGGGGGGGCATTTAAACTGCCAAATGTATTGCTGGTTGCCAAGAGAATAATAACAAAGTCTCAAATGCTACATCACAGGAATTGTATAAATAGCTCCAAATACTCACAAAACAAGTTTAGCTACGCAATTGCCTCTCTTTGATGAACGGACAAACTTCACTGTGGAAGCTCTAGTTTTGCAAACTAATTTCTTAAAGTTAACACGCAAAACAATGGTTTCTATTGTGGTTTTTTAGTGTAGTCTGTTCCTCCTTGCCCTTTGCCCACTTTCTTCCATCATCTCCCTGACTGGGCCACTTCCTCCCCAACAGCAGGCCTATTTGATCTTCATATCACATATATTCCATTGTGTTCTCATTCCTTCCCTCTCAAGCTTTCATCCTTACCTCATTATTCCTCTTTTAGTTCCTCTCTCTCTCTCTCTCTCTCTCTCTCTCTCTCTCTCTCTCTCTCTCTCTCTTTCTCTCTCTCTCTCCTACACACACACACACACACACACACACACACACACACACACACACACACACACCCCTCTGTGGTAGGACTTAAAGTCCTTTGGATACACATCCTGGAGTGTCAGATAGTTGGGTCTTGCAATAATTATGTTTTTCTCTAAGGATACCCCAAACTGATTCCCATACCAGTCCACCAGTTTTCATTATCACTGGTCTGTTAACACTTTTTCTGCTCCACATTCTAACCAGTGTGTATTGTCATTTATTTCTTGATGACATTTATTCTGACCTTGGTGAGGTGGCATCTCAATACTTTGAACTTGCATTTCCATACTGGCTAAAGATGTCAGATATTTTTCAAATATTCACTGATAGGTTATTTATAGTATTTTGGGGGGGGGTGTTAATTGTCTATTAAGTTAATTAATTCCTGTGTGCTTGTTTTTATTTGTTTGTTTTGTTTTTTATGTTCCATGTTTACAGTTATATTTATATTCTAGATATTAACCTCATCTGTTGCTTAGCTGGTAAATTCATTTTCCTATTCTATATACTGTCCCTTTACTCCAGTGTTTGTTTCTCTTCCTGTGTCAATTCTTGAGATTTAATCCCATTTGTCAATTCTTGAGATTATTCCCTATGTTGATGATTTATTTTCAGAAAATCCTTGAATATGCCTATGCACTGAAGTATTTTCCTAACATTTTCTTCTAGAAATATAAAAGTCCTCTGATCTCCACAGACATGCATGTACCAATTCCCCACATAAATAAAAATATTTAATAAATTTATGAAGCCTTTGGGTAGTGAGAGTATATATATACCTGCATGCATGTATATATGAATGGAATACTACAGAGATGTGTGTGTGTATGCATAGTTGGATGCATACACAAAAGCATTATATTCAGGAAAAGAGAAAGAATTCTTGCAAATTAATAAGAAATACAGTGTTAACTAAAAATTTTAATTGGGCATAAGTAACAGCATTTTAAGTATTATAGAAATGATAAAAACTTAATCCTGTCTTAGTTAGGGTTTCTATTGCTATGAAGAGATACCATGTCCACAGCAACTCTTATAAAGGAAAACATTTAATTGAGGATGGTTTACATTTTCAGAAGTTTAATCCATTATTATCATGGCAGGAAGCATGGTGGCATGCAGGCAGACATGGTGCTGGAGAAGGAACTGAGAGTTCTATATCAGGCAACATGAAAAGACTGAGTCACACAGGCCAACTTGATCATCTGAGATATCAAAGACCTACCCATAGTAAATACACTTCCTCCAACAAGACGACAACTTCTAAAAGTGCTACTCCCAATGGGCCAAGCATTCAAACACATGAGTCTTGGGGGAATTCCCATTCAAACCACTGCATTTTACTCCTTGACCCTCACAGGCTTGTAGCTATACCATAATGTAGAAATGCATTTGGTTGAACTCAAAAATCCCTGTAGTCTATAACAGTCTCAACCCTCTTTAAAAGTCCAAAGTTCAAAGATTCACACAATCTCTTTACTGTAATCCTCTATAAAATAAAATCAAAAAGCAGACCACACACTTCCAACATATAATCACACAGGATACATTACCATTCCAAAAGGCAGGAAAGAGCACATAATGAGGGGATACTGGACCAGAGCAAGATGAAAACTAGCGGGGCAAGCTCCAAACCCTGAAACTCCATGACTGATATTAAAGTGCTCTTCAGAACTCCAACTCTTTTCAGCTTTGATGATTGCAACACATTTCTTTCTTTTGGGCTGGTTCCATTCCCTATCATCAGCTCTCCTTGGCAGGTATTCCATGACTCTGGCATTGCCAACATTTGGAGGTCTCCAAGGCAATCTGTGCTTCACCTTCACATCTTCACACAATGGTCTCTCTAGACCTCCAGGAAGGGACACTTCTGACATATGTCTGGACACAGTGGCTATCCTTGGCCATGGAGGAAGATTCCATAACCCCTTTCTTCTATCTTAGATTCTAAAGCCAGCACATTGTAACCAAAGCTGCCAAGTTCTGCTGCTTGCTGGGGATGGAACATGACCCCCTCGTTCAATTACATCTTCACCAGTTTTCTGTCTTTGATGGTTTTCTTCACTGCCTAAGCCTGACTGTCCTGGAACTTGCTCTGTAAGAACTTGTCCTTAAACTCAGAGATCAGCTTGCCTCTGCCTTCTGAGTACTGGGAATAAAGGCCCTGCCCTAAGCTTTTTTTTAACTCCCTTTCACAAATTGGAAGCTTTATTGGGTGGGATCTTGCCCTGAGGTCACTGCTTCACTTATTCTATTTAACATCAAGATTTTTTGAAACCTGTTTAATCTCTTTGAACACAGGACTTAGCTCCATTCTACTTCCTGGTGTGCTTTCTTCTCCTCCAATTATACATTCCATAACTTTCCTTTCTCAGTCTGCTCCTTTTTATTATAGATATACATGAGTGTAACTGCCAAACTTTACCAAGATAAGGTAGGACAGTTCTTCAAAATTCCCTGCTTCTCAGAAAAGTCTGTCACATAGACTAGGTTTGTGGGCCAAAGTCAGATGCCCTAATGTTACAAAAGAACCTAAGGTGATTATCTAGGCAGCCAGATGTCCTTGTTATTAGGTAACATTAGATAACCTTCTGGGTTCTTTGATGGAGTTAAAGACTAGATAGTTATAGTCATCTTTGGTTATGAAAAAGAGATAAATTAGGGACAAAACTTTGGACTCACAAAGATAAGATAGATAATAGAGTATTTTCTTTAATTTTGCCAAATACAAATGGACCAGATATTGTAACTGTACTTCATGCTTAATACCTGTTTTTGTTGTATGTAATTTTACTATGTTAAAACTAAAATCTTCTTTTTTATTTAGACAAAAAGGAGAAAATGCTGTGGAATAACCCTCTTGTATACTGTAATGATTTATCACTCAAATTGGTTTAATAAAACATTGATTGGCAGGTAGCCAGGCAGGAGGTATAGGCTGGAAAAACCAAGCTAACGATGCTGGGATGAAGAAGGGCAGAGTTGTGGGAGATGCCAGCAGACACTGGGGAAGTAGGATATGTAGAAAATGAGGTAACAAGCCATGAGACACATGGCAGAAGGTAGATAAGAAATTTGGGTTAAATTAAATGTCAGAGTTAGCTAGTAATAAGCTTGAAATATTGACCAAGTATTTATAATTAATATTAAATCTCAGTTTTATTTAGGAGCTGCTGGTGGGCCAGACACTTCCATCTACAAGTTACCAATTTTTCTTTTCTTCTTTTTATTATTAAGAAATTTTCTGTTCATTTTACATACAAACCACTTCCCTACCCCCTATTCCTACCTCCTCCAAGGCAAGCACTCCCAAGGGGAGTCAGCAGAGCCTGGAACATTCAGTAGAGGCAGGTCCAAGCCTCTCCCCCTGATCCAAGGCTGTGTAAGGTGTCCCACCATAAGCAATGGGCTCCAAAAAGCCCACTCATGCATCAGGGACAGATCCCGATCCCATTGCCAGGGGGCCCCTTAAGCAGGTCAAACTAAACAACTATCTTACCTATGCAGAGGGCCATGGAGGCTCCACCCAATTTTTCTTAAAATGGTTATTTTATTTTTATTATTATTATTATTATTAAAATGAGCAATACAGAGTCTACTACATGGATACAAGACTACAAAGAAATGGAAACACTTGGAACCAGTCAGTGTAATGAAACAATAGACATGAAAAAACTATTGTTCCCACAGTTTGTCAGTTTGTACAATGTTCTCACAGTCATTTGAAGGGCCAGATTTCAATTTCTGTCCCTCATCCACAATCTGTTTTCTTATTACAAGGATCAAGTTGATATAAAATCTACTTCCTAAAATCTCTATGCAAGTAGTTTAGTATGCAAGATCTTTGGGGATTTGAATTAACATTTTTGTCTTTAATAGTTTGTCTCTGTTTTACAGCATGTTGAGACTTTGTGGTACCACTGTCCAAATGTATCATGTAAACATTTTACTCATTTCTTCCTGTCTTGGATATTCTCCAACATTCCTCTCATGTTGTTGAGTAGTGGTCTTTTATCAGATAGACTTGTGCATTAGTAAATTTTCTGGTTGCTGTGATAAAATACCTGAGACACACAGATTAAGGAAGGCAGGGTTGATTTCCACTCACACTTTGAGGGTATGCTCCATCATGGAAGAGATATGGTGGCATCAAAAATACTGTGGTCCTGGCATCCCCCATACCATGGAGTTTCCATTGCGACTTGAGCTTCACTTTGACATTTTCATGCAATGGCCTTCCATTGCCCCTTAGCAGGAAATCTGACAATGTTGGGTATTGTCTGGCCTCCAGGGCATTCTGGAGTCATGTTACAAAATTCTATGAGTCTCTCATTCCCATATCTTTTAGGTTTATAAAATCAGGGATGTCTGCCAGCATCTTGAGATAGAGCCTGTCTTTCTTGGACCATAGTTGCACCAACATTGTGGATGCTGAACCTGAAGAAACACTTCCTAGGCAGATATCTTTGAAGAGGGAATGTCTTCGGCAGCATTTTTAGTTTAGGTCCTCTCTTTTATTTATGTGTTCGTGGGCCATGTAGGTGTGGGTGCCCAGGAAGGCCAGATTAAGAAATTGGTTTCTGTTCAACTGGAGTTAGAGGCAGGTGTGAGTCATCCAACATAGATGCTAAGAACTTAACTCTGGCCCTCTGGAAGGACAGCAAATGCTTTTGACTGTGGAGCCCTCTTCTCTAGCTCCAAGGTTCTCTACTTTCAGATGAATTTAGGCTTGCATCAATGAAACCTTCCCTGTTGTCTCAATGTAAAGCTCTGGTGTTGAATGTTCTAATCTCTTCAGCAATTATAGATTTGTTTGTTGGTTTGTTTTTGCTAGAAAATGTAAACTTGCTCACATACCTATATTTCCTCAAAAAACCTTCACATTTTCCTTTTTTTTTTTTTTTGGTGGGAGAGGAGGGGGCTCTAGTTTTTTTTTATCTCTCTTCTGAGCTGTATCCATGAAACAGCTAGAATGTAATCTTGTCTTCAAATTTTCCACAACAAACAAATTCATACATTACTACCGATATCCACTTTATTCAAGCATGCAGGCATGAGAAGAACATAGTCCACAGAATATCAGGGACAGACCACTAGCCCATTTCCTCATAGAGTAATACTTCTTGTCCTTTGAAATCTTGTGAACCTAACCTCTACTATCTGTTTTTTTCAGTGGTTATGTCTGCCAGACTCCCAACAAAATGGCCTGCACAGTCTATTCAGCGCACTTAAGGGTTTCTCTAGGCCAAAGTTCCAACATTCCTCCTCCATAACTGTTCCGTGTTCAGATTTATCACAGCAAAAGCCCCACCTCTTAGCACCAGTTTTCTATATTAATTAGTTGTCTTAGTGCTGTGACCAATCTCCCTGGCTGACAAAAGCAACAGTGGGAAGTAGAGGCTTATTTTAATCCTTAGTTCAGTTCGAAGGCGCAGTCCAACATTCCAGGAGTTTTAGGAAGCAGCTGGTCACATCGCACCCTTTGTCAGGACCCAAGAAAAATGAATGCTAGTACCCAACTAGCTTGCTTCTTTCTGTATAGTCCAGGACCCTAGCTCATGGAATAGTACCACACATATGTAGAGTGTATCTTTCTACCTCAGCTAACCTAATTTGTAATCCTTCATAGACAGGCCCAGAGGGTTGTTTCTGAGCTCACCCCAGATCTTTTCTTTGCTTACAGTTCTGTATA
The DNA here is from genome assembly GCF_049852395.1 of Peromyscus maniculatus bairdii. Lineage (NCBI taxonomy): Eukaryota > Metazoa > Chordata > Mammalia > Rodentia > Cricetidae > Peromyscus > Peromyscus maniculatus. The sequence continues at coordinate 11,397,493 of NC_134854.1, forward strand.
GTAGGCTGGTAGACTGTGACTGTAATATTTCTATTCTATGATATTTTGTGTTCTCCTTAATATTATACCCTTTATGCAGCATAAAAATGTAACTATCATTTTCTTTAAAAAAAAAGTAATTTATGCATATGGATGTTCTGCCTGTACCATGAGTGTATCTAGTGCCCAGAGAAGCTAGAAGAAAATGGTCAATACCCTGGAACTGGATTTGTAGACAGTTGTGAGCTCTCATATGGGTAACAGAAATTGAACCTATGTCCTCTGGAAGAGCACCCAGACATCACTGAGCTATCTCTCCAGCCTGAGAACTCTAATTCCTATTCTTTGGAGTCTTCCAAAGGGCATGCACTGCATATTCATGTCCTTATGCAATGGAAAATAAAAATTCTTTACAGTTAAAAAATAAATAAAAAGGAGATAGGAAGAATTAAGAAGTTTATGTGCATTTTTCTAGGTGCAAGACAGCTTATGATCTGAGCTAGGAGATATAAACACATGCTGAGGCATGTCTCAGAAGAAGAAACTTACTAAATATAAAAGTTTTCCTCTAGGATTCATTTTAGAAATGTTGGCATAGAAAAAATTATGCTAAAGTTAGAAATTTGACTGTGATGAATATTTGGGAAAGTTTTAAAAGTCATAGAACTGAATGGATTGATTTATATTGCTGTCATCTTAATTTTTCTTTAGTAGATTTCCACATGACTCCCAAATAAGCGGAATTTGTGACATATCATAATGTGCATTATTTTACATTATATGGATTTCAGTGAGTATTTGGCATTGAAAAAATGTCCCAGCTTTAAATAACTTAAACTTTAGAGAATGTAAACCATCAAAAGGACGTATGCTTCAATCAGTTATAGTTATGAGGAAGTAGTGGGACCTGAAGCTGATGAGTGATAATTTTATTTCAGGAAGAATATAAGTATTGTTGTCTACACGTAATTCTCACGTAATTACGTGGTATTCTAGCGTAATTCAGCATCACAGATTAGCTCACAGATGAAATCAGTAGCCAGAAAAAAAAAGGTTCCTATGACAAATACAATGAATCAGATATTATGTGATTTTTATTGTCATGTTAACATTATTCATGCCACACAGTGTAGTCAAATGTAAAGTCCTCTAAGTGGAGCTGCAGTCAAAAGTTAAATTTAGAGCTGTATCCCAGACCCTTGCCACATTCTGCCCTCCACTCAGCTTGTCTACATGTTCTGTCATGGAGGGAGTTAAATATGAACTTTTCTTCAGTCTTCTGCTTTCTATATTTGCAGGGAACTCCTACAGCTGATAAACTCCTTCAGTAATGTGGCAGGATACAAGATTAACTCAAAAAAATCAGCAGCCTTCCTGTATACAAATGATGAATGGGCTGAGAAAGAAATCAGAGAAACATTACCCTTTGCAATAGCCACAAATGATATAAAATACCTTGGGGTAACTCTAACTAAGCAAGTGAAGGACTTGTATGATAAGAACTTTAAATCATTGAAGAAAGAAATTGAAGAAGATATTAGAAAATGAAAAGATCCCCCATGCTCATGGATAGGATTAACCCAGTAAAAATGACAATCTTTCCAAAAGAAATCTACAGATTCAATGCAACCCCCATCAAAGTCCCAATAGAATTCTCCACAGAGCTGGGAAGAACAATACTCAACTTCATATGGAAAAACAAAAAACCCAGGATAACTAAAAGAATCCTATACAATAAAACAACCTCTGAATTCATCATGAACCCTGACTTCAAGCTCTACTATAGAGCTACAGTAATAAAAACAGCTTGATACTGGCATTAAAACTGACATGTGAACCAATGGAATCGAACTGAAGACCCTGACATTAATTTGCCTTTAAATTTAACCTCTCTGCATCCTTAAATTCCCTCCTACCAAGTTTCTGTCTTCGGTTTGAAGTATAACACCTTCTATTGCAATGCTATTTCTTTAGTTCATTGAGGTGAAACATACTTCTGTTTATTTTTTTTTTAGAAAAACAAGATTTACTAGAGTTTGACAGCTCAAGGGACAGCCCACCATAGTAGGAAAGTCATCACCATAGTAACCTAAGGCAGCTGGTTCTACTGTATTTACAGCTAGGAAGCAGAGAACAGTGGATCCTAGAGCTTAAGTCACTTGATTATATTCAATCCCAGCCCTCATCCCAGGGAACAGTGTTTCTCACAGGAAAGGTGCATCTTTCCTCCTCAATTAACCTAATCCAGAGCCCTCATTGGCATCCTCAGAGGATAACTTAATCTAGATATCTCACAGGTATGAGATGTGCCTTCCATTCACACATAGGAACCAGTTAATATATGGTGTCTTCAATTCCATTTTCAAAATTGGGGTGATTTTAAAAATTTGAAAGCAGAGCTACCAGAATTTTCAGTGGATTAGTCCAACTTCTCTTTTATAATTTGGCTAAGTGAGAGATTTTTTCAGAATGCCTAGATCTTGTTTAATCACAATATCTAAACTCCATGTGTTCTATCACTTATTGCAAATGAATATGGCCACCTGTAGGATGCCCATGCTCTAGTGGATGGCCCCACACTCATGTGAATTTGGTCTGCCTAACTAAACTTAGTGACTTAAAAAAAAACAAAAAGACATGAATTTAGGTGGAATGCGTTGAAGCAAATATAGAGGAAGTTGAAGAGGAGAAATGTGGATAAGGTGTGTTCATATTTCATTATACTTGTATAAATGAGCTCACAAATTGGAATATTAAAACAAATAATGATCTAAACCACTCTAACAACAACAATAAAGCATAACCTTACTCTAAATTGACTTTGCTGCTTCAGAAGTTGCTGTTTATTCATCTCTGTCTTAGAATTTCTTTCTTTCTTTTTTAATTAAAACTGCTCGGCCATTAGCTCATGCCTACCACTGACTAGCTCTTACATTTAAACTCAGCCCATTTCTGTTCATCTGTATGTTGCCACATGTTCTGTGTGTCTCCTGACTTAGCCTTCTCCTTCCCAAAATTCTCCTTGTCTGTTTATCTCACCTATACTTCCTGCCTGGCTACTGGCCAATCTGCGTTTTATTTATCAACCAATCAGAACAACACATTCACAGCATACAGAACATTCCACAGCACCTCCCCTTTTCTGTTTAATTAAAAAGGAAGGTTTTAATTTTTAACATATTAAAATTACATATATCAAACAGTTATTAATTAAGAATTAGAGTTACAGTATCTAGTCTATTTGTATTTTGTAAAATTAAAGAAAATATTTTATCTATCCTATATTTGTGAGTTTAAGGTTTTATATCTAATTTATCTTTTATCATAACTAAGGAAAATCATAATTGTAACTATCTAGTCTTCAACTACATCAAAGACCTCAGAAGGATACAATATTATCTAAGTAAATAGGAAGAGCATTGTAAACAACTTCCAAAAATCTAGAATGATAGAGACAACTGGCTACCTGGACAGTCACCCAAAGTTTGTCTGTAGTGTTGGGGCATCCATCTTCAGCCTACAGACCTAAAGTCTCTCAGTCACTTTTCTCTGTGTACTATAGAATGTCTGGTAGTTTTTTCTGTGAAGCAGGAACCTGAAGGACTAACGGACCATCTCCCTTGCAAAGTTCAGTGGTCACATTCTTTTTTTTTTTTTTTTTTGGTTTTTTGAAACAGGGTTTCTCTGTGTAGCTTTGTGCCTTTCCTGGAACTCAAACTTACAGAGATCTGCCTGCCTCTCCCTCCCAAGTTCTGGGATTAAAGGCATGCACCACTAACACCTGGCTAAGTGGTCACATTCTTATGGGTCCTGCATGTCCAGTTTAATAGGACAGTTTGTCAAGCAATCCAGGAAAGAACAGTTTCTTGCCCAAATGGCTAACTTTTGCCATGAAGAAAATAAACTCCATATGGAGTGTTTTGGGTAACCATCATTTTCCTTGAAGTAATTGGTGCTGCCAGGAACAGACATGTCTCATTTTCCAGAAAAGTCTAAGTTTTTAAAACATTTTAAATGTCATATCCTGTAGGTCTTTGAAGTGTTTGAAGATTACCTATTTATCTGAAATATATCTATGTATACCTAGAAAACTTAACCTGACTATAAGTTTGACTATCATAGAAGACTAATTATTAATCTGTATTTTTCAACTATACATTACAATTTCAAATGAGTTGAAAAACAAAATACTTTAATCAAGAATATAAATATACATATAGTATAACAAAATTACTTTTAAATTTGTATCAATAAATTAAAATCCATAGCAATGTAAAACACTTCAAACAAGTTGTTGCTCTTTAAAAGTAGATTCAATAATTTACCCTTTCATCCTATCATATCTACATCCTATATTTTTATATCATATCCTCCTTTCTTCTTTTAGAAAGAGATTGGCTACGACCAATAACAATTTGCAACCAACAATCTAAACATAGGCAAATATCCATAATCCATTTTTGGGGAATGTGGGTGTAGTTTCTCATACTATTTCCTGCTGATGGGGGCACTGGTAATCTTATGGAGATCCTGAAAAAATTAAGATTTGTAGTTAAATCTTGGCTGTAGCATCTGTGAGGATGGATCGTCTCAGCCAATTGCTTTGAAGCTGATTTTGGATGTTGGATGATATGGGCCATGACGTCATTGGAGACTTTTCAGGGGATCTTCCTTGATCAAACCAAATTTGCCTGGAAGCAAACCACAGATTCTCATCTTCTGTGGAAACAAGAGCAGGACTTCTTTTCCAAAGTAACATATTCTCAGACAAAAAAATTTGAAATTGAGATACTTTTAAAATATACATATTGATTTAACTCAGTAGCTTTTATAATCAAAGACATCTCTGCAGTTAAAAATCTCAAAGGTAATGAATATTATGAGTGTAATTTAAAAAATAAAGAAAAAAAAAAAAAGCCGTGACCCCATCTCAGTCACAAAAGCAGCGACCAGGGTCCTCTGCTCAGCACCTAGGCAGCTGCCCTTAAATATCATGAGCAGTTGAGACAACAGGTAAACCCTCCATTAAGACTTTATACCATTTGTCGATGCCCCCCAGCCTCCCCAGCCCTCCACCCCTGCTTTCATTCACCATTGTTCTTGTCCGTTGTTGAGGCATCTTGACAAGGTTTCTGTTTCCCCGTGTTTGTGGGGAGCAGCTGCTGCGTGGCTCAGTCTATGGCTTTCTGAGTCCATCTTCCTGGCCACTGGTACACTGTTGGGATCTAAACAAGCTTCCCCGCACCACTATAAAAAAAAAATCTCAAAGGTAATATAATGCAGACTCTTTGTGTGATTTCCATCTTTATGTGGCTTATTTCTTATATTACTTTTACTTTTTAAAAAAAAATTTTTTTAAACTTTCTATTTCTTTAATATAACTGTCTATATTCCCTTTTCTCTCTCTTTCAAGCCTACGTACATTTTTACACACAGTGTAAACTGTTTAGAGTTTATTTCATCTGATTCTATTTTATTGTAAATCTATTGTTTTAAATTGCAGCATTCTCTGCCCACCTCAGCTTCCCTACATGGAGGAACTGCATTTACATCCATCTCTGGGAAACCGTCTCTTGGAAGTAGTGGTGGGTCTATGCTTCTTCCAGCAGTGTGTAGCCCAGAAACCTCTTTTTTGTTTGTTTGTTTGGTTTTTTGTTTTTGTCTATACTAACAAAGGCTAAATCCACCATGAAGAATCCTCTGTGTACAGTGGCAGAAATCTGCCATGTTGCAGGTCAAGCCTACATGTTGCAATGTCTCACCAACTGCATGAAACATGAAGCAGGAATCTGTTTTTGGCTCTGTTTAGAATTTTTTTAGCATACAGAACATCCCACAGCACCGTACATTGTTAAAATTCAATTTCAGTATATGTGTCAAATTTTACTTCCCCAAAAACTTCCAGGAAGGAATTCTTAGAGATATAAATTCATAGAATGGCAATAACAGTAGAGGAAACAATAGCAACAAAATTATTAATACAGAAAAGCAACAATTAGACTCTTAGGCCTAAGCAATTTGAATGTTAAACCTGTATTGGGGAAAGCCAGAGAAAACCATGTCTGTAACACAGAATTCCCCAAATTTTATAGTTATTAGCACCAACAGTTCTAGAAGTTGAAAGAAGAGGTGCTCAATAAAAGGATGACTTGAAAGTCAAAATCAGAAGCATTCTTCCCCTGCTCCTCTCAACACCCTTTGCTGCCAGGAAATGTCACTCAGCATGTGTGTGTGTGTGTGTGTGTGTGTGAGAGAGAGAGAGAGAGAGAGAGAGAGAGAGAGAGAGAGAGAGAGAGAGAGAGAGAGAGAGAGAGAGAGAGAGTTCCTTTCCAGAGACTAGGTCAGGGGTTCCCCAGAAAAACCTTTCCTACTACAGTATAGAACTAAGTGACACACCCTGGATGCTGAGTCCCTTAGGGTCTTAGTTCCTCCCCCAGTAGTGAGCCTCCTTCCAGGTAGAAGACTTGGCATCCAGCTCTCTGAAATCTGGCTGACTCAAGAATAAAGCCTTTTCAAGTCTGAATACTGGAGTTTCCTTAGTACATCCTCCCGACAGGTCATCTAGCAGCTAAACTCAGTCTCATTTAAATAACCACAGCCTTTCTTTCCTCACTCTTTTTCAACAAATGGTGCTGGCATAACTGGATGTCAACATGTAGAAGACTGCAAATCGATCCGTATCTGTCACTGTGCACAAAACTTAAGTCCAAGTGGATCAAAGATCTCAACATAAATCCAGTTACTCTGAACCTGATAGAAGAGAAAGCAGGAAGTAGTCTTGAACGGATTGGTACTAGAGACCACTTCCTAAATATAACACCAGTAGCACAGACACTGAGAGCAACAATTAATAAATGGGACCTCTTGAAACTTAGTTAAATTTCTATTGCTGTGAAGAGACACCATGACTATGGCAAGGTTTTTTTTTTTTTTTTTTTTTTTTTTTTTTGTGTGTGTGTGTGTGTGTGTGTGTGTGTTTATTTGTTTTGTTTTTTCAAGACAAGGTTTTTCTGTGTAGCTTTGATCCTATCCTGGAACTTGCTCTGTAGACCAGATTGGCCTCAAAATCACAGAGATCCATCTGTCTTTGCCTCCCAAGTGCTGGAATTAAAGGTCTGTGTCACTACCACCCAGCCATGGCAACTCTTATAAAGGAAAACATTTAGTTGGGGTTGGATTATAGTTCAGAGGTTTAATCCATTATAGTCATGGCACAAGGCATGGCAGCATGCAGGCAGACATGGTGCTGGAGAGGTAACTGAGGGTTCTATATCTAGATTGGCAGGTAACAGGAAGAAAGTGAGACACTGAACCTAGCTTGAGTATCTGAAGCCTCAAGGTCCATCCCCACACTGTCACACTTCCTCAAACAAGACCACACCTACTCCAAAAAGGCCACACCTCCAATAATGCCACTCCCTGAGTCTACAGGAGCCATTTTCATTCAAACCACCACAACCTCTGAACCCATCATTGCAGGACACAGAATATCCAGATTAACTTAAAGCATTGGGGGCCTCCTCAGCCATAGTCTTAGGATAGGAGATGCAACTCCCAAAAGATATGAATTGCCAAATATATGAAAAAATAACATTTCTCATTTAAAGAAACACAAATGAAAACTACAATAAATTATAATTTCTCATCTGTAGGACTGTCAAAACTTAAAAAGTTTGAAAAGATACTCTACTGGTAAGGATCATAAACAGTCCAGTGGTTGAAAAGAACAAGAGCAGTACCAATTCCATGGAGTTATCATAGTTTAAATAATTATATATGCCTTTTTAAAACCAGGAATTATAGCCTCTTAGAAATCAACCCTAGATATCTACCTCTGTGAAATCAAAAGCAATCTAAATGTCCATTATAACCTGTTTAGTTAGATAAACTATGATTTATTATTTGGATATAAAATTGTATGTTGCACTATTAGATTTTACATGAACATACAAAAGAATGAAAAGGACCTCTACTTATTGGCATGAAGTGATTTCTGGTATTTATTGTTAGAGAAGAAAATAATCAAGATACAGAACAATTTATATTTTATTATATATATGTCAGGAAAAAATTGTGCAAAATGTATCTTTGCTTATTTATGTACAGGAAAAAAAAGACAAGAAATGTAGGGAACTCACTTGAACTCATTGGCATAAGAAAGACCTTTCTGAACAATATCCTGATAGCACAGAAATTGAGTCAAAAATTAATAAATGGGACCTCACAAAGCAAAGGATCTTTTGTATATAAAGGACACAATCATTTGAGCAAAGTGGCTGCTTACATCATGGGGAAATCATCTTTACCAATTATACATATGACAGGCTGTTACTATCTAAGATATATAAAGAAAACAACATAATTTAAAAATGGAGTATAGGATGATGGAACACAAATGGTATACACACACACACACACACACACACACACACACACACACACACACACAACTACTTGATATCCTTAGCCAAATGAGAAAGACAAATTAAAAGGCTATCCTGAGATTTCATCTTACCCCAGTCAGAATGGCCAAAATCAATACAACGAACTACAGTGCATCCTGGCAGTGATTCGGGGAAAGGGAAACACTTACTCATTGCTGCGGGAATGAAAACTGGTACAGCCACTCTGGAAATCAGTACAGAGGTTCCTCCAAAATCCAAAATTAGATCTGCCACAAGATCAGTTATAACACTTTCGGCCATATACCCAAAGGACTCTACATAATACTGGAGATAACTTGCTCATGCACATTCATAGCTGTTCTATTCATAATAGCCAGAAAATGGAAACAGCCCAAACGTTCAGAAGCTGGTGGATAAATGATGAAAATGCAGTACACTTACATAATGAAGTATTATTTTGCTGTTAAAAAATACAAAATTACAAAATTTTCAGGTAATAAGAAACAAGCTCTAAGCAACAATCCTGAGTGAATTAACCCAGGTACAGAAAGATAAACATTGTATGTTTTCTCTTACATGTGGATGTTAGCTTTTAAACTTTAGATATGTATGTTTCAGTTAGAAAAACCACAGAGGTAGGTAAGGGACCAGGGAGGAAGAGGAAATCTTTCAAGGAAAGAGAAATAGAATACAGTATTATAAAGAGATAAAGGGGAAAGTAGAATATGGATATAAATGGACAAGAGGAATGGAGGTCTTGTGAAGGAGAGAAAATGAGGAAGAACAACTGAAGGCCTTCCTCAAAGCCACATGGAAACCTACTACAACAGACGTGTCTTAAATACATACATATATGAAAGGAATTTAAATGGAGTCATGGTATAATGTAGGAAACAATTCCCCAAATAGATACCTTATGTTACCAAATAAAACCTCTAGTGCCAGGAAAAAGAGTTACATTTTATTGAAGAGTAAGCTAAAAGCTTCCCATAGATGCACCCAAATGTCAAAGGATATTGCAGATGTTATTGGTTACAATCTGATGGTAAGGTGTATTAATGAAGGTATCACTTGCTGATATCATCAAACACAGAGAATCTAAGCTAATGCTCAACTAGAACCTTCATTCCTGTCTTAGTTATGGTTTCTATTGCTGCAAAGAGAGAATATGATCACAGCAACTCTTGTAAAGAAAAACATTTAATTGGGGCTGGCTTATAGTTCAGAAATTTAGTCCATTACTGTCCATTGTCATGGCATGAAGCATGGAGATATGCAGAAAGACATAGTGCTGGAAACATAGCTAAGAATATTACATCTGAATCTGCAGGCAGCAGGAAAAGGGAGAAACTGAACCTGGCTCAAGTGTCTAAACTTCAAAGTCCACCCCAGTAACACACTTCCTCCAACAAGGCTCCACCTCCCAACAGTGCCACTCCCTATAAGGCTATGGAGGACATTTTCATTCAAACTACCACAATCCCCATTGGTATTCATGGAACTGAAAGGTGCTGTGTATACTACCAGCACAACAGTGATTATCAGTATCACCCAACTACAAATTCTGTGATCTACAATAGTAACCTGACTACAAGACATACTTGTGCAATAGTGGCATAAATATTATGGACATAACCAATCACTTTTTTTATTTCATGAGATGAACCCATACCTGACACTGCTAACATGGCCAAGTGGCCTGACTAGATAGGTCATGGGCCTATTATTCTGCTAAGGGAGCATAGCAATAGAATTACACTTAATGACATATTGCTATAATCATAGATGAGAGCATTGCCTAACTCTCATTAGAGAACCTTCTACTGACAGTAGATGGTAATTAACATAGAGACACAGAACTGGACAATGCAGAGGATTCTTTGAATCACGCATCCCTGAATGGGATGTCTTTATCAAATCCCTTCCCTCAAGGTTTAGGAATGTATGCTAAAGAGAAGGTGGAAACATTTTAAAAGCCAAAGGTACTAGATGACTCCAAGGAAACAGGACCTTCCAGACATAACAGAGCTGGTGCATATGTGAACTCACAGTGATTGTGGCAGCACGCACAAGAATAGAACAAGTTCATATCTGACAAAGTCTCAGCACTGAGGGAAGGAAGTGGGTACCAAGTCCCACCCCTAATGAAGAAACTATTTGCAATTGACTTTTGCTGGGAAAGGAAAAATCCAATGAACTGTTACTTTTTTTATCCAATGGACTGTTACTAATATCAGAAGTGGTTGACCAAGACAAAGCAAACTGCATGATTTTAAGTGATTTTATATATATAAGTATATATATAAAACTTAAATTATAATTTTATATATTTATAAATTTATATATAATATTTATATTATAATTATAAATATATATAATTATATATATAATTATTTTGGAAGGTTTATTTTATTTTATTTGGGGTTCTTTGAGTAAAAGAACATGAATCATGAATTTGGGTGGATAGAAAGGATGTAGAAGGAGGTGGGAGAGAAGGAATATGGTCAAATTATACTGAATGGATGATTTTTTTGTCAAAATCCAATAAATACACAAACAAGAAATATAATAAAAAGAATGCAAAAATAATATATAGGACAGAGATTCCTCAGAATCATAGCCATTGGATAACAGTAGACTTCACTAATGAGTTGCTTTGTGATATGTGTTTGGAATCATACATAAATCTGAACGCATCTGCCAAGATGGAATCAATTACTGTAGTTGCAAATAAAACCAAAAATGTGACCAATCACAAAGGAAAAAAGAAAGATTTTATAAATACTACTGAAATAAAATAGATTGACAATACCTTAAATGAGATGTATTCTAAGGAGGGAAAGAAATTTTCAACTTCAGAAAGAAAAATAAACATTTAAAGTAAACATGCAATACATGTACAATTATTTAATGTAGAGTGAAAGTACGTAAATATTTATTACTATTGTTCATCTATGTTTCAGTTTATTTGAATTTTTCATAGTAAGATGTTGAAAACAATGTATGGCCATTAACTAAGACATGTTTTGAGACCTATTGTGTATCACTTTATTCCAAAGGAGGACTTTTTATTAAATAAAATATTTTTATACCTCACAGCCCCAGACCTAGAAGATTGCTTATATAGAATTACCTATAAATAGATTATATAGAAGATTACATATATATATATATGTATACACACACACATATATATATACACACACACACATATATATATATGTATATATATATATATACATATATATATATATATGTGAGTTTCTTCCTTCTTCATGGTGCCTCTTGTGAAAGATGCATCTGCTGTGAGTGTTCTGACTTACACTCAGCTTTTACAGAAATGTGTTCAATTAATAAAGCAAAGCCGAATTATTTTTTTTTAATTTCGGATGGATGAAGTATGTTTGTGTGTGTGTGTGTGTGTTTATGTGTGCGTGTGTGTGTGTGTTTCTAATCTATATATATAAAATTATTCACATGGATTCAAGGGAGCTTTAAAATAATTTTTTATTTATGTAAACATAAAAACTCCTGGTAATGGATTCCTGATAATACAAAAACTTTCAGTAGGACTATGGAAAAAAGAAATGGAAAAAATTTAAAAATAAAGATTCCATGGCTACAGAATGAGCTATCCTCTGTCTTCCACCCCCCATGATTGTGTCCTACTGTGTCTACTTTTCTGCTGCTATGCAAACTTCATTTCCTGATTATACCTCGTGGAATTTCCCTTTTTCTTTCCAGAAACATCTGAAATGCCCTTGGATCACGGCAGGTTCTCCTATGAATGATTGACCTTATCTGTACTGTGGCATTGATTGGCACTCGCCATTTCTGTTGTAAGATACCTGCCATGGGAAACAATTTTCTTCCTTCTTCATGGTGCCTCTTGTGAAAGATGCCGCTGCTGTGAGTGTTCTGACTTACACTCAGCTTTTACAGAAACGTGTTCAATTAATAAAGCAAAGCCAAATTATTATTTTTTTTAATTTCAGATGGAGGAAGTATTTGATATTAAAATATAGAAATCGTTTTTTCTTGATCTTGCAGTCTCTTGAAAAGTTTCCTGTAACTTCAATTATCACCTGTACATAGATGGTTCCTCTCTCCTGACACTAATTCTCCCCTGAACTTGTGTCTCTCCTCAGAGATTATTGAATGCTCCATCACTCCTTTGGAATGATATGTCATCACCTTCAGTGGAACAGAGTCTGTCTCTTGGCCCTCTCAGGTCAGTTTTCACTCCACTACCGTAATCATCCAGCCACACCATCATTTGTCTTATCACCACCACATCCCTGAATGGTGTTATCATCAGTTCTTCCATGCACTTTCTTCCTGAAGTAGCCTTTCTTCCTTCCTCCCATGAACACCACTGTAGTTTAAGCTGTCTATCTAGAATATATGTGTAATTTTCTTGCCTTTCTGTTGATTCTAAGACCCCATTCTTTCTGAGATCTCCACCAATGGAGATAAAAGTGGAAGAAACAAGTGCTGATGCAATTTGAGGCAGGTTCAGAGACTGAGTACCCAGAGGGTCAGATGACCACAGCATTGCAGCAGACAGACCAGAACAATCATGTCACAATGCTAGGCCATTTTTCAGTTCCCCATATTTGTGCTGTATGGTAAACCTAGTTATTTCTAGCAACTGATAAATTAAAAATAAAGAGTGCATTTGGATTTTTCAAGGAGTCCCTTTGTTGTTGGAGAAGAGCACAAATGTGCAACAATGGAATCATATTAATAAATGAACTCAGCCAAGCTGTAGTCTTACATACTTTTAATACCAGCATTTGGGAGGCAAAGGCAGACAGATCTCTGAGTTAGAGGCCAGCCTGTTCTACAGAGCTAGTTGAAGTAAAGCCAGCTCTATACAGAGTCTCTGTCTCAAAAAACAAACAAACAAAAGAGAAGTTTGTTGTATAATGCAGTTAGTGTACCAAGTATGACAATGGAGTAACAAAACATATTCAAATAATTTCTTGTAATTTCACAAATATATCTTCTACTACATTAGGTCAATTTTCTTATTTTCCTACCTGGTATTTTGGTTTTTATTTTCAAGTCTGCTCATAGCTCTTTCTGTAGGACACTGTGGTGTTCTTTATGTAACTGTATCTTATTTACTGCTTTTGATCAATTCTTTGTCTTATCTAACAAAACTCCTTTAACTGTCATATCCAATATTAATTTTTGATTGATGTGTAACAGTATTTTAATCTGTACCACCTATTGGATATTGTTATGAACCAAACAGTCCATGTTCATTTCCTAAATATTCTGTGTATGATTCTGTGCCCGTAAGATCAAATGGTAAATTACTGTTCTCAAGGAACTAACCTGAGTATCTTCTCTTTCTGCTGGGATAGAATAGAAAGACAAAGCTTCATATCATGCCTTGAAGAAGAAAAACTTTGTTTTAGTTCACAGTTCAAGGTACAGACCAGCATGGTGTGGAATGAAAATGTCAGGAGCTTGATTACATTATCTCTGAGGTCAGAAAAGAACAGTGAATGCAAACTCAAGTCTTGGTTCCCTTTCTCCATTTACACAGTCCAGGATTTTAGCAAGTGAATGACAACACCAATAATGGGCAGGCCTTCCAACCTCAGTGAAGTAAATCCAGACAAACCTGCAGAGACATACCCCAAAACCTAATTCTCAAATGATTTTTGATCCATGTAAGTTGACAACTAACGCTCATCTTCAGAATGAGGAATTTAGTAATAATAATAGTGCCACCAAATACATGTCAAGTTATCATCCATTTGTAGAAACATTTATTTTCAAACTGAGTAATAAAGAGTGACTATAATTTTGTATCAGAGAAGTAAATAGTATAGGTGGATTAGAATAATTATTATTTTTATATACATTACCTAGTATCCTTTTTTTCTTTGTTGAGTCTGCATTTTTGTATGTACATTAAGATATGTGTGGGTACATAGTGCATATACAGGTCTGAAGTTGATGTTATAAGCCTTTCTTGATCACCTGTCACTTGATATATTGAGACTGGGTGTCTCACTGAACCCATAACTTACCTTTTGGCTAGCCTAGCCAAAAATGCTTCTAGGATTCCTTGTCTCCTCATCTCAACTACTGGGGCTATAGGCTGATTTCCATATCAACCTGCTTTTTATATGGGTTTTAGGATCTGAACTTACTTTCTTATTTTTATATGGAAAAGTGAGTCACCTCAAAGTTCCCTGTCATTCTATTATTAATTCTTAATTTTCTATTTGCTGATAATGTATAAGAAAAACAAACAAAAAAACAAATGGTACTGTCTTAGTACTTCTTATATATAATACCATCAAAAGAAAGTATAATTTAGAACTTTTATGACTCAATTAGTGAATAAATCAATAGATCAGTGAAATTTGTCAAATTGCAAATGAATATATCCAAATAGGGTCCACTAGCTATCCACAAGTAGTTGGGAAGGATCAGAGGATGATGGTGATGAGCAACAGTTTGTAGGGCTGATATGGGAGTTTTGTGCCACAGGTTAAAATCCAGCATTATTTTGAAAACGTCTTGTTAATTAGAGAAATGATTAAAGGAAGGAAAGAATGAATAAAGGGAAATACCTAAATTAGGTGAAATTATAGCAAATAACATGCTGTGTCTTTGAAAAGGAATTTTTCTTGTGATGTAAAATCATTTTAAAATTTACGTATCCATTGGTACTAGAATCCACAATTCTGTATTTTGATTGGTTACAGTTTTCTGTAATGGTTTGTCTTTTGCAAAGAGAACTACTGTCAACTAAGGATTTCTGAAAAGCAGGAGAAATGCACACCAATGCTTTATCAAAAATTAAATGATCAACCCCAAAATTATACATAGAAATAACAAACAAACTGAACAGGTTGTATTTATAAATTTAGGAATATACATATATGTATATGTCTGTAACAACAAAAAATAAAAAAAATAGAGGGCATGAATTTGAAATCCAGCAAGATGGTTATATGGGAGAGATTGGAGGGAGGAAAGGGAAGGAGAAATGATACAATTATATTAAAGTACATATAAAAATAAATTATTAAAAAAACAAAAAAGTATTTAAAGAATTGCAATTGTAGAAATGCAAAGATTGACAGCATCCTACTATAGCATTTCATTGAGATTTTAAGATGCTAAATAGATGATAGAAATATAGCTGATGGATAGACAGATAGATGAAAACAGATAGACAGACAGATAGGATTCATA
This sequence comes from Peromyscus maniculatus bairdii, assembly GCF_049852395.1. NCBI lineage: Eukaryota > Metazoa > Chordata > Mammalia > Rodentia > Cricetidae > Peromyscus > Peromyscus maniculatus. Next base: position 11,413,101 of record NC_134854.1, read on the forward strand.
GATAGACAGGTAGGCTGAACTCAGTAATGGTTCATAAGATGGAACCCAAATACAATTCTCCCATCAAGACTTACACACTCTTAGGACACTGACACTCTAAGGAAGTTTGTAGTGACTCACTGTCTGAGGAGCTCATTCTGAATAGAGCCCAAAGGAAAACTATTGTTTGGCTGTGTTTGATTTTCCAATAACATCATTTAAATTTACAGTCAGCTATAATTTACATTAAAATGTCAAACTCATTATATAAATATTGATAAATTTTCAAATAATTGTAGACTGTACAATGTTTGTCATGTTGTCAAAATATTATTATAATTTATACTAAAGATAATAGAGTACTAGATAAAAATAATCATACCTTTGTATGCCATTATTTATTGTGTACATGAGCATTGTGAATTGTCAAAAGACAAATTTAATTAATTAAAATTAAAATAAAATTAATAATCACTCAGCAATACACTATGAAGCCAAGTAAACTACAGAAATAGAACTTACTCTTTAACATCCTCAACTAGAAAACTGGAAATAAAATATAAAAAATCATTTTCCAAACTTCGGATAGCAACTGTTGGTAGGATCCTTGGATAGAACGACCAAAGTTAAGTGTGACCCAGATTTCACTAGGAGTTTCCAGGATGGGCAAATGAGAAGATATTTCTGCAGTGCAATGTGGTTATTTGATTGCAAATAAACCCCTAGGCTCGTATGTTTGAATATTCCATCCCCAGTTGGTGGAACTGTTGGGAAGGATTGGAAGGTGTGGCCTTGTTGGAGGTGGTTGTTCAGTTCACTGGAGGCAGGCTTTCAAAAGACTCATGCTTTTCCCTATCTGTTTTCTATCTTCTGTTTGTAGGTCAAGATGTGAGCTCTCAGATGTCCCTGTCACCGTGCCTTCTTTCTATCAACATAGGCCTTAAGTATCTGAAGCCTAAAATAAATGCTATCTTTTTAGATTGCTTTGTTCATGGTATTTTATCAAGAAAAGTAACTAATATATAGAGTGTTTGAATGTTGCATTGTATGGAGAAATCAGAAGATGAATATTGGGAAAACAAAATATCTTAAAACTTGTAATACCAAGCACTGAGTAGCAAAGACACTTAGAGATCTCTGGAATCTTTAGCAGGGTCCTCCTTATTTCATGTTAAATACTCAAATGCAGATTTGTATGAGAAACTACCTATGGCTAGGGGAAGAATTAAAAAAGAAAGGAGCACACAGTCTTGGAGCTTAACACAGTGATAAGGACAGTCAGTATTTTATCAGATGAATAAGAAGACCTCATAAAATATAAAATGTCCAAAGAAAATATTTTCAGAAGGATGTCGTAAAAAATTGGGACTGAGTTAGCAGAAAACCAAATAGAAAAGACATCTCCTTGAGATAAAAGTACAATGCCTTAATAAAAAGCACAATAGATAACATTAGCAATCAAAGCTGGTGCAGTATGGCAAAAGAAAAGATCATTGAATTCTAAGAATAACAATATGAATGATGCTAAATGAGTGACAAGAAAAATCTGTGGAACAACTAACCAAATACTAATATTCTTTGAGACAATAATAAGCATTGTACTTATTATATGAGCTAAAGGAAAGAAATTCGAAGGAAAAATGGCTAAAGTTTTTCAAATATGACAAAACTATGGCCTTTCTAAAGGCCATATCCTTTAGAAAGAAATCCAAATCCTCACCAGTCACAAGCCAACAAATATAAATAAATGACTCCTCATCTCGATGAGCAGTTGTGGATATGCCTTTAATCCCAGCACTCTGAGAGGCAGAGGGTGGTGGATGTCTGTGAGTTCGAGGCCAGCCTAGTCTAGAAAGAGAGTTCCAGCAAAGCCAGGGCTACACACACAGAGAAACACTGTCTCAAAGAAGACCCCTAATTGCATTTAACCAAATTTCTGAAAGGTGCTGATCCTAAAAGCAACCACCAGAGAGAAAGGCACTTTCATGTGCATCAAGGCATTTAAAATACATCCCCAAAGTCTTAGCAGAAACTAAGCATACAGAAGCCAGGGAATATGTATCATTCAAGACCTGATAAAAAAGTAAAATAACAACAAAACTTTAGTTAAAAGTTCTTAAACTACTAAAACACCATTGAAAAATGAACGTTTTAAGGTCAATATGCTGAAAGAATTAATGACAACCAGACCAGCAGTAGAAGAAAGCTATGGACAAGTTTTGCAATGGAGAAATGTGGTATGGAGAAATTGGAAATTCCATCCTACAGGAAGAATGATGAGATATAGTAAACATGGTTAACTAAGACTTTTTCATCTTGTATAGCATTGTTAAAAGATAACTAGTGAGAGAAAGATGTTGGCAATGTAATATAGGTTTTATAACTTTTGTTAACCACATAGATGAGTCTAAAAAGAAGCATGCTACCATAAGGAAATCTGAAAGATGAGACTAAATATATCTCAATTCTGTATCTACTACAATAGACAAGACAGCAGTGAAGAAAATAGATTGGTGATGACCAAGACGAACAATGAGAAGGTGTGAGAGAAAAATGAGGGTTCTGTGTCATTATCCTGGTTATGGTAACTAACTACCAGAACTCACCATTCTAGTTGTGACATTTAGAAACAGTAAATATTGTATGTAAAATGGACAGATGTAAAGCATGTTTTTAAAGAATGAAAAAATAAAAAGAGCAAAATGAGAAAGCCAAAAGTCAAATCACAGTTTTAATTTAAAAAATCCTTGTGAGTTTTTATTTTGACTGGCACATTTTTGACTGATGTCTGGCTGTTAGAATGACTTGGCTGCTGATCAGTCAAATGATTCGAACAGATTTGTGAATTTGGATGTGACCTTCATAGAGACTGATTTTCCTAATGTATGCTGAGGTTGCTAAGCTGTGAATGAACTATATGATAATGAAGAATACATTTTTTAATCTGATCGAAGGCACTAAAAGCAAAAGGGAAAGCTAATTCCCATGCCTGATTTATCTGCTTCATCCAGTTAATAAGGACAGTAGCATATTGGTAGTCAGCTTATAAGTTTCAGTTGTAACTGAGTTGTAACCATGTAGACACAGTTTGGAAAGCATTTCCTTATTTAAATATCAAAATTAGTGTTCCTATATGAAAAGTGTCATACATATCCTTAGAAATATAGCTAGTCTCTGCAGTTATTAATTGTGTTTTCTAAGGTTCCATTTTTTTTCCTTCCACACAGGCATGAGTGTTTTGTTTCTTCTCAATAGAGGGAATATTGCAATCCAGCACTACCTCCTAACTGTAGCCCTGTTGGAGAGTGTTATTTTAAGGTGTGTTACATTTGTTTATGCTCTGGAACATTTGTTTTAATTATGCAAAGATGTGTTGCACTCTTTTATGTTGCATTTGTTTAACTCTGAAAAGCTGTGTTACGGTGCCTGTCTAAAACATCTGATAGTTGTAACAGGAATCTTAGAAAGTGTAATTAATTTAAAAAAAATATCCAGAGCCAGATATTGGGGTGAAAGCTGAAAGATAAGAGAAACAGAACAAGTCACATCCAACCTCACCTCCCCAACTCCTCAGCCGATCCTGTTTCCACAAATCTTCAGACTGAAAGCCTCTGAGTCCTCACACCCGAGGGTCTCAGTTGAACTGCTGCTTAGTTCCTGTCTCCTCACACCTTATATACCATTCTCCACCCAACCATGTCACTTCCTGTGATTAAAGGCGTGTGTGCTTTCAAAGCAAAGGCAGGAGATCTCAAGCACTGGGATTAAAGGTGTGTGCCACCACTGCCTGTCTCTGTTCCCAGTGTGGCCTTGAACTCACAGAGATCCAGAGGACCTCTGCCTCCCAAGTGATTGAGGGTGTGTGCAACTACTGTCTGGCCTCTATGTCTAGTCTAATGGTTGGCTCTGTCCTCTGATCCCCAGATAAGTTCATTAGAGTACACAATACATTGGGGTACACAATATATCACCACAAATGGTCTAATAAAGAGCTGAATGGCCAATAGTGAGGTAGAAGAAAAGATAAGTGGGCCTGGCAGGCAGAGCAAATAAAGAGGAGGAAAAATCTGAGAGGAAAAGAAGGAGCAAGAAGATGGGAGAGAAAGCCACCCACCCCGCCACAGAGTAGGAATGAAAGTAAGATTTACAAAAGTAAGAGAAAGATAAAAGCCCAGAGGTAAAAGGTAGACAGGATGATTTAAAGTAAAGAAAAGCTGGCTAGAAACAAGCCAAGCTAAGGTCAGGCATTTAGAAGAAAGAATAAAACTCCATGTATGATTTATTGGGGAGCTGGGTGGTGGACCACCCAAAAGAGAAAAAAACAAAGTAAAATCCCCCAACAACATAGTCCCAACACAAACAAATTCTGTAATGAATTGTTTATAAGAGCTTCCTCCTTTATAATGGCCTAGTTTCTTTAAATTTCTAGCAGCTTACCTTACCCAGAGTAGATGTAGGAAAACTAATGAATTCACACTTGGCTGGAATTTATGTACTTTTGTGTAAAGTATTTTGGAAAGCAGTTCAGTATATTAGTATATATTCACTATAATAATCACAGCCTTTGATCTAGGAATTCCAAGTATCAGTCCACTTAAGTTGTAGGAACAAACTAACCCTAATCTATACTTTTGGTGATATGGATGTTCATGTAGATTGCAGGTTCACTCCTACTGCAGGACTACTCCTCCAAATCATACTTAGTTTAGGATGTAGGCTGTGAGAATATCTATTTTCTAGGGCTTTCTGGACTCACAGCTGAAATGAGACCAAAGTAAAGCTCATAGTGGTTAAAACTTCTGCACCAATCCATAAAACTGCTTGATCAACTCACATTTAATTGCCCCAACTGAGCCATCCAAAATCTCACAATGAGGCCCATTTACAAAATGCCTCATCAAGTGACATGGTAAAGGTCACAATAACATAATTCTATGGCAGAGAATCAACAGATAGATGAGGGCCACAGTGATTTTCCATACTTGACTTTGTAATTTTTCCTAGAAATTTAGACAATTCTAAATAATTCAGACTGAAAAATTTTAGCTATAGATTGTTAAATACGACATTAGTTATGTTAATAAAATTTAGCGCTTTAAAAATATGGTAAAGGCTATGCAAAGTTTAGTTTTTTTAATGAAGTACAATATTACACAGCTTAAACTTAGAACATCACTGGAAATAAAATTTATAGACAGTTACTATGAAAAATAAAACATTTAATTATAGTTAAAGATAGCATATTCTTCTCATAGGCCGGAAATGACTAGAAAATCTTAAGAATGTAAACATAGGTTGGCTGGGTATCGTGGTGTATACCTATACTCTCAACACTTTGGAGATAGAGAGTTAGTGGTTCAAAGCTAGCCTCAGCTCTCTGAGACTATCTTGAAAACCACACAAACAAATGGCACGAAGAATGAACACAAAGCATAAGTGACATTGTGCAGAGTGGTTTTATGTTAAAGAATTTCTCTTCATTATTGATGAAGTGAAAATATTACAATAACCATAAATGCAAAAATATTTTTATTTTTTAAAGATTTTTTTATTTACATGTTTGTGTGTATGTGCGTCTGTGCAAGTGTCTGCACTCTTATGTTTCTGGGTGCCTACAGAGGCCAGAAGGGGGCATTGCATCCCTTGCAGCTATAGTTACAAGCCTTTGTGAGTCTCCAGTGGGATCGGAATGACCCATGACTGAGCAGCATGTACTCTAATTACTGAAGCATTTTATCTTTTGGGGGCACCAATTTCATCAGCAGGAAAAAAAAATGTGCTTTTAAGGAGAATTTTAACAATGGCAACATTCTAAGTATAAGCTGTTGGGGGGGTATTCTTTAACAAAGTATCCACTGTTCCGGTGTGCAGCCTCACATCCTTGCACATATGGGCAGTGTTGATTGGACTTAGTAGTTACTAGCAAAAGGAAAAAGGAGAAAAAAGGAAAGAACATAAAGTTAGGAGAGGGAGCTTATTCAATGGACCCTGGAGAAGCTAGAGGAGGGAAAGAAGGGACTGATATGATTCATTGTATATATGTATAAAATTCTCAGAGTAAGAATAAATGAAATAAAAATTAAAATTTACTCAAAACAATTTTTTTGGCTGGCAAGACTGCTCAGCAGGTAAAGGTTCTTGCGACCAAGACTGACAACTTTAGTTTGATCTACCGCTTCTGCTTGGTAGGAGAGAACTGATCCCTAAAAGTTATCCTCTGACCTCCACAATGTTCTATGGCATAAGCATGACCCACTCATACACCACACACACACACACACACACACACACACACACATATACACACAACCTCACACACATATACACACAACCTCACACACATATACACATTCTCACTCTCTCTCTCTCTCTCTCACACACACACACACACACACACACACACACACACACACTCACAAGAAAATGATAAATAAAATTTAAAATTTTAGTGAAAATAATTGTAAGTATTCCACTTTAATATTAAATCAGAGATTATGGAATATAAGAGTGTTCATACTTTTCTTTTTAGGGGCAATCTATTTCTAGTCTCTGCATTGTGGTGACAAGGAGATATAGTAAATAATGATGAAGCCCTAACTGGAAACATAGCCAACTTCATTTTATTAAGTACCTGGCATGGCTTGTTCATACCAAAGCTTGCTGAAATTTAGTTGCCAATGTGGCTGTGTGGAAAGGTAGTGGTGCCCTTGGGAGGTGTTGAGTCAGGAGGTTAATGTCCTCATAAAGATCTTAAAGTACTTCCCTCAGGAATGCTCAAGATATTCTGTTAGTCCCTAGCTTCTTCATTGCCCCTTCGCTTTCCTATCACAAATTGAACTACCTCAAGAAAGTCACCAGAAGCCCAGCAGATACAGCCCTAAGGCTTGGTACCTTTCAGAACTATGTCCCACTATAAACTCTCTTTCTCTGTACCAAACCTCCATATGAGATAATGGAAATAAGAAACACATTAAATCATCATCCAGTCTTCTATGATTAAGAACAATGAGATAGCCCGGAGGTAAATATGCTTGCTACCCCAAACCGACAGAGTTCATTTCCCAGGGTTCATATGTTAGAAGGAGAGGACTTACTTCTTGAAGCTGTGCCCTCCTCTCCACACCTGCATGCCCTCCCACAAACGAACACACCAGCACACTCAAAGTACATAAGGATAATATTCTTTAGAGGTATGATTATATTTCCCCAATAGAACGTGTAACTTTCTACACACATTCATTTCATTGTTGTTTATTTTAATAGGTCAACTAATAGTTCTTTTCAGTTCACTTATCTTACCATAACTGTTTCAGAAATGTAAAACCTGCCAAGAATTTGCCAACAAGTTTTAAAAACAGAAGTAGACAAGGCTTTATAAATTAATTTATTTTTAATACCATAATGTATGCTTCTTGTTAAGAATTCAGCAAAGCCAAACATTCCAAATATGCTATCACACATTTGTTCTCATCTTACCAATAAAAGTAGATTATACACTGTTAATTTTTATGGAGTCTTTTAATTCTTTCATGTTGCCAGGGGAGCTGTTAGTAAATTACCTCATCTAGTGTTCTAAAAGATCCCTTAGTGGCCTCAGGTAATGCAACTGTAAAGAACACCATTCCCTTTACACCAAAAGGATCAGATCTACAGTTTTCCTTATTTGTTTCTTTGTTTAATGAGCAAAAAAAGTTAGTGGCATTCTTTCATTTTCACACTATGATTATCCACCAAAATTATTGGATAAAAATCACTGCTCAGCCTATCCACAGTTTCTTAGGCTCAAGATCTTCTATTTCATCATGTCCACAGAAATTTTCACTCTGTGATTTATTAATGTTATTTCCGGGCTGTCATAGGGACTCATACATAGTGTCTTCTGGTAGAGGATGTGAAGTGAGATGAAAAATGCCCAAAGTTTATCTTTTAAAATATATCTAACTGTATTTAAAAAGATTTATAAAATAATGTCCTCTATTTTTAATGTTACAAATAAATATTCTCAGTAATGCAGTTTCTTCAAAAATACTCTATTAATTCAAATACTGATTTAAAGATTATACAACAAAACAGTCATATAAAAATTTATCATGAGAACCTACAGCTTAATGAAAATCCTTGAAATGAAAATTCTAAACTATAAAGGGCTTACTTTGAAATTTAACTGTAGACACAGTAGTCATAAAATTTGCATGGAACCACAAAAGACTGAACAGCCAAAGAACTCCTGAGAAAAACAAGCAAAATTGAAAGTATCATGCCATCTGATTTCAAAAACTATTGCAAAACTTGGATAATCAAAATAAACACAATTTTGGTATACAAACAGTCCTATTGGTCAATTGATCAGGATAGAGAAGCCAGAGAAAACCCCACACAGCTATGGCTACTTGATATTCTTCAAGGGAACTAAGAACACACAGTGTAAAAATGGCAGTTGTTTAATATCCAGTACTAGATAACCGGATGTCTACCATTAGGATAATAAAATCAGAGACCTTCATCTCATACCATATAAAATATTGACTCACAATGGATTCAAGACAAAAACAGAAGACATGAAACTATAAAACTGTTAGAAGAAACATAGCATAAATATTCCACAGCATTGACTTGTGCAAAGAGTTAAATAACCCTAACAGCATAGCAACAAATGCACAGTGAAAAACAACAGCATAAAACAAATGACATTATTGGGAACCCAAACGGAGAGCTTCCACACAGCAAAAACCACATGGAGTGAAGAGAACACAGATCGAAAGAAAATATTTGCAATCCATTCATCTGACTAGGGACTGGGTGGAAAGGAGGAAAGAACTTGATTGATATATCAAGAAAATATAACAAAATCAATACATGGACAAGGGACCAAACTAAAGCATTCTTAAGAGAAGAAGTGGTCAGCATGTATGACAAAAATGTTCATTGTTACAGAAAGATAACAAGGGTCAAAGAGGATGCACTATAGGTGAGAATCTGATGTAGAGCCCTTATGGGAAAAAATGTAAAAGCTCCACAGAAAACAAAATGCAACGCATATGTGTTAGTTAACTTTCTGTTACTATAGGAAATGGTGAGATAATTAACAAAAAGAGAAAATGTTTATTTCACTTCACAGTTGGAAGCTGCAGTTCATACCCATTTGTCATGATGATTCATTGTGCTTGAGGAAGCACAGAATGATGGAAATACACAGCAAAGAAAAGATATTCAACTCATGGATGAAGGAGTGAGCAGGAATAGACTGCAACCTGCAAAGGCCTTCCAATGGCACAAGTCCATGACAAAATCCTCCTTCTAGGCCACACTGTCTAAGAATTAAGTATCAGGATAATTTAAAATATGTCCCAACTAAAGTGTGGACATATTGCCCAAAGAAATTGAAATCATGGTGCTCAAAAGATGTCTGGATATCTTCACTTTCATGTTCACTGTTGCCTTCTTCATAATAGCCAAGCTATAATAGATACAACCTCAATGTCCATCATCACTAGTCTAGGTGAAGGATGTCATATGTACACAACCACAGTGATAAATCTGAAAATACTGTACTAAGTGAAATAAAGGAAGCAAGGTAATACTAATGCTGTGTGGTCTTGCTGATATTTGGAAGGTAAAATTGATCAAATCATTTAGCATGGAATGGTAGCTACCAGAGACTGAGGGAAGGGACCAGATATAAGAAAGGAAGAAACTGACTACATTATTTGGGCAGAGTTTGTTATCATGAATAAGTTTAAGAGAGGACAGAAAAAGGACTACAACAATTATACATGGTGTATTTTAAAAATCAGCCACAAAAATTAGTATGTGAGATAATAGATTTGTTAATTGGTCTAATTTAGTCATTCACATTCTGGATATATTTCAAACATTAGACTTGACCCCATAAAAATATATAACAATTGTTCATCAATTTAAAACTCTTAAGCAAAACAATTTTTATTATTCAGAGGAAATAGATGAGAGACAAAGGTAAGTGTACACTACTGCACATATTTCCCTACCATCACATGATTCAACATAAATTTATTTTCACTCATATTCTTACACAAAAATTTTCATGGCCCAAAACATTACTCAAAAAAGCAAAACTTATCACATAAAAACTGAATTTTCCCCTCCAGAGAGAAAAAAGAAAAACTATTTTCTAAGATATATTTAGTAAATAGTATTAGTTATGAATTGTTAATAAATCTCTATTTCATTATTTATTTTATTTACTTTTATATAAGTTTGCTTTTTAAAACCTTACTAACTATACAATACTATGAGTGACTATAATATTGTAATTTGGAATTTTTCAAATCAAATTTATAATAGAAATTTTTTAGTGTTTCTAGAATCAAATGTATCTAGAATCAAAAATTCTTTTTTTTTTAAAAAAAAAAAGAGCGTGTTGATAACAATTATCCCGAAATGAGCATTAGCAACTCAGCCTTTGGGTAGGACAGTTTAGTAACCAGCTTGACACAGCAGTGGGCTTGACTAGGAGCCAAATGACACAGAGCTCAAGCCTAACCAAAGAGGCACAAGTCTGGAACAGTCACAGTATTCCCGAAGGGAGGTGTTCAGCATAAGAAGGCACTTTTATATCTTTCTACGTAATTATTCTATCCTTTTTTAAAGGTTTATTTATTTATTATGTATACAGAGGAGGGTGCCAGATCTGATTACGGATGGTTGTGAGCCACCATGTGGTTGCTGGGAATTGAACTCAGGACCTCTGAAAGAGCAGTCAGTGCTCTTAACCTCTGAGCCATCTCTCCAGCCCTAATTATTCTATCTTATGCAGCCATGTAGGGATAAAAAGATCCATACATGTGACTGTCTCCCAACAGCGGGTTTATCAACGCAGTAAAATGGGTGTCAATACCTTTAAACCATGTGTTCTCAACCTGTGGCTCATAACCCCTTTGAAAATCAAATGACCCTTTCCCAGGGGTCACCTATGACCATCAGAAAATACAGACGTTTATTATAATTCATAATAGCAGCAATATTACAGTTACGAAGTAGCAATGAAAATAATTTTATGATTGGGGTCATCACAACATGAGGAACTGTAATAAAGGGTCAAAGCATTAGGAAGACTGAGAACCACTGCTTTAGGCCCTACCTCATAGCTGGCTTCCAAAATAAATACTTTTTGGAATGCTAGCATGGGCACTGGTGTCTTAGTCTGTTTGGCTGGGTTTGTGTGACAATGGGAGTTTTATTTCGTTGTGAGAGGATTCTCAGCATAGTAACGCAGCAGGACTTCCTGGCCCATTTCAGAAAATGATTTGACAGTTCCTGCAATAGAATGCTGCCAACTGCTTCAAAATGGGATCAGTGAACATAATTTTCGGGCTACAGATCAAAGCAGTTGAATATGCATCTGTCAACAAAATTTCTATGTGATAAATATTTTAAGAAAGCAAGCTAACAGTATGAGAAACCCACCCAGCATAACTGAATTCTCAAGAAATAAGTCGTTGTGAGATATACTTCACAGGGAGTCTTAGGAAGCCAACAGGACAAACTTGTCTTTTCCCTGAAGGCTGGAGACTGGACAGGGTAGCCCCTTCCAGGTCCTTCGAGTCTACAGTCTGTGAGGTTTAACACTGAAGAAGAGTTTTGCTTTTAGTCCAGTCAAAATATGTTTCAGCTAACCCCAGAAAATGCTTCTAAGTGTCCAACGGCTGGCGTTCTTAAAAATAAACATGGTGTCGTTTCTACGGGAAGATACTAGTGTTCAAATAATGACACCTCCTCTGACATTGACGGTGCCAAGTGGAGTAGAATGTCAGACAAAGATGAGAGACTGCATTCTAGTGAAAAATTGGACCAGGGCTCCCGTGACACCACATCATCATTTAACAGGCCAGACTTCACTGCCATTCCACTGTGTGCTAAAGGACAGCCGCAGAATCAATTAAACTATCACCAACCGGCTTTGGGGTTTTCCCCTTTTGTTTTTAGCACCCATAATAAACCTTCTGATTCTTAACTAATGGTGCAGTACAAGCAAAAGTGTGGAGGGGACACACTACGGCCAAATTAGGGAAACCAAAACATTTACGACTCAAATCAGAACCCACTTTTTTTTTTAAATTCTTCCTCAAATGCTTTCAGGATCATAGTCTACTTTTTCTCCTCATTTTCTATTCCTTTGGTGACATTCAAGTCCTAGAAAATGTTTTTGAGAGCAATTATATCTCTAAAGCAAGTTTTCCTAAACTCCCACAGCTTAACTTTGGGGCTTAAAATATCATGTTTTAAAAGGTGTTGGCATTCAGTTTTACCTAACAAATAGCTGGGTTTCGAGAAAGGAAAAAAAAATCTGACAGTTTAACAAGAAAAGTAAGAAGTGTGTGTGTGTGTGTGTGTGTGTGTGTGTGTGTGTGTGTGTGTGTGTGTGTATGTGTGTGTGTATGTGAAAGAGAGACAAAGGCAGAGACCAAGAGAGACAGAAGAGAGTGAGGAGGGTAGTTTACTATTTTAGAGCACTGATTTATTTAAGCAGTTTTGAGACATCTTCAATTATGGACATCAATTGCAGCTCATTTTGAATTCTAAATTATTAAAGGACACTAAGCACAATTCATCAATCAGAATCTGTTTATATATACACCTGTATGTATAAATATATACACGTGTGTGTGTGTGTGTGTGTGTGTGTGTGTACATATATGTATATTAACCCAAGGCAGTTTTATCTATATTAGGGTTTGCTTTTCTATCTGTTACATACAGCATCATATTTTCACCTGTCTGCTTAGGTAACTATAAACAGATGATGTTCTTAAAAATGAGAAATTCCTTAAAAACAATTAGCAATTTCAAAATTAAATGACCAAATATTTGTCTTTGTTAAAATTGCTTCCAATTCCAGCATTGATAATTTATTTGATATCTGGTACTCTTCTCCAACAATAACAAATAAAAATAAACAAAAAAACCCTTATTATTGGGAATTAACAGTAAGCTCTGCAATACTGTTAACAATGAAAGGAAGACAATAAGTGGAAAAAATCCCTATAACATCCCTGATCTGAAATCATGTTCCACATAAGGATGTAGAAAGAAAAACCCAAGCAGCACCACCATCCAGCTGAGCAGAGGAGCCAAGGGTTTATATTTGAAGAATATGAGGAATTTGGCATGTGTGGAGTAGAATTAACAGGGAGCATAAAGCTACAGGGAGATTCCCAAATGTATAGAGGGATGTCTTTGAATCTTGTTATTAATAGTAAGATATTCATATCACCCGAGAATCACACAAAGTCAGACAGAGAATAAACAGTTAGTAATGAGCTATTTATCAGCCTGTTTCCAGAATTCAAAGCTCAGAGCTTTCCAAGTATCAGTCAAGTTATATGGTGATGTTCCTGAACACTGTGGCATTTACTGTGATTCCTTGTAAAGAAAACCGATGTAGAAAACAAACCCAAAAGTAAAGGACACGTTTTACAAAACTTAAGAAAGATTTGAATTAATCTACAAGTTATTTAACTGGCAGTCAAAACAGTATCCAGATCTTTAGTAAAAGTTAAGAAAATACATGTTTGTTTGTTTTTTTTAACAGTACAGCATCCACAATGAATTGACTCTAATGCCAAACAGAGTAAGAGAAGAAGGAGGCAAAATGCATGCAGAGGCAGAAGGGAAGTCCATAGAAAGAGGCTTAGAAATGCCAAAAATAATAGAATTGAGAAAACAAAAGTTAGATGTTTCTACCATTAAATGGGCCAGAGACGATTGGAAAATAGAATCACTCCGAGGGGAAAAAAAAAAAAAAACAGTGATGAAAAATACATGGAATGAAAATTTTCACTAATACCTTAGAAAATTGGAAACAGAGAAGAAAATATAAAATTGAAATTATACCAATAGAAACAATTTAAACTGAAGTTATGTGGAAAAAGTTGTCAGAAATGAGCCACCATTTTTTTCTAAAGAACATCCCCCATTAATAGGAAAAAAAAATGTCCCTTAGAGAAATGCCTTTTCCTAGGGCTAGAAGGTGGTAGTGAAGGTGAACATAAGATGTGCTGAAAGCAACTTGTGGTACCAGAAAATAGGGAGATCTAAAAAGACATGAGGCACTTAAAAGGTTATGGGAAGAAACTCAATGTGTTCTTCAAATTCAGAACTGGAAGAATTCTGCCAACAACATCAATTAAAAATATTTTACTCATGCCCTAGACAATAAAATTTGTACATGAAACCATGATGTAAAAAACTGAACTAAATAAGTAATGAGGCTATGAAAAGGTCCTCTGTATCAAGCATTTCAAAACGTGTATATAGGTATTGTCTACCCACAGACTTTACTTAGAAGTCAGTACGGAAAGGCAGGACCATTCCTTGGAAGGTGTGTTCATCTTAAACCATAATAAAGTTCTGGAGATGTCTTTCTGTATACTGTGAATGTGTGTTGCTCTGATTGGGTTGACAAATAAAATGATGATTGGCCAGTAGCCAGGCAGGAAGTATAGTATAGGGGGGATAAGCAGAGAGGAGAATTCTGAGAAGTGGAAGGCTGGGTCAGGAGTCATCAACCAGACATAGAGGAAGCAAGATGTAAAGTCAGAACTGAGAAAAGGTGCCAAGCCATGTGGCTAAACATAAATAAGAATTATGGGTTAGTTTAAATGTAAGAGCTTGTCAGTGGTAGACCTGAGCTAATGGCCAAGCAGTTTTAATTTACTTGGGTCCAAGCAGCTGCAGGACTGGTGGGTGAGAGAGATTTGTCCTGACCATGGGCCAGGTGGGACACAGGAAAACAAACTACAATAAAGAGATAAGTAGGATAATTATTCTTTTAATGGGATAGAACCTTTCCCTTTCTGGATTTCTGCACCCAGGACAGTTCCAACAAGCTGCTATGAGGTACACATAGTCAGTGTACCCACAGTTTTGAGTCCTGAATTAGAAAGTTGCATCTTTTTTATTTCGTCTGCCTCTTTCCTTTGAATGCTGGCTGGAACTTATGCTTTTACTAGTAATTTGGGCTTTGTTACTTTTTGTCTAAATCTCCCATCAGCACCATGCAGCTGCCTTAGTGCCATGTGGCTGGCCTCCATGCCAACTTATCTCAAACAAGGCCCCTTTCCTTCTCTTCTCAATTCTCCTCCTCCCGGAAGCTGCTGAGATTTAGTTTGCCTGTCCTCAGGTTTCTTCCTTAAATTTTTTCATAATTGTCTTTTTTGAATTAATATATATATATGAATATATATATATATATACATATACATATATATAAATCCTTTAAAAAGATACCTAGAAAAATCATTTTAAAACCTGAAAACATAAACAATGAGTTTCTAAACAGCCCGTGATTCAAAGCAGTTTAAAAGACACCTAGAAAATATCTTTAATTGATTGACAAGAAAATATACATCAGTGTTTGTGGAAATGATATACAGCAATGAATAGAGAGAACTTCATACGTTTAAATATTTGTATTTCAAGTGAAGCATGACCTCCATTTAAACACTAAGCTTCTACTATGCAAAAGTGGGAATAAACAAGATAACTGAAGAAATGAACTTTAAAAAGACAAGAGGTTCCTTGAGATAAAAGGTGATAAAGGAAAGCAACCCAAGTTTAAGCATTGGGATGAAAAAAATAGGTATAACTGATAAACTTCTAGTTGGAGTGATTATTGTAACAATAAACATCATACATAAAATTTGTAACATCCAGAAGATTTTTCTTTGGTATTTACTCAACATGAAATGAATGAGTTGTTTGAAAGATATAAATTACCAAAACAGAATGAAAATGTATTACTTTGAAAAAAATAAACTGATATAAGACTAATTTATCCAAGTAATAATAATAATGGTGATGGAGTTATTATTGTTATTTTGAGAAAATGTTAACCTAAGTTGTCCCATGAACCAGCACACCTGGCCCAAATACCTTTTTTATGCACATTATCCATCAACCATTAGACATTAAAATAAAAGTAATAGAAAATACTACACGTTGTATGGTTTTAAACATCAGACATTTTGGAAAAGGCATAAATGTAGAAATAAAGAATTGTCACATAACTATGGTTCACCTGTGATACCACCGTAAGGAGGATTCCATTCCTGGAGGCAATGCAGATGATGGACTAGGAACATGTGGCAAACCTCTACCACCTGTTCAGTTTTGCTGCTGTTATGCAACTCACTGGAAAAATTAGGTGAAAGATAACATAAAAGTAGAAAAACTAATTTTATGGAGAAATACATATTTAATAATAGATAACACCGAACAATTTTCTCTAAAGACATCTATAGATTGCATTTACTCTCAATAAAAGCTTTAGATTTTGTGGACTTGATGGTCCAATTCTAAGTTCTGATGATGACAGAAAATGTCTAGAAAATCTGAAATGATTTTGAAAATGATAAATGTCTATGTTCATTAAAATGACTAAAATGCCTGGTGATTTCAGTTAATTAAAGATTAATTACCTGATTGAAGATATGGAACAGTGCAAATTCTCCTACCTCATTGGTTAAAATGATACCTCAGAGAATTGCTAGTGGTTTCGGATAAAGAGTAGCAGACTTTTTCATATCACTTGGCAATTTGACCACCATTTATTCATATAAGAGAACTGAAACCACTTCACACAAGTATTTATAAACTCATGTCTGGAGAATCTTTAATCATAAGAGCCAAGAAGTAGTAAAGCTTTTTGTGTGAACAAAGAATGAATACATACATGGTGATATGCTCTTAATTCATGTGTCATTATACTAACTGAAAATCATAAGGCATGCTAAAATTATAATGCTCAAATGCAGATGCAAATCCAGATTTTGTGCAACCCATGGTTATAATTTTTTTAAACAAGCAAACAAACAAACAAAAAGCCAACTACCCATATTCCCATGCCAAGATGTTCCCCATACTTAGGGATTCTGAGATATGAGAATTAACTTTCAAATGTTAAGTTAATTTCTGTTTAGAGCTGTATCTGTCCAGAATCAAAGGCTCTATATTTGTCAAACATTAGTTGTCTAATTTATAGTAAGCAAATGATATTTGAAAAAATAATTGAAAACAAAAAGAAAAAACGTGTGATTTTAGATTGGAGGTATCTTTACCAATCTCATTTGTCCTAGCCCTGGATTTTACTCACCTGTGCCCAAAGACCCAGGTATTAATCTTGGTTCTGTAGTTAATTAGCTTTGTGACCTAGGATACGTTGCTCATTTGTCTTAGCCTATTAAATGGTACAGTGGACTATACTATCCTAAATGTCCAGCTATCTCTAAAATCTTGAATGTAAGATAAATATTTGAAAATTCAACAGGGTCATAAAAAGGATTCTTTCAATTATTACACCTTTAGTTTATTAAAAGTTTAACATATAATTACTGAAATGGTTTTATGTGTCAAAGATTGGCAGATTTTCTTTCCACTCTGGATAGTATTATCTGCAAAGACAGAGGGGCACCTAGAGAGAACATGGCCTTTAACTCCAAGGCTTCATCATGGAGGGTATATATTTCACTGTCTCATCTTGGTGATTCATTAGCAGTCTTGGAGATAACTAAAAAGTTGCTTCATCTTTTTGATTTTTAGAACCCAACCCTAATCACTACCAAATCAAAAAAATTGACTATTAAAGTATCCAGATCTTACAAATCTAAAGAGATTTCTATGGAAAAGTTGACAGCACTCTCTGGAGTGAGTATCACATTTCAAAAATGATCAATATGAATTATTGGATATTGAAATCACCCCTGATTTTCCAGTAATCAGAAGATAAGTTCTTCTTTAAGACACTGAAAGAGTACCTCTACTGTGGTCTTTACAGTTCTATGTTTTATACATTGGTGTCTCTAGCATCTATGAACTACCAATTGGTTGAAAATTGGCTAATTAAAAAATATTATGGTCTGGTGAGACTGTCCAGCAAATAAAGGTGCTTGCCATTAAGCCTGCCAACCTGAGTCTGACCCCAGAATCCATGTAATGAAAGAAGAGAACTGTAAAACAAATTGCTAAACCATCTTATTGATAAAAATAACATGGAGCCAGATATTGGGGTAAAAACAGTGAGATCAGGAAAGCAGAAAGAAGTCAGCCACATTCTTACTGCTAGAAATCCTCAGCCAAAAAGAGAACTACTTCCTGTATCCCCATGCCTATATGCCTGTCTGTCCCTGCCATCTCACTTCCTCTCTCCACCCAGCTACATCACTTCCTATTTCTCCCCAGCTCTATCACTTCCTGTCTCTCTGTACAGACCTTCAGACATCCATGGTTAGTGCAGGAATTAAAGGTGTGTGCCACTATACCTGGCTCTGTTCCCAGTGTGGCCTTGAACTCACAGAGATCTGCATGTATCTCTTCTTCTGAATGCAAGGATTAAAGGCATGTGCTACCATTGCCTGACTTCTGTATTTAATATAGTGGCTGGCTTTTTCCTCTGATCTTCAGATAGGCTTTATTGGGGTGCACAAATAAAATATCACCACAAGAACCAAATCTTGCAGGTTATCATGTATAACTTCCATGTGCAGGTCATAGCATGCACAAATGCACAATACATTCATGTAGAAAAGGTTATTTAAAAATATTGTTTGACACTGATGAATCAGTTATGGAACTGAATACCTTTGAATCTTTGAAATAATTTAAGGCCCACCTAAATACTAAAGTTTTTGAGCAATCTTTCTTTCTCTTACTGGTATAGGGAAAGGCTTGGGGAAAGACAGCTTTGAGAGTAACAGAGGTGACCTCACCTCAGTTGTTCCTAGTTTAATGGCTATGTCTCCTGGGGACTGTCTTGATTGTTGACTGATTTGGTAGGATCCAGGCCACAGTTGGTGATGCCTTCCCTACAGAGGTGGTCCTGGATTTTATAAGAAACAAGGCTGAGCATGAGCCAGAGGGAGCAAGTCATTAAGCATCATTCCTCCCTTGCTTTTCTGCATCTGTTCCTGCCTTGAGTCCTCACCCTGAATTTCCTTGGCAATAGCCTATTCCCTGGAAGTATAAACCAAAACCAGCCTCTTGCTACCTGGAGCTGCTTCTGGTTATGGTGTTTGTCACAGTCATTGGATGTTTGTGTTATGTTTAGGAATATACAGTTTTGAGAGGTCAGAGAGGTACTGAATTATTCAGTTCTGCTGTTGGGTTTCAATAAAGAAAAAGAAAACTGTCATGGAGCTTCTGTGCAAATAACTATGCACAAGAGAGGAAGAAATTATAGCTTCCTACCTTTAGATACCTGGAACCATATTGCTTGTATTACACTCAGTTAAGCAAAATTTTTATGTTGAAGTGGTGGTCACAGCAATCATATTTATTCTGCATTTTAACATTGATGCTTTAATTGTATACATTTCCAATGTAATATAGTACAAGTTTCTTTAGAATTTAATTACATAGAACTCAGTTATGAATATGTTTTTATTTAAAAACCAAAATTAGTCAATATTACAAATTTGAATTTTTCAGTTCTTAGATCCCACCTATCTCAATTTTTATCAGTTTCCACCTATAAAAGTATTAATACTCTTTGAGTCTGTTGTGAAGGGTGCTGTTTGTCTGGCTGTTTTCTCAGCCTGTTTGTCATTTGCATATAGGAGGGCTCCTGTTTATTGGCTTTTTTTTTTTTTTATAATCTTGTATCCAGCCACTTTGCTGAAAGCTTTTAAGAGTTCCTGGGTGGAATTTTTAGGGTCACTTCTGTATACTACCCTATCATCTGCAAATAATGATAATTTGACTTCTCCCTTTCCAATTTGTATCCCCTTGATCTCCACCAGTTGTTTTATTGCCCTAGGTAAAATTTCAAGTACTGTATTAAATAGATAAGGAGAGAGTGGACATCCTTAGCCATCAGTGAAATGCAAATCAAAACTACTTTGAGATTCCATCTTTATACCTGGTAGAATGTCAAAGATCAATAACACAAGTGACACCTCAGTCTGGTGAAGATGTGGAGCAAGAGGAACCCCCTTCCATCGTTGATAGGGGAGCAAACTGTATGGCCTCCAAGGGAATCAATATGGCAGTTCTTCAGAAAATTGGAAATCAGCGTACCTTAAGACTCAGCTATACCACTCTTGAGCATATAACCCTAGGTCACAGAGGCAATGAATAGAGGACACCAGGAGAATATGGCCCACTGAACCAACTAAGCAGGGCTCATATGGGCTCCCAGAGACTGAGCAGCAAGCACAGGACCTACATGGGTCTCCATCAAGTTCTCTGTGTATATGTGTTGGCTGTTTGCTATTTTTGTGAAACCCCTAGATGTGGAAGTGGGTGTGTCTCTGACCCTTTTGCATGTTCTTCGGATTCTTTTCCTCCTGTTGGGTTACCTTGTCAAGCTTTAGTCTGAGAGCTTTCACCTTGTCTTACTGTATCCTGTTTTTCCATGGTTGGTTTTTGTCTCTTGGAGGCTTGCCCTTTTCTGAATAAAAATGGAGGGGAATGGATCTGGGGGTGGGGGAAAGGAGGTGGTGAGGAGAGCTAGGAGAAGTGGAGGGAAGGGAAACTGTGGTTGGGTTGTATTGTATGAGAGAAGAATCTATTTTCAATTAAAAAGTATTACTAAATATGATATATTAGTGTATATAAAGTAACACCTTAGGTTAGGAGCTATCACCTCAGAAATAATATCTGAAGCCTAAAGTTACTGAGATTCTGACTTTACTAGGCTAGGGTATAGTATCAAAAATAGAGGCAGCTTGTCTTGTATGAGCCAAGTTGTTTTTATACTGTGTGTGGAAGTTTTAACTTTATTATGCTTAAGCCTGGTGAGGTTTGAATGTGAGTTTTCAAATTGAATATATCATTTCTACTTTTTATATCCTATCATTTTATAATGTGATCTACCTCTGACATAATGGTTTATTTATTATCCACCAACATGCAGTAGAAGAACTCTTTCTGTAGACATACTCCCTCTATTTATAAGCACAGCTGAGGTGACATGTTTACTTACACAATATGACTGTATGGTGACTGCGTGTATCCACAGCTATATTCTGTTAGATATAGATGTATAGGAATCACAATAATAATTTTCTCCGCTTTATAAATTATAAGCTGTTTTAGCCTAGCGATAAAACTTTCCTGTCAAGAAGATTGGTTAGTGAGTCTTCCATTTGTCTATAGACAATTGTGCATCTACAGGATGGTAGAGAACAATTGAAATTCTCCCCTGCGAGGCAGGTGCTACTTGCCATAGAGTAGGTAAAGATAAGACAGAATGTCATTATCTACTTATACAAAAAGTTTGGCCACTGCCTGACAGCAGACTGTTTGCCACACTTTATTTCTTGATTATTTCCCACACCTAGGGAAAAAAAAGAGGAAAAGATTGGTCCACTCTAGCCATTCTGAAACTTCTTTGATTTCTATCATGTTTATGTCTTCTCTATGTGTTGGATTCTTTCCTCACAGACAAATCTTGTAAAATCTGGAGATATTTTGACTTTAATATTCCTCTCTTTATCTCCAACTGTAATTTTAAGAATATGTATATATATACAACTAAGAGGTTGCATGAAATTTCTCAGAAGTATATCATGTGTTATAATTTCACAATCTTCCTGGATGATTTCTAATGTAGCAATGACCACTTAATATCCTGCTGTACAATAGCAGGGCTGAGAGAACAAAATATGCTATTCAGGTCAAAATTCTCAATTAACAAGGAACCCATATGTGGAATTTCCTCAATCTTAGAAACCACAATTACTAAAGCACTAGAATAAAAACTCACCATATTTAACTAAAAGAAACTAGACCTATTCTTCCCATGAACATTAACAAGGTATGTAGCTAGAGTTTTCCTGCCTTGCCCACAGTCAGGACAAATCTCTGTCACCCGCCAGTCCCACAGCCGCTCAGACCCAACCAAATAAACACAGAGACTTATATTGCTTACAAACTGTATGGCCGTGGCAGGCTTCTTGTTAACTGTTCTTATATCTTAAAGTAACGCATTTCTACAAATCTATACCTTGCCATGTGGCTCGTGGCTTACCAGCATCTTCACATGCTGCTTGTCCTGGCAGTGGCTGGCAGCGTCTCCTTCTGCCTTCCTGTTCTTTTATTTCTCCTCTGTTAGTCCCGCCTATACTTCCTGCCTAGCCACGACCAATCAGGTTTTATTTATTGACCAATCAGAGCAACTTGACATACAGACCATCCCCCAGTACAGCCAAGTGCAGACCATCTCAGACACCTGCACTCAGGCCCATGGTCCTAATCATCCTCTATGCAAACCTGCTGGGTAATGCCACAAGGAACCCAAGAAGGGCTCCCACAGGACATACATTAACATCCCACAGCAAAGGTAAATACTTATTTGCTCAACAAACCTACCCAATAACTATGGTGGATCTTCTAAGTCAGCAAGACAAGGAAAGGAAGAAACTGTATAGAGTGGAACAGAAGATATAAGTCCACGTCTATTTATAGGTGAGAAAATTGTCCGTAGCAAATCCTCCTATCTTTGTCATCATCATCTTCATCATCTTCATGATCATCAAAGCACCCTCCAGGTAGTAACTGAGCATGGCTAGGATCCTGCATACAAAGTCCATATATGAAAGTATCAGCCAAGAAAAGAAAAGGAATTTTAAATTCTTTGAATTAATATTTGTACTAGGAACCTTAAAACAAAAACTTAAGTATAACAATATGTTTACTTAATATATGCAAAACACTAAAACTGAATACATTGAGAGAACTTCATTGTGTATGGAATGAAAGAGTAAAATTTGCTAAGGTGTCATTTTTTAATCTTTTTTTTTTAACCTCCCTCCTCTCCTCCTAATCCCATTCCCCATCTCCTCACACACCCCCTCCCAACACACACCATCCACTCCTCTTCCTTGCTTCTCTCCAGGAAAGTGCAGGCCTCCCATGGATATCAGGCAGCCATGGCATATCAAGTTGCAGTAAACCTAGGCACCTCCTTTCCTATTAAGGTTGAATGAAGCAACTGGGTGGGAGGAAAGGATTCCAAAAGTAGGCAACAGAGTCACACAGACAGCCCTTGCTCGCACTGTTGAGAGTCCCACAAGAAAATCAAGCTACACAATAGTCACATGTATTCAGAGGGCCTAGGTCAGTCTCAGGCAGTCTCCCTGGTTGTCATTTCAGTCTCTGTGAGCCCCTATGAGCTCCGGTGAGTTGATTCTGTGGGGTTTCCTGTGTTGTCCTTGACCCTTCTGGCCTCTACAATCTTTTCACCCCCTTTTCCACAGGATTCTCTATGCTCCACTTGTTTGACTGTGGGTCTGCATCTATTTCCATCAGTTGCCGGGTAAGGCCTCTCTGATGACAGTTGAGTTAGGTGCCAATCTATGAGTATAGAAGAATATCATCAGGAATCATTTCATTGACCACATTTTGCCAGTCATGTTTGATTCTATAGGTTTCTTGGCTATCCTTCCTCTGGGTCCTGACCCTCAGAGGTGTGCTCACTCTCATAGTATGTGTCTCAGGCAGGGCCAGTCATTGGTTGGTCACTCCCACAATTTTTGTGCCGTCTTTACCCAGGACATCTTATAAGTAGGCAAATTGTAGGTAGGTCGGATTATTTTGTTTGCTGATGTCTAGTTTTTTGAATTCTTAATATATTTTGGATATCAGCCCCCTATCAGATGTGGAGTTTGTGAATATCTTTTCCCATTCTGTAGGCTGCTATTTTGTCCTTTTGAAAAACTAAAATGTATTTGATTGTCATTTTTTTAATTTGACATATATATTTCATCCTCAACCAAAACATCAGCAAATGTTTGTAGATATTTTAATTATTCTATAGACAGAAAAATTAATTAGAAGAACTAGCACAATACATGTACTATATAATGATCTGCAGAATTACTGGATAGAAAAACACATTCTCCCAAATTTCTGGACTTCACATGAAGTCACAATAGCCAAGACAGGACAGTATTGGCAAAAGAACAGATACAAATTCAACTGTATAGAAAAGAGAGCCCCAAAATAGACCTATACAAATATGGTCAACTGATTGATCTTTGACAAAGAATCAAAAAGCAATCCAAGGGAGAATGACAGTCTATTTTTCAAATTGTACTGGAACAATCAGATGTCCATATACTAAAATAGAAACGTGGACAGACTTCACATCTTTCACAAAAATTGACACAAAATGGATCATGGGTATAAATGTAAGAATCCAAAACTGTAACACCATTCATTGTAAGAAAATAAACAAAGTAAGTCACCTTCTCTTTCATGATGTGCTGAAATATAGTCCCAAATCATAATTTCCAAAGATAGTTTGGATTTTATTAAAATTAAAAACTATTGCCTGGACATGGATCTCTGTATCTGCCTCCATCTGTCACTGGACAAAGGCTCTATGATGGCAGCTAGGTTATTTGCTAGGCTGGTCACCAGAGTAGACCAGTCCAGGCACCCTCTGGACCACTGCCAGCAGACCAAGGTGGGGTCAACCTTGTGGATTCCTGAGAGCCTCCCCAATACCCTGCCTCTTCCTATTCCCATGATGTCCTCATCTATCATGGTATCTTCCTCCCTGTCCTCCCACTCTGTCCCTGTTCCAGCTTGACCCTCCCATTTCCCTATGTTCTCATCCCCCACTCCTCACCCTCTGCCACACTGCTCACACCCAGTCCACTCATGTAGATCTTATCCACTTCTCTTTCACAGGATCATCTATGTGTCCCTCCTAGGGTCTTTTCCTGTTAGCTAGCCTCTCTGGAGTTGTGAGTTGCAGTCTGGCCACCCCTTCCCTCCCATTTAGTATCCACTTATGAGTGAGTACATACTATGTTTGTCCTTCTGAGTCTGGGTTACCTCACTCAAGATGACATTTTCTAGATCCATCCATTTGCCTGCAAATTTCATGATATCATTGTGGGTTTTTTTGTTTTTGTTTTTGTTTTTTTTTTTTTACTACTGAATAGTACTCCATTGTGTATATGTGCCACATTTTCTTTATCCATTTTTCAGTTGAGGGGCATCTAGGTTGTTTCCAGGTCCATGGCCAGGCATCAGGCTGATCCGGGAATCCAACTGATGAGAGGAGAGATTCTGCAGGCAAGGTACAGCAAGATCATGATGGGAGGATGTGCAGAGATGACGGACCACACTAGTGGAAACCCATGAACTGTGGACTGGTGGCTGTGGAGCCCCCATGGGACTGAACTAGGCTCTCTGGACATGGAAGATGGTTGTTTAGCTCTAACTGTTTGGGGGGCATCCAGGCAGGGGCATCAGGACCTGTCCTGGTGCATAGGCAGGCTTCTGGGAATCGGGTGCCTGTGGTGTGACACCTTGCACAGCCTTGGTGCAGTGGGAAGGGGCTTGGACCTGCCTAGGCTCAGTGAGCTGGACTTTGCTGACTATCCGTGGGAGACCTCAATTTTGGGGGATGTGGGGATGTAAGGTTGCTTGGGAAAGAGGGCTGGGGGGCAGGAGGAGGGAAGAGGAGGAAGGACAAGGGAGTCTGTGGATAGCATAAGGAGTTAGTAGAAAATTTCTTAATACAGAAAAATAAAATAAAAATACTGAAATGAATTAACAAATTAATTTATGTGCTTATCCCATAATTCACTGGAGTCTTTGTTAATCAATATTAATTTCTGTGATAATAAATAATATTCAATAAATAATAATAAATAAATAATAAATTTGTAAATAATATTAATTTATTAATCTTATAAAATTGTGTCAAAACTGAGGAAAATAATGTCTTTATGATTAAATAAAAGTTGGATTTCCACAAGTGAAAAAAAATAATAATAATAAAACTTTTGTGAAAAACTACATTAAGAATATAAAAAAAGTAAGATTTAATGGGGATAATTATTTGCACAATACATACAAATGGTTTGTATCCAAAATATGAAAAAACAAGTTCACAATAACAAGATAACAATTTTAAGATGTACAAAAGGTCTGAGCAAGTAACTCACAGAAGGATATTATAGATAGTCCTGGAAATATTCTAAACATTATTTGTCACCATGGAATAAGCAAACTAAAGTGATATTGAGACTTTATTACCTACTTATTAGCACAGCTAAAATCCAAAAGTGACAAATACACAGATCTTGAGGCTGGGAAACACCAAGAACTTCCACTCATTGCTGCCTAGAATGTGAGGTGGTACTCTATTTTATGAGACACCTTTTTTGGAAGATTCTCAGAAATGCAATAAAAAAAACCCTATTTATTTTATCTATCATTTCTTGGTTCATATGTTGGTTGCTTCTGGACCATTCCAGGTTCACTCACCCAGCATATTTTTTATTATATCCAACTTTATTTTCATCACTCAGAGTTCAGTTATGAATAGGCTTCCTACAGCCTATGACATCTGGCAATGTATCAATAGGATAGTCAATTATTCCTGTGATTAATATTCTCCATTCTCTTTACACATGCACACACATTCGCACATGCACACACACACACACACACACACACACACACACACACACACACACCTTAAATATAAAAAAAAATAATTTAAAGAAAACAATCATTAGCTTTTTTTTTTAATCGAGTGACAAGGAATAGGTTTGCATTTTTGGCTTTTTCAAAGACCTTTTGAGCTGGGCGGTGGTGGCTCACGCCTTTAATCCCAGCACTCAGGAGGCAGAGGCAGGCGGATCTCTGTGAGTTAGAGGCCAGCCTGGGCTACCAAGTGAGTTCCAGGAAAGGCACAAAGCTACACAGAGAAACCCTGTCTCGAAAAACAAACAAACAAACAAAAAAACACACACACCTTTTGGTTAATCTCTCTCCTTTATCTCCTTCAGCCCTTTATCCCCCATCCCTAACTAAGATTTTCACCTCCAGGATTCTTCCTCTCTGTTTTGAAATCATCTACGTTTTGATGTGCCCTGATTAAAGCAACTCACAGTTTCTAGTTTCCTCTCTGCTGTAGGTTCTAAAGCACACAATATAAAGATTTGAAGCTAGGATCCACATATGGAAGAAAAAATGACATTCATCTTTCTGAACTTTGGTTACCCCATTAAGTTTTTGTTTTTTAAGTTTCCTCCATTTACCTGAAAATTCCATAATTTTATTTTTCTTTGCAGCTGAATAAAATTATGTGTTTATTGACCATACTTTCATCATCTGTTTATCAGCTGATAGACATTTAGGTGGTTATATTGCCTCATTGTGAATAGAGCAATAATGGATATGGTTGAGTAAATATCTTTGTAGTAAGATATTGGGTCCTTTGGGTACATATCCATAAGTAGTGTAGCTGGGCTATAGGATATATCTATTTCTAGCATCTTGAGAAACCTCCACACTGATTTACATATTATCTGTACCAGTTTGCCCTACCATTGGCAGTGAATGCAGCTTCCTTCTTCCGGGTGTCCTCATGGATGTTTGCTCCCCTTTGTTTGCCAATGAAGCCATTCTGATATGGGATGAAACAGAATCTCACAGTAGTTTTAATTTGCATTTCCCCAATGGCTAAGGCTGCTGAACAGTTTAAACGATGTTTATTAGTAATTGTATTTCTTCTTTTGTGAGTTTCTAGGAAGATCTATGGTATACTTTTTGTTGTTTGTTTCCTTGATATTTATTTATTTAGTCCTTTGTGTATTCTAGATATTAATTATGTGCTATAGAGAGCTGGCAAAGATTTTCTCCCATTTTTACCTATTCTGTTTCATGAGAATCCATTTGTTCTACCAGGGTCCTGTTCAGAAACTCCTTGCCTGTGGCTATATGTTGAAATGTACTCTCTACTTGTTCTTCTAATAGTTTCGAAGTATCCACCCTTATATTAGATCTTTGATCTACTTAGAGTTAAGTTTTGTGCCAGATGAGAGATAGAATTTAGATTCATTCTTCTACATGTAGCTATCTAGTTTGACCAGCACCATTTATTGAAATGTTGATTTTTCCCAGTGTGCAATTTTTTGTGTGTTTGTAAAAAATCAGGTATCTGTAGATGTGTGGACTTGCATCTTGGTTTTCTATTCTATTCCATCAACATACATATCTATTTCTATGAGATACCATGCTGTGTTATTAGTATGTCTTCATAGTATAACTTGGAATCAGAAATGTTGGTGACTCCTTTAGTAAAGGAAACTAGTCTTTAAATGAAACACTGGTCTTTCCTGAAGAAGAAAGCAACCCATAATGTTCCAGTTCACAGGAAGAAGGACCTACTGTGATAGCTTCAAATATCCCTTGACCATCTCAGTTTTGCCTGGTCTCCCCCCCCCTCCCCGCCCCATCTGCTAAGACTGCTTCCATCTGAACAAGGGAACCACATCTGGGTCAGCTGATAAGTTGACTTTCCCGAATAAAAGTTTTGAGACAGACTTTCTGAAGGGTCAGTGTTAAACAACAATGAAGTGCTCTTTGGGTTTCCTTCTCCAGTGAAACTTAAATTCTACTTGGCTCAGAATATGCACATTATAATGCCTCTCTGGCTTTCTCTTTGCATCAAATGATGGCTGTAATCTAAGACTTTGTTACATTCAAAACAGTAAGAATTTTATTCAGTGTGTGTGTGTGTGTGTGTGTGTGTGTGTGTGTGTGTGTGTGTGTGTGAATCCAAACTTATACTCAAAAATTGTGGGTTCTATTCCTTTCAAGCAGCAAAGCTGATGAAGTGGAACACTGGCTGAAAAGCAATGTTTTAAGCATTTCATACAGTATATTGTTTAATGTGTATGAAACTACTGTGAGTCAACCTTCATTGTCATTCCATTTTTGCAAAGGAGAAAAGGAGGTATTATAATTGGGAGAGTTAGACAAAACCAATAGCAGGATTCTGGATGCAATCTGGATGGTCTCACTCTGTTGTTTTCCATAAAAACAAGTTGAGGTGGGTTTTCAAATATTTTATATTTTTGAAGCATAGGTAAAACAACCTGCAATAGATGCTAGAAACAGAGTCCTAACAGATACTGCCATGGAGAGCAATAGACAGCTACTATACGTAGGGAAGAAATGATAGTCTTAGGGAGGCACCAGCACAGCAAGAGAAAACAGACCTGTGGTGTGAGTGCAGCAGCCAGTGTCTACCAACCCAGACAGAATCTTCTCAGAATTTAAACAATGCACCCATCCGGTGACACAGAGTAAGTACCAGCCTTGTTACATATATGCCTCAAATTAATTTACCAACTCACATTCTAATAAGAATCCAGCAACAAATGGAGGCAGCAGCCACACGGGCAATGCCTTTTAGTTTCACTACCCGTGTCTTTTTGGCCTTAAGCACATCCCCACTGGTCTACATTCATTTGCAGTGTTAAAGTTTTTGCTATCTTTGCAAGTTGAAAGCTGACATGGAGAAGATGGTATGTCAGGCTCTAGATTAGTCCCCAGATCACTGGTTAAAAATGCAAAGAAGGCTATAGTATTCAAACCTTACTTGGGAAAAATTCCAAAATCTTTAAAAAATATTTCAGCTCTGATAACATCACAATGGAATAAAAGACACATTCGAGTATGAGTCACAGAAGCACAAAAGATAGTTAGCTTTATAGGAATGTGCTGTCTTTGAAGAATCTCCATTTCTTGCGAGAGATCAATGTAGAAAAAGGTACATTCATTTACTGAGAGGAGAATATACTCCCAAGTAGCAAACCAGGTTTTATGTGAGTCACTTTTCAAGTTAGCTAAGATTTTGTCAATCATTTGAAGGATTTTAGCTCAGGGATAAATTCGAAGCTGTTATTTTTCTGGTGAAGCCAGCAGTAGAGAAATATATGCTGAGGGAAGGAACAGAGAAACTGGAAAATTGAGCTAACTTAATAGAAATCTAACAGTTGCTGTTGCATTGAATAATTACTTTTCTCAGATCCCTTTGAAGATGAAAGGTTCTGTATTAACAATTTTTATTATGAGACTGTCATGAGAGAAAAAAATCCCTCCTCCATCTGAGCATTTCCTGTTTTAAAATACACAAGTGATCTGTTGCCTGTTTTATTACCACACTTTCTGTGCCAATGAACTTTAGTGTGGATATTGAAGAATACTTCAAGATGAGCGATGGAAATGTTTTGCTGATAGGCATGAAGGAAGATTGTCCCACAAGAGAAAGACTGTGTTGTCTTGTGTGGTGTTGTGTTATGTTGTGTTTAGCTATAGCAACTGTGCAGATGAATCACCAAAAGACTTTCTTAGGTTA
Organism: Peromyscus maniculatus bairdii; assembly: GCF_049852395.1. NCBI lineage: Eukaryota > Metazoa > Chordata > Mammalia > Rodentia > Cricetidae > Peromyscus > Peromyscus maniculatus. The sequence goes on from NC_134854.1 coordinate 11,443,225, forward strand.
TTACATGACTCACTCAATTACTTTCCCTAATATGTCTTGATGTTGTGAAAATGTTTGAAAACTGCTCTGGAAATTCTAATAAGTTCAAATGAGCATTAAAGAGCAGAAGGCTGGGAGGGACGTTTACCTCTTGAGGAAGGTGTGTCCTCCCTATAAAGTAGGCATTTTATGGCATGTGCTCCAGCAGGGCTGGAATCTGGCATAACACACATGGACCAGATCTACTTTGTATTCAGGGAAGCCAAACGGATTCCCTAAGTGGAGAGAAACTAAGTACACCCACATAGTTTCTGAGTCTATCAGTTCTTCAGTGCACATTAAGCCTTTCCAGATTTATCCACAGAAGCTGGCTGTTTGCCAGAATGCAGACTCTGTTCTGTTGTGCAGTGGGCTGAGTATCCCCAGGTGATTGCAGAGTTTTATGCCTCGTCCTTATTTACAGTTTTTCTTAGGATTGCTTTGAAGTGTGAACAATCAAGTTGCAGCAAGCTGAAAAGTTCTTCCCACGTGAGCTCTTTATTTCATTTTCTATTATGGCCCAAGCTTTCCCAAAACAGAAGTATTTATCAACAATGATGAATATGAATTCTATATAATGAGTTCTTTAACATATCTTATAAACAAGTTTATTCTCCTTGCATGAGATAAAGCCTTAACATGCTGCCTCTTTCTCTACTCCTCTTCAGTATATATAAAATGTTCCAATCTATTAATTATTAATTTATTAATTATTAAAAATTCACAAAACATCCTGTAAGTCCATGACGTGTAAGCCTTGTGTATATAGTTTGTATCATTTGTTATTTAGACCTCTTAGCAAATATCTCAACACTGATCAGTACCTCCAGCACTGCCACAGGACACAGAGATGAGTTCAGGGCAGAAGACAAATAGGAGGGACCCACTGGCTCCGCTCTTCATCAGACCACTGCATAAAAAACAGAAAGCATCCTCCTGTTCACACCACATCTGACCACGAGGAAGTACTGTCAGCTTCAGATCAGAAATGACTTAAAGTTGCTCTTGTCAAATCAATTTTTTACAGCAGACTGACCGTGTGTAGACCAATTTTAATAGCAGGGAAAGAGTTTGGGCGTGGAGCTTGGAGTACACAAGTGATTTCCAAATGACTTCAGATGTAAAAATTCAGTCTGGCAGCATTTCCTTCCTACCACCCTGTACCACCACATCCATATACATGCACACACGCCCTATCAACTTCCACTGACATTTCTTCATTACCGTGAAAAGGCCCAAGCAGTCTGGGGATGCAGCAAAGCATTATTCCTCTTTTATACTCAGGCCTTCACCCATACCTCTACAAAGAATTTTCAGAATTTTATGCCCCAACTGGAGGTAGGCTTCATGGTTTAAGTTGTAGAGATCGTGGCTTCTAAGTTTGTCACTTGGGCTGTGCTTGCCAATGTCTCTCACCTACTGTGTCCCAATCACAGGAGCTAAAATGGTAAGTGACCTTTCTGGGTGAGTGGTCATAAAGCCTCATGAGTTTATTTAATTGGAAGAAATGTGGGCTCAGTTGCATGATAGAACAGGAATACCAGGAGTTTATACTCTTACATACTCTTTCTGTGTCTGTGTCTGTCTGTGCTTCTCTCTCCTCTCTCCCCTCTTTCTCTCTCCCAAAACATAGCCTCTGCAGATTTTTTCGAATGTTCAAGTTACACATTTCCCTTCAAATGATAAAAGAATTCATTGTGAAATTTGCTTTTATAAACTTTCATGAAAGGTGCTGTCATTCTTCTCTAATGCTTCAGGAGTATACAGAGGGAATTCATTCAGCTGGATCCCTTGATGCCTTAATGATCCGACGCTGAGGACAGCACCATCCGAGTTCCATTCTTATTTCTTATTCAATTCTTTCCTCGGTAACATCTGAACTTGGACAGTATTGACAGTGTCTTCTTGAGTAAAATAAAAGCATAGGGTTATGCTATTACAAGGCATGCCATGACCCCCTAGCCACAGTGCTTCCCATAAAAATGTGTACTAGAAAAGAATGGTTCTTAAAACACAGCAACACTAACCTGAGAAGTTCAAGTGGGAAAAAGAGATGAGGTTTCTGATTCAGCATCTGAACACACTTTGGCATAGAAGTGATGTGTTACTGAAAATATGTATAAATTCACTTCCCCTGACATAACAGGGCATATTAGAATGCTGTGACGTCAGATGATAATCGTACTGTAGCAGTGCCAGTGTTTATAATAAAAGCCATTTTCTCCCTTCTTGGATGCACTAATATCTAATTAAATGGTGGAGACATTAAAAAGTTAGCACAGAGGCCTGTAAATTCACTTATTGGAAATCAAGTTTCCAGAAAATCACTCATAGTTACATTTAAAGGACAACATTTTACCTTGCATGAGTAAATTTATTTTTTGCTTTCTTTATTTTATGTTATTTTCATTTCAGCCTTCATACGACTTCAGTAAATTTTCATTTGCAATCATTAGTCCATGATGTTTAATGCAGCCTTCAGGCATTTTCAGGGACAAAAATAAAATGACCAAGCTGTCTTGTTTGGAAAAGGGGCTTCTACACACATACTGTATTTTATACTCGAGTAAATATTTTGCAATTCTTTTTAAAAGCATGGATTTATCCTTTAGCACATAGAGGAGATAGCTAAGTCTAACCCTAGTTGGGCATCCCAGAACTCAAACACTATCACTCAGGACAAAATTCTTCTTTTCGGAACCCAAGGTTCTGTTACCTTTACAAGCAAGCATACTATAAACCTAGCTCACCTGTCCTCACTTACCATCCACCCCTTCTACCTCATATACAACCCCAATTTACATGTCACATATCATTTACACTCCCTTTCCACCTTCACCCTGTCCCCACCATTCCAGATAAAGCTAGGCTGCCTGATCGTTCTTTGCCCATCCCCTCCATACTGTGGTTATTTCATTCTACCTAAGCACTTGCACTCAGGCATGGAAATATGGCATTCAATTTCTTGTCTATGAATTTAAGCATTCCCCTTTATTTCTCTGACTAAAATTAATTTCCACTAAGCATAGCACCATCCTAGTCTTTATAAGATATAATAAAGTTTGTTGGGGAATCAGTATTAGGTACATAGTTATCCCAGGAATATAATTTGCTGACAGCAAAGGCTATATACTATTCACTATATCCCTCTGACTCATTCATAAAATAGGTTTCTAGGCTACGTGCAGCTCACCTAACATCGTACCTTCCTTATGCAATCTAACCTTGTTCTAGATGCCTCATGGTTGCCCAAATAAGCAGCCTATGCACACCAGAATGCTAAAACATAAACAAATTAATCTGGGCTTTGGAGAAATTGTATTTACATATAGTACATTTCCTGAATATTTTGAACCACTCATAAACTCAGAAGAACTTGCATTTTATGTGTCATATTTTAAATGTGTAAAAAGGTGGATTGAAAGTAGCACCATGTAATTCCTGGTTACAGGAAAGATCACAGTTTTCCAAGCATTAGTCTTCAGAGGCCATTTAAAACATAGCTGATGTAACTGTGAAATATCTACATAGAAGCCAATGAGCTCTAAGTAGCCATTCTGTGGCAGATCTGACTCTGTTTTGTGTGGAAATATGTGGCAGAGGAAAATTTCAAACTAAGAGTTTAGGAATGCCTTCTATTAGCTGTAATCCAACTTGGCCAAAGTTCAACTTAGATTTGAAGGGCATATTCCAGCCAGAATTTATCACAAGAGACTAGCACGATAATCCTCAGAAAGAATGGTGTGTATTATAATCTAAAATGTGTCACAAAAATATTTTTCTACCTCAAAAAAGCTACCTCAATAGAGTAACATTAAGAATCAGATTTCCTCTCCCCCTTTTGTCCAAATCACAAATAGGGGCTGGAGAGAGGGCTCAGTGGTGAAGAGCAGTGACTGCTCTTGCAGAGAACCTGAACTCAGTTCTCAGTACCCACAACATGGCTAGCAAGCATCCCTAATTCTAGTTCCAGGGAATCCAGTGTCCTCTTCTGAGTTCCATGGGCACCATGCATGCACAGGGTGTTCATACATACATGCAGGCAAAATACTGATACAGATAAAATAAAAATTAACAACTAAAAAAAGATAAAAGACAAGAACATAAAGGACATGCCATGCTAATCTGAGAAATTGGTAATTATTTTATGATTAATATTGGGGTGTATGTGTGTCTGTATGTCTGTGTATGTGCGTGTGTCAAGGTATGCAAAAGCATGTGTGCAGATGTCCTCAACTGCCAGAAAGAGGCATCAAATCAAATTTGAAGCTAGAGTTATAGAGGTTTGTAAGCCACATGATACGGGTAATAGGTGGGATCAAAACTTGTTCATCAAGTGTTCTGCACTGCTGAACCATCTCTCCATGCCTATTTGTTTGTTTTTTGAGGCAGAGTTACATGTAGTTCAAGCTAGCCTCACATTTGCTATGTACCTGAGGATAATGTTGACCTTCTGTGTCACTTTCTGAATGCTAGAATACAGATGTTTTCTATGTGTATAGTTCTCAAAAGAGATGGTTATAGTTTTCACTAAAGTAGGAATCCAGTACTAAACCAAAATGTTCTTCTATAGACAGGATTAGCTAATAATAGCTTCATTTTATTGACTCACCACTATAAGCCTGGTACTTTATATGTGATTTCTGCTCATTTTTACATCAACACAGAAAATAAGTATTACTATCTCCACTTTGTTTTGAGGAAACTGAGGCAGACAGAGCAAAAAAAAAAAGTAGAAGATAAATTCGGGCTCACGCATTTCTGACTCCAGAGCCTATGCTTTGCAGCTGTTTTTCCTGTCTTTTTGTCACAATTAAAATGCACCAGCATACTAAAGACGCATTTTAAAGCTAAGATATAAAACTGCTACTGTCACTCCAGTTACTGTCGCTTACTGTTCCCTAATTCACATGGATTTAAAATAGAGATATATTCATAAATGACTTAGAGAACGTAACTCACTGGGCCTCATCACAGTTGGGACAATCACTTTAGTCTTCTATCTGAGCCTTGCAGAGATTCAAGTCCCTGCCTGTCTCTCTCCTCTCTCTAACTGCTGGCACAGTAAGTTTCTCTCTTCCCTGTCCTTCTCCAACAAAGCCCCCATGCCTTTACAAGCCGCATTTCAGAATTTGGAGAGAAGCCTCAGTGGCTCAAGTGCTGCCCAAGTTTTAGACCCGCAGAACCCAGATAATTTTCATGTGGATATGGTGGCTGCTTGTGTTTCCAGTTTCAGAAGAGGGAGACATGGAATTTCCCAGAGACAGTTGACTGTTGGGATTAGCTATAGCTGTAAGCTCTGCGTTTGTTTGAGACCCTGTCTGGGAGGGTGAGGTAGAAAGACAGGTGATTGAGGAAGATTTCCAACATCCACATCAGGATTTCATGCTCAGTTGAACACCTGTGTGCTTGCACCAATACAAATACATGTGCTTATACAAACACACACACACCGTGTGTGTGTGTGTGTGTGTGTGTGTGTGTGTGTGTGTGTGTGTGTGTGTGTGAAAAATAAGGAAAAATTAATACAAGTCTCAATGATTGGAGTTTTATTCACAAGAAACCTCTAGAGATAATGTACTATTTTTAAACGTAGTCCATAACTTTTATTTCCAAGGGTACAAAACTGTCTCTGAAGAGTGTTCATATTCATGTATTTTGTGTAACAACATCTATGATAGCTTCTTCAGCCTGGGCATCACTTTCTCTCTGTAACTCCATCTTGGTACTGATAATGCCTATGTTTCTTGCCCTCCTTTCTGTTGTATATGGTCCCTTGATCCACACTTCCTTAAGTATTTTCTTATGAATAAGCGAATGGCTACCCGCATCTCAGACACCCCTAATATTGAAATCAATTTATTCTCATTATGAGTCTCATGTTGCATTTAGTTATGATGTTATAAGGGCAGGAAGTCTTATCTCTTATACAAGTTCTATAGTATGAATTTTCTCCCACCTACTTTAATGTCAGACTTCAAGATTTCAGGCCCAAGAATTCATGTGTTCTCTCTCTCTCTCTCTCTCTCTCTCTCTCTCTTCCTTTCTTTCTGTCATATAAGTAATTTAATATATTTGATATTAAAGTATTTTCTAGTATGTTACAATTACTACTGATATTTAGTGTGTTTTTAGTTTTACAAACCGGTGCACAATATTTTTAAGAACTTCAGAATTTTCTAGCTCCTGAAATAGCCCATTGTTAAACCACCAAACAAAACCATTAGAAGGAGGTGGGTTAGGATTGATTTGACTTCTCACCTATTTTTTTTTTTTTTTACTTTGGCTAAAAAAAATTTCATAATAGTTTCTTAAGAATTTCTTACTTATGTATTATAATTTATATTAGCTACTTTTTTATTACTATGATAAAACACCATGACCAAGGCAACGTATAGAGGAAAAAGTTAATTTTTATTTGGCTTTCAGGTTGCAGAGAGAGGAGTCATCACAGTGGTTTTTTTTTTTTTTTTTTTTTTTTTTTTTGGTTTTTCGAGACAGGGTTTCTCTGTGTAGCTTTGCGCCTTTCCTGGGACTAACTTGGTAGCCCAGGCTGGCCTCAAACTCACAGAGATCCGCCTGGCTCTGCCTCCCAAGTGCTGGGATTAAAGGCGTGCGCCACCACCGCCCGGCTCACAGTGGTTTTAAAAGCATGACAACACAAAGCTGGCTAGAGCAGGATGCTGAGAGATAACATCTATTATCTTAACACAAAACAGAAACATTGGAGTTGGTTCAAGGCTTTTAATCTCCAAACTCACATCCAGTTGTTGTGGAATATTAGTTAAAGATGTGCTACATTTGTTTATGCTGTGGAATATTTGTTTAGTAATGCAAAGAGGTGTAGCATTCTTTTATGTTGCATTTGTTTAACTCTGTGAAGCTGTGTTACTTTTCCTGTTTAAAACACGTGATTGGTCTAATAAAGAGCTGAACGGCCAATAGCCAGGCTGGGGAAAGGCATAGGAGGGACTGCTAGGCAGAGAATAAATAAGAGGAGAAATCTGGGAAAAGGAGATTAGGAAGCAAGAAAAGGAGAAGGAAAGAAAAACATCGGGGCCAGCTGCCCAGCTACACAGCAAGCCATGAAGTAAGAAGTAAAGAAAGATATATAGAACAGAGAAAGAGAAAAGCCCAGAGGCAAAAGATAGATGGGACAATTTAAGAAAAGCTGGCTAGAAACAAGACAAGCTAAGGCAGGCCATTTATAAGTAAAAATATGACTCTATGTAATTTATTTGGGAGCTGGGTGGTATGCCCCCAAAGACCCAAAGATTAAAAAACAAAACCCAACTATTTCCAGTAACTGTCTTCCACCAGGAGGCTGCACCCCTAAACCTCCCCCAAAGAGCCTCCATTTGGCACCAAAGCATTCAAATGCCTGAGACTATGGAAGACATTTCTCACTCCATCACCACATAATGATTAATTCATTACTATTATGGGAATTGAAAGTCTTGACTTAAAAAGCAAAATACATTTTTAAAAGGAAAATATATAATGTAAATAAAGCAATGAATGAAATGAATGCAAATGTTAACAATTTTTAAAACTTGATTGTAATCTAAATTTGTAGAAACTTGTGAGACTTTAAGCCTTATAAAATGTATTTCAAAATACTCTGAACAAATTATGAAAATAGCAAATGTTTTTTTTTATTTGTCCTTCTGCATGCTCTGTAAGAATGCATTAGTATATATGTATAGATGTATTTATATGTGTGCACATATGTGTATGAATGTATGTAAATCTTGTGTGTGTGTGCACAAATATACTCACACACTGTTCAAGTGAGCATTTATTAATTTCTCAGCATGTAGGTAGCTATTTTTGTTTTGTTAGGTTGACCTAGAAATCCAATTTCCATGTTAGTATAATTTCTCCTAGTGACAAAACTCTCCTTCATAAAACAAATACATTTCAAAGGAGAGCCAATGCGATATATGGAGCAGAGATCAACAATGCCAAAACAAAAGCAAAACCTTCAAGAATTACATGAAACTTTAGAAAGTGTTGTAAGCAGAAAGATATGACTTCATTAGTGAGGCTAGAAGTATTCATTTTTCATAAATTTAGCTCTCTATAATTCTTTTATTTCTTTCACAAATTGGATAATTAATGTGAGTTAGTCAAAATCCTCTATGGTTACAATCTCTGTGATTCTTTAATAATATAACTCTATGGGCTCATTTCTCATTTTCCTCCATACCTCATTTAAGGCTTGAAGTCAGTGGGAATTACCCCAGGCAAGATGAATTAGAGACTATCTGCCTAATCACTTAAGGCAGACTGTCAATTTTTAGAAATTATTAAGTACATCTACACAGTCATAGGAAAATGTGGGTTTTCATAAAAATCCACATTTTTATATTTTTAATATAGATGGGAAATTTTGTAAAACTTAAAGGCTCAGAGGATTATAGAATTTCAAAATCTTAAGACTTATATATTATTTATTTATTATTCATTTGTTGGAGAATTTTCCTGAGGACTTTATATGCCTAAAGGTAGCCTCTTTGTAGAGTGGCTTGAACTTTCTGGGCCTTTTTGGGCCTTAGCTGTGGGATGTTGAATGAGAACTGTGAAAAAGACGAAGTTGTGAAATTCTTGACTGCTGTTATTGCTCAGTTCTGAGGGAATAACTACTCAAAAGATTACCCAGCTGACTGGTGTCACAAGCAGGGCTACTCCTCAGGAGCCTTTCAACCAACTTACCCTATGTCCTCTGCACTACAATACTCTAAGTTCCTAAATGTGATAATTCCTGAATCCTCAACATATTCTCCATATCTATAAGTTAACATTTCAACTGACATAGTCATACAAGCACTCTATTAACTAGTAGCAAAATATTACATACTATCTCTAACAATTAAATATTTAAATATGAGAGTGATCTGTGTTCAATCCCACACTTATTTAATTTTTAAAAAACATCTTATACCAATTGGATATCACTGGTATATAGATTTCCTTGTCAGCAGTGTTGGGTTCACAGCCAAGTCAAGGTGATTCAAGATCTAGGTCAGCTAGCAATCTGTCAGTCAACACATTGACCCACTATTTTGTATTTACAGTATGCTGATAGCTTTTTTATTGACCCAAAGTAACCTTTAATAGTGAAATTCTCTTCATTCTACTTTAAACCATGTGTTATACTACCCTTCTTATGAGTGGTGACAGGTCCCCTTTTTGAGTGTGTAGAAAAAATAATCAGGTCTTTTGTAACACACACCTGCCAGGTCCTCAGCCATCCCTCCTTATCCCGTGTTTTGCCTAAACAAGTCACTTTACTGTTGTAAGAGAAGCAAACAGGTAATGGAGATTGAGTCAGCAGCTCAACTCGCTACATTCTAAGAAGGATTTTTTTCTTGTTTTTGTATCATCTTCTCTCAGCCAAAACCCCTGACCTGGAACCTACTTTGACAGATAGCAGTGTAGCAGGGTGAGAAGAGATTGTCATCAAAGGTGTATAGCCTCTGCTTAAATCCTAAATCTATTACTTACTTGTGGAGTGTCCTTGGAAGAAAATCCCATGACTTTCTAGGGACATTCATCTCTGCATATGTAAAATCATGGTGTTAGAATACTCCTCATAGGGCTATTGTAAAGATTAAAGGATTTAGTTTTTCTAGCTGTTTAAAACAGGCTTTGTTAGCTTTTATTATTAATGTTTTCTGTATTGAATTTTTTTCTATTGTTCTGGTTACCAAGCCCAGAAATCATGCTGTCATCCTAACATCCTCTCCCATCTCAAATTTAATGTATCTTTGCAGTTCCACCTCAACAATATCTTGTTAATACAGCCCATTCTTTATCCTCTAGCTGTCACACATAGTTCTTTCTGCCTGGGTCACCCTGGTGGAGTGTATTATATACTTTGCTCTTCTGTGTTGTTCATTCTTCGATTGTTCTGTTCTTTTTTCTTTGGTGGTTCCCCACTGTGTTCTTTTGTCACATTTCTGTGCATTCTTTACTGCACTCAGTATTTATAATAAAAGATATGTGATCAGACATAATCATTATTTATTGATCAGCATTCTACTTCTTTGACTTATTTATTTAAATCAGTATGATCACTACCTAATTATTGTCATTATCTACCAATGTAAATAATTATAGATTAATTGTTAATAGGTATAAATGGATAATATAAATAATAATAATTTGACTATCTACTAATATATGATTGGCAACAGAAAAAGTAATTGGGATGCACTGTAGCATAAAGCTATAATGAACAAAAATTAATATGAATATCTTCCAGTAAAGCTTTGAAAGAAAATGGGATTTCCAGATATATGGAGAGTTATAAGATAAACACAGAGACAAGAGATTATATATATTGGTTCAGAGTTGTAGAACAGTGGGAGAAAATTTAGAGCTAACATAACCATGTGTGATGGTTAATGCTATTTGACAAATAGTAAACTGACTGGGAGGCAAGATTCAGAATGTGTGTGAGGTATTATGTAGGTTTGGTTAATTAAGGTATGGAAACTAACTTTAGTAGTGGGAAGGACTATTCTCTGTATTGAGGTCCTAGACTGAATAAAAAGAAAAAAACAAACTGAGTACTAGCATTATTGCTATCTCCTCCCTGACTATGGATGCAATGTGACCACATGCCTCAAGACTCTGTCATCATGACGTCCATTGCATGATGAACTGTGAGCCAAAATGAATCCTTCCTTAAGTTCATTTTGTTGGATATTTTGCCTCAGCAACAAGAAAAGTAGTAATACACCACCAGTAAATGAAGAGAGTAAGATAGAATATGTAGTCATAATAGTAGTGAGAGTTTCCTAAATTTGTTTATTCCTAATCACTTTGTGTGCCTTTATTTTGTATCCTCACAGTGGCCCTAACTACTCTATGGAATTAACGCAGTGTTTTATAGGAAACATGTAAGTTTGCAGGGCAATCAGGCTAACAGGTGAAAGTAGAACTTGAATTGCAGTCCTCTGGTCTTCTTGTCTGCCCAACTAATTGTCTTACCTAATCAACTCCTATAATATCAGCACCTATAAGCCAAGAAGAGGAATGCATATAACTTTGTACCAAAGGAAACTACTGAGAAGTTTTAATGTGGAGAGGAGTGTGACCACACTGACCAATCACATAATCTCTGTATTTGTCAACTTCACCTTTCTGCTAAATGGAGCACCCCTTTGGTGTTTGGCATGGTGCTCCATGGTGGTGCTTGATGAAAGATACAAATCACTAACAGAGGTGTCAGAGGGAGAGGAGAAGACAGGAGGGGGAGAGAAAGATCTTCAGAAGGATTTCAGGAGGCTACTTAATGTTATTCAGTGTTCTGAGCAAAGAGTAAAGAGTTGGACGCATGAAATAATCAAATTCACTTTAGAATTCACATTTGACACAAAGTGATTCTTTAGTTTGGTCTTTTTTCCAGGAGCTGATGATGTAAACAATAAACCATGGCCTCTTGTGTCAAATAACTTCTAGTCCTAATATAGATTCTCCAAGATGCAACAAAACTTGATTTTAACTTTATTATTTTACCTACTCTCTATAAGCCTAGGTTGGACTTAAATCAAGAATATTGTGCTTTCTTTTATCTTAACTTCATTATGAGTTACAGTCTATATTATAATGATGCATTATTTCATCCTTGTGTAAATTTTTAAAAAATTACAAAGATATAATCAATATGCTATCTCTGTTCTATAAAGAGAGATCACTTAGACTTTCCCTACCCAAATATCTGATCATTATACCATCAGTAAAATTTCAGAATATGCTAGGCTCATAAAGACCTGCAAAAATTATACTAATAAAAATATCCAATAGACAGTAGCTTCTCTAAAGATACCTGATGAAGGTTCTGACCAGGGAAGATATCAAGTTTTACATAGTTTGAAACAACATATAGCAGTTTCCACTCTTGTCCTGAGTGATGTCTTAGAATTAGTCATTTGTATTTGTGTGACTTACAGCTGTGTGGTCATTCAGCAAAAAAATCTAACTCCATGTACTTTTATAAACCATCTATCAGTAATGATAATGAGATAATATAGAAAATCATTGTTGTAAGACTATGTGAGCAATAACTGTGTGTTAAAGAAATAAATATTTGTTAATATTGGAATTTACATTTTTGAGATTTCAGAATCAGAAGAATGCTTATCCCTTTACTACCATATGTAAAATCTGACAGTTTTAATTTGAAACTTTAAAAATCTTTAACCCTACATGTAATCTGAATTTGAAATATTTAATCACTGTAATATTAATTATGATGTGTATTTCATGTGTTATTTTAGTAACTTGGACAAAGAGGGAATTCCATAGAACCCTCTACCTCAATACACATCTTATTTATTGGTGTTAAATCCTCATACTCAAATATAGAAATAAAGTGTGGATGTTCATTCTCCAAAACTGTGGCTAACAAAAAGGTCAGACAGGAGAACGTGGCGATGTATGCAACTGTGTAGTGATGGCTCACTTCTGATGGGAACTAAACACACTCATTTTTATATGTTGGTTCACAGCTATATCTTACATTATCTACCAGAGAGGGCTTTTTTTCAGGGTTGGGTTGGAAAGAATGGTTGTCAACAGGTAGTTAAAACCATTTTCTATTTCAATCAAATTACATTCCCTTGCAGTCTGTGAATGTTCTGATGTGTCCCTGAGGTAGTTAACCATTCTCCGTTAGGCATCATGGGTTTTCAGTAATAGTTACATATAACAGCGAGTACACACTTGCTTAGTTTTCTTTCTTGATTGAGGTTATGGTCCTTAGTTAAAAGTTCTATGTATATTCTGTCCAGGAAAGTCCTTTTTAACACTCCATCTTTCATTTTGCAGAAAATTAATGTGTCTGGCACTCACAATTGTTTTCTTTGCTTCAGAAACAAAAATTAGTTTTCTTGAGGATTTTCCATCATAAAAAGGTGGCATTGTAGCACTCATGGCCCATTGGGCCAGGCCAAGAGTAGATGAAGTTGCAACCCCCTGTGAAGGTAAAAGCTAGTTTTCAAGGAATAGTCTACTGCTGAAAGGATGCCTCACATTTTCCTGCTAGAGATGAATAGTTATAAAAAATGCTGTGTCGGGATTATCCTGCATTTTACTTGTTTGGTTCTTGTTTGTTTGTTTGTCTTCTCACTCATCAAGTTAGCCAGATCTGAAGTAACTGGCCCTACCCTTGGGTTCTGCTGAAGAACATGAGACTTTTAGAAAGATTTGTGTCACACTTCAGAGAAGAGACAACCACGGGGATTAGGAAAGGAAAAGTAGAATAGAATAGATGTATTTAGCGTCAAGAGATTTTCTTCCTACGTGCCTTTTATATATGAGAACACAATCAAATGAATGGGAGAATATTTTGCAAATAGACACATTTTGCCCTTGAAACCTCTCGTTGATCCTGAATTTAACCATTTTAGATTGTGCACCTTCGTGGAAGACAGACATTTGTAGAAATACAGCTTGGTAGAAAATCCATATTTATAGGTGCTATGCTGGCTCATACTGAAATATGGGTTCAAAACACAAAGCTAAGAGAATGAATGAGTCAGGTCTGGTTTGCAAAGGTTTTATATCTACATATGAAAAAGCTGATCCCTGCAGCTCTAAATTTAATTCCCATTAGAAAATCCCGTGATTAACTGCAGGTCCTTAGTGATTGTTTGGGTAACAGATGGGCATGCCACAATGAAATATCTCCTCCTTTTTATTTACAAACAAAGGAAGAGTTTTATGTGGGCAGAAATTAAAACATTACTGAAATATTGACTGGATCAACTTAAATGTTAAAGCCTTAAAGGCTTTCACAATAACACGAATCCATTATTATATAACATTGTCCTTAATATTTTAAGTAGTTGGAAGATATAATCCACAAAATGTTGTGATTTCCTTTCAAGTGTGTTGGTCTCTCCAGAAAGAATTATGTACCTACAACATAATGAGGTAATTAACCAGGGAACAAAAGCTTTTTCTTCTGTTCCAGACAAAATTGGCTTCTGAAATACAAGCAACACATGCATTCTGTTTAGGATCATCTAACTTGTCTTGGATGGTGATTTTGTTGTTAAACTTCTCATATCACTCTGTATAATACCAAAAATACCTAAAATTAAGAAGACAATTGAGATAAAAATGGCTGTGTGTCTCTTTAATAAATATTTCCATTTGGTCAGTATGCTAAACTTTGACAAGTCACAATATTCAGCAACTAAACATTATGGGTGCCTATTTTGATTGACAGTTGTGCTAAGAGCCACAAATCATATTGCAGCCAAAGGACTTAAAAATCACATTCAAACAGCTCAACCTATGCTTAATTGAAGTACATTTCAAAAGTCTTGAACCAAAGAAGTAAGTATAATATTCCAGAATATGGCCCTCACAATCCTTGGCCCATAGTGTTATATGTAAACAAGCTCTACTGTCTGCAGTTATCAGCACATCACATAACCCTTCCGAATATGAAACTCTTTGTTATTTGACACATGCCACATAAGGGGGGCACATTAGAGAATGCAAAGGACGGCTCCAATTATTACAACCAGACTGTCTGTCAAGTCAGTTGTCCAGTTGACATGTATAATAAAATAAACATTTTGTGTACCCTAACTCTGTGATTTTGGTATTAGTTGCTGTGCAAGGATGAGTAGCACCCTACTCCCTGCACAAAGGAGTCTATATTCTTCTAATCACCAGCACCTGCAAATGTTGTCTTAGATTGGAGAAAGAACTGTGCAAATGTGACTGCATCAAGGATTTTGAGACAGATAGAGAGATGATCTTGGATTGTTAAATGTTATTGAAAGGCTCCTTATGAGAAAAATCCTAGAGGTAACATGAGAGTCAGGTTATGCGCAGAGACACAAGAAATCTGAGGATGTTATCTTGCTTATTGGACCAAGACCCAAAAGATATAGAGGTCCTTTGCTGTGTGGAGATGAGAAAAAGGATTCCCTTAATCCACCAGAAGGAACATACTCAGTCACTAATACATTATAGGTTCTGATCTTCCAAGCTGTAGGAAGGCAAGCCTATGTTGAGTCACTAGGTGTGTGGTATAACACAGTAGTAACAGGAAGCTAATCCAGTTGCTTAAGTCAGTCATTAAAAGAGTTCACATGCAATTTTCAAGTTTATTTAATTTTTAGATTTTTTCCCCTTTAAAATTGCAAAACCTGGTGACATTGAACTCTCCTCCTTTTTCTCCTGACAATAACTGACACTAGCCCTTTCCTTTAGAGGTCACATGCTCTAGTCTACCAAGAGCTTTATGAATATTGTTCTCCTAAGCCTCTACTAGATATTTTATCTTGTGTGTTCTTTTGTACATAGCCTTACATTTCTCAGTCTCCTTAGTATTCATGGTGCAATCAGTTATTCTGTATCGACTCACCTACTTTTCAAACATGGCTTTGTATTAAACTGATTCTCCAGAGAACTTTTTGTCTTACTTGTCCCTGTTTGTGTTTCCTTTAAATTTCAAGCTTTAGGTGATCTATTCAGGAAGCCAGAATTCCATGCTGTGTTAAGGAAAATATGCTGAATGAACCTGATTTAGGAGCATCCACACGGAGTCCTGACATTACAGCTGACTCATCTGCTGTCAGACACCCTGGACACTTAATACTAACCTCATTTAATATGTCTATTTAGTTAAGATGAAATTTTCCCATTTCTCTTCAGAGATGGTTAACTTCAGGCTGCAGTGGGAAGAAGAGGCACTGACTGAATAGCAGGGGTGATCTTTTTTTGGATGCGCCTTGGGCAGAACCCATATCCTCCCCTCTACCCATCTCTGAGAGTTGCCTTCCTTGCATCTCTCTGATTTTTATCACCTCTTCTTATGTCTTCAAAGCCAGAAACAGCAGCTTGGTTCAACTCTAGCATTACCTTCTTCTTCAGCAGCTGTTATCTCCTGTTCTCCTCTAAGTGTTCTATAATCCAGGGTGTGGGTCTCAAGGCCTTGATCACAAGTGCAAAATTCTATATGACATGAAAGGTCATTTCACAGATATCAGGTGTTGTGAAGTGGACATCTGTAAAGTCCACTGTTCAGCAAATCACATTTAAACTACAGAATTGAAGCCATGGAAAGGTTTTTACACTAACTGTACACTCAGTTACAAAATACATGGCCCTCATCACACTGACAGTCTCCATTGTGTATAAGGAGGGTCCACTTGTGTCTTCTTTAAAAGCTTCGTTCCACTGAATTTCAGATGCGTCTTCGCCATGTACAGCCTTCCTAACTACTTCGTTTTCTGCTAGAACCTATTCTGTTCTATCTTATTTTTTTAACTCTGTGTTCATACCCAAACACAGTTTTTTCTGCTTTCCAGCTCCCATGCTCATCAATAAAAAGGAATCCCAACTCCTTTTCATCCATCTCCAGGTGTATTTTCCTAAAGTTTACTGTTTCTCAAATCAGATTACACTGTCCTGAAAGGTGTTCACTCTTGCATATTTCTGACCATTTTCCTCCTTGGTTTTCTCATCACTGGGATCTGTAATCCAGCTTCATATTTATCGTTATCAGGACTTTGCAATTCCTCAGCTAAATCCATTACATCACTGGATTCACCTTGCAAAAGCTCAAATTTGATCATGGCATTCCCCTGTGTGAAAAAAAAGGCACTCATTTTAAAAAAAAATCTTTCCACAGGATACAACTGGAACTTGGATTCTCACTTTGAATATCATTTGTAACCCAGCTCTCTAAACACTTCATGTTCTTCTTTAAAATCTATTTTCCTAACTCAGTAGTCGCAATACATAAATCAATTTAAGGATTATCTTGTCCCTTCTATTAGTTGGCATATGTTTTCCTTTCTTTAAATTTTCTTAAACCCTTGCTTATATGGTATTCTGTGTTGATAAAACTCTACTCATTAGAGAGCTCAAATATAGTGCCACAGTGTCTCAAGCCCCTCTAATATTTTCCTGTAGCTGCTTCTTAAAGAAGTATTTATTTTACGTATGTGAGTATTTTGCCTGTGAGGATGTATATATGCACAATGTGTGTTCATAGTTTGCACAGAGGTCAGAAGAGGGTATCAGATCTTCTTGAGGTAGAGTAATAGATGGTTGTGAGCCTCTATATGAGTGTTGAGACCCAAACCTTAGTCCTCTGTGAGAGCAGCAAATGCTCATAACCAGTGAGCCATTCTCTCTAGTCCCATCAAGTATATAACATACATACATATGTCTCTTTCTCTATGTGTATGTGCATTTGTATGTTTACGTGTGCGTGGGCGTGTGTGTGTGTGTGTGTGTGTGTGTGTGTGTGTGTGTGAATAAATAACTTGTCTTTTCTTTCTCAATTCTTCAGTAAATTGTACATTTAAGGCAAGATTTTTTCAGGGCATTAATGACATTTTTTTCACCCCATCAACCATAGCATCAATCTAAGGAATGGCTCCTAGAACCACTAGGGGTATGGAACCATGCAACACACTTGTCACTGTTGGTTTAAAGGTTCTGTACCTGTTTTTTTTTTCCTTTACAAATGGGATGCATGCAATAAAGTATAACTGAAGGAATCTTTATGAAATATTTCAAGTATCAATTTCCGTATGGTATGAATTAAACTGTGTTAGATAGAAGTGAACAAATGCTTGCTAAATTACATTGGCCTATCCAATTATGTACAAATGAAATATGTGCTCAAAATGTTTAGGATATATTTTTATGTCATTAGAAAAATTAAAACATCCATGAAAAAGTGAAATTACTCAGAAAGAGTAAGCTGTTGCAAGATGTTTTTGTTCTAAGTGAGGAAGATTAGAAATGTGAGGACAAATCTCATCTTGTTCCCCAGTGCTGAGTCTGAGTCTAAGCACAGTTACCTTCAATAAGGGATATATATATATATATATATATATATCTTTAGTTGAATTAAGTCCATGGGACCACAAAGCAAAATGAGAAATTATCCTTTTAATTAGCTTCAGTAAGTTTCAATTAAATTATTTTCTGAGAATTAATAATAGTGGAGGACTTTTCTAGGTCTTCCTTTTAAAAGAAACATGTACGTCTCTTTAAAAATCAAAACTATTACCATGAAATTTCCTTGGCCAGAATGAGGAATTCTCTAGATATCTGCAATTTAAGAAAAATAGAATTAAGCAGTCGTACATCGCATGATGATCCTAAATTACTAAGACCATCATAGCATTTGCCCAGCAGTCATTCTTTGAGCAAACTCCTTTTAGAGCCAGAATTTAAGCAGGAAATTGAATCTGCAAACGGAAGAATCAATGAAGCATTGTGTCTTGTAATACTTTCAAATGAATGGGTAGCTGTTCAAGGATAAGGAGTCATCAGACTTGTAGAGATGACAAGTAAGAGAGGAGGCTCTGGTAGGAGACTCACAAATGTCTTCTTAGCTAGTTTTAGTTTCTCTCTTGTGTGACTCAAGACAAGTAACCAAACCTCCTTGGATCCCAGAGCCCCATATCTGAGGAATACATAATTTGTAAATTCCCCTCCAGCATTAAACATCTTTACTTTGATGTATCAGAAATAGTACATACCTCTGAAGCATTTTAGAGATGTGTTACAAATATAATAGAGATGCTAGTTTGAACTTGTTAATGAGAAACTTTTCCAAGAAGATACTAGTTCTTTTGAGCCTAAAGCATCCATTTCCTCAATAAGATATTAGGATTTGTAAGAAAATATCTAATCTCTCCCTTTTGACGTTTGCAATAAGGTTCTGTTGTTTTCAGACAGACACCATACCTTCAAGGAAGGGCCACTATAGGTAAGCTGCTATGTTGGGAGGACTTCCCAATTCTATCAGCAACCATTTATCATCAAAAGGGTTTTATCAGAAGCTTTTAGCATATCTAGACTTCTCAAGTGATACAGAAAATGTACTGCTCCATACAGGAACATCTGGAGCACCAGCTGTCTGTTCTTTGATGTAAGGGAGGAGTGACGTCAAGGTTGGAGAGAAATTTCAGAACTTTGGGCACCAGGGATCAGGGAATCATGACCTCTTAATTAGGCTTCATCAGGTACTAGAAGCCCATGTTGAGGCCAAACTACCTCACCGATCAGCTGAGCATAAATTCCTGAAATAGGGCTGACGGTTTACCCCAGTGGCCTGCCTCACAGGCACTGCTTGGCCAGACAAACTTCTGTATCCCTAGTCACTTCCATGACAAGCTACATTTTCTCTTGGGTTCGCAAAGGAGTTTCCAGATGATTTCCATATCACAAAATAGGCATGCCAGAATGTCCCAAGTGTTCCTCATCTTGCTGTCCATGATTACCTCGCCATATGATACTACTTGCTGCATACACATGTAGCCTGGATTCTTGCCTATTTCCCAAAGGAAAGTGAAGCAAAGTCCCTTTCAATTCTCACCACAACCTATGCAGCCTGCTTCTTTCTCTCTCTCTCTCTCTCTCTCTCTCTCCCTCCCTCCCTCCCTCCCTCCCTCCCTCCCCCCCCCCTCTCTCTCTCTCTCTCTCTCTCTCTCTCCCTCCCTCCCTCCCTCCCTCCCTCCCTCCCTCCCTCCCTCCCTCCCTCTCTCTCTCTCTCTCTCTCTCTCTCTCTCTCTCTCCCAGAGAAAGACTTTCTCTGATGTATAGAGCATCTAATCTCTTGAGTCCCTAAGGGGCCCCCTGGCAGTAGGATCAGAATTCATCCCGGTGCATGAGCAGGCTTTTTGGACCCCACTACCTATGATGGAACACTTCTCACAGCTTTGAGGCAGGGGGCAGGGGCTTGGGCCTGCCTCTACTAAATGTACCTCCCCATTGGAGGCCTTACCTTCTTGTAGGAGGGAATGGGGAGTGGGTTGGGAGGAGGAGACTGGAGGGGGAGGAGGAGGTGAGATGGGGATCTTTGATTGGTGTGTAAAATGAATAAATTTTTTTCTTAATTAAGAAAAAAGAATGGAGAACACAGAAAAATAAAGTAGAAAACCATTAAAAAAATAGAGTCCCTACTGGACAAGGGAACTCAAAAGATAAGCATGTCACCATTTCCTTATTTTTTCTCCATTCCTCAATCCTTAAAGTATAGTTTTCCCTCCCATCTACATTCAGAATCATGTGTATATTTTTGTCTTACCTTTAGCTAGAACTCAACATTAGTGATTAGTGATAGCTGTTTCTTCTTACCTCTAGACTCACTGAATAGCTTTAACAGTAGATGGGGTACAGGAGGAAAAACTGGCTTTCTAATAAGAAAGTCTACACTCCCCAAACTATGACTTCAGCTCTCCATAAAGTCTAAGTTATGTTAAATGATAGATGTTTTATAGATAGTTAAAACTAAATCAGAAGTACAAAGCTGACAATGTGTTTTGGTTTGTGTCAAATTTCATATTAACTCAATATATTCCTATTTCTTAAAACTCAAACCATATGAATAGCACATTTACTGAATGCTGGCACATTCAGTTAAACTTAGTTATTTGGATTACTGTATACAAAATTATAAATTAATTACTTTGTAAATTTGAAGGTAACTTATTCATGATATAACATATGCTGCCTTTCTTGTAATTCATCATCTCCTTTTTAACTCAGAAAGATCATTGTTATTAGTAATATCTATTTGTCTTTATTTTACAGTAGACATGAAATAGCACATAAGAAAAAACTATGCTGATGTGTATGTTTGTGATGAATTCAGTCAATACATAAGATACCACATTGATATCATAAAGAAAAATAATGATAAATTTCAAAAAAAATCAATGTCCTTCGTTTTATAACTGTGACTGTTAGGGAAAGTAAGACTCATATTAATAATAGCATGAATTACAGAAAGCAACAATGTGTATGTGGCATGTTCACATGTGTGCAGGTTCAGATGTGTGTATATGGAGGCCAGGAATCAACCTCAGGTGTCGTTTGTCAGAAGTCATCACTTCCTGTTTGAGACAGCTCCCATTGGCCCAGAACTCATGGAGTAGGCTAGGCTGCTTGGTTAAGAGCCCCAAAGACCCTCCCCCCCCCCCCCCCCCCCGCTTTCTCTGCACTGTGATTGCAAGCCTACGACACCACATGCAGCTTTTTACACACCATCTGGAGATCAAGCCCAGTTCCTCAGTGTTAGGCTGCAAGCACGTTACAAGCTGAGCTATCTACCTAGCCCTGAAAATGCTTTTCAAAGACAGAGAAGAGGCTGTTTCTCAACTTCTTCACAACTACTCCTATCTGCCTACTACTCTCTAAAAGGAAGCAGAGACTATCTGATTGGCCTAAGCCTTGTGCGTATATGCTGAAGAATGGGGACCTGCAGCCCATGAGCATTCTGTTTTAATGCTTTGTGCTTATTTCCACTTTCTCTCTTTCTGTGCAAAACCGATCATTGTGATCTCAACATGCATTTAACTGACTAGAGGGGAAATTATTTTGTTTTCCTACAAAATATGAAGTGTCTGACGGAGCCCTCTCTCCTTAGGGGATTTAAGGGTGTAAGACAGGAAGATCCTAGCTATGAAAATTCTTGGGAAAAAAAAAAAAACAATAATCCGCCGGGCAGTGGTGGCACACGCCTTTAATCCCAGCACTCGGGAGTCAGAGCCAGGCGGATCTCTGTGAGTTCGAGGCCAGCCTGGGCTACCAAGTGAGTTCCAGGAAAGGCGCAAAGCTACACAGAGAAACCCCGTCTCAGAAAAAAAAAAAAAATAACCCTCGAGAACAGGTTTGTATCCTTTGAGCTGAAGTACTTACGTAAAATTTATACAACTAACAAGGGAATCCAAGGCTGATATGTAGAATTAAATTATATTGTAAAATAAAATAAAATTAAATTAAAAAATTTATACAACTGGATAAAAACGCCATGGATTTAGCATTGGAAATTCAGAGTTTTCTTTCTTCCTGGTTCCTTTTCTCTACGATAATCCTTTGTAGAGAAGTTAATAGGCATGACACTTGACTATCCTGTTGTGAAGGTAAGATAATAATATATTGTCATAATCTAAGGTCCAGCTTTTTAATTTGTGAGTTGCAACCCCACATGAAGATCATGTAACTGACTTTGGGGTTGTGCAAATACTGACAATATTAAAAAGGTTTCTGAACACACAACAATGAAAAAATTAATTCAAAACCATATGCCTAATAATGCAAGCTCTTTCTGGCTGCCCTGCCCCATGCTGCCCCATAAGACTTCACTACAGCCCTGGGTCTGAAAACACAGTGTATTAGAAGAAGAGATCTAAGTTTGACTTACAAAGTGTAGTCAGAGTAGCCCAATAATATCTGTCTCACACCAGAGAGGATAAGAACCTAGCAGTTGCTCAGTCCATGAGGCTGAGTGCCTCTGAAGGACCAAGCTGGCAATAAAGGCCCAGAGTATTTCTGGAGATCTTCTGGTCTTCAGTCCCCAAAGAATATGGTTCTAATACCAGGGAAAGACTTGGCAATGAGAGGAAGAGGATAGATGACTTTGCCAATGAGCAAAAAGGTCAAGCAAGCAACACAGTGAAAAGCTTTCCTTCTTCCACCTCTATTTATCTGACCAGCCACTAGAAGGTGCTGCCAACATTTATCATAGGTTGGGCTTCCTCATCAGTTAAGGCAGTCAAGACAACTTCCTACATGCATGCCCAAAGGCCAACCCAATATAGAAAATCCTTTACTGAGACTCTCTTTCTAGATAATTTTATGTGAAGTTGGCAAGTAAAGATAACCATCATAGAAGGGGAAGAAAAGAGTGAAGAAAAATTGAGAATGGGTAAACTTAAAAAAAAAAAAAGAACAATAAAGCATTTTGAAAAAACAGATCCAGCAATAAAATGAAATGTATGCTCTGTTCCTGTTATTGCTAAGTGCTAATGACTATGTGTACATCAAAGAAACACTTGAAATATATTGTGACAATAGCTTTAATGGTGATATCTGATTGTGGAAGGATTTTAAAAAACTTTATGTACTTTTCATACATACACTCGTATGTATGTGTGATTTTATACAAGTCAAATTTCAGTGTGAATTTAAGAATGTGAAAGAGCTCATATTCTTTAAATATTGTTTATTTGTCATTTTATCCCTTGGTATTTTTTGACCACGCACATCTGATTTCATGGTCAGGAGGACAACTGTAGCAATACCAATCATAGTGGTGACAGGTCCCTGGAGTGAGTAGCCTTATAAAGGTTGGAGCATGGCTTTTGAAATCTAGTCTCAAAGAAGTACACCATGGCTTAATGGGAAGACTAGCCCAAAGTAGGGTTAGGATAAAGTTCATTTTCTACATACTACATTCCCGCTTCTTGTCAAATCTTCCCAGTTCTTTCAATGAGATATGAGATAGGTAAAAATATGGTTATCACAGTAAAGGTATAAGTCCTTATTCTTCTAAAAGATTCATGTTTGTCTCTTTTACAATGTAAGCACATTGTTGGTAAATGGAAATAAATACACAAGACATATTTGAGATTGGGACTTACCATAAATCAGTTAATGAATGTACACTACAGAAATTGGAGACATTTCTCCACAAGGAAGAAGAAATGTGTATTTTCAGCCTGGGAAATAAGGGATATTTCCCATAGAAAATGAGAGTGGAAATTAAGCTACAATTGAATAAAAAGGAATCTGATTCCGAAAGATCACTGGGTTAGAGTTTATTTAAGCAGAATTTCCTTGACATAGTCAGAGTGCACATGTTAATTCTATTAACATCTTGGAAGTTTTTAATAGTTGAAGTTTCTGTTAAGTAGAATGACTAATCATATGCAGACACATGAATATGATTTATAAGTAACAATATAAACAACTGATTTTGATTTTGATATGTTGTCCCCAGCTTGATGTATCTTTAGTCAACCCATGTTTGTAGGTGAGTAGAGTTTCAAGTTTTGTATTGATTAATAATTGTTAGCTTTCATTTATATTAATAAATGTCATAATTGTTAACATTATAATAAGTTAACATTGCATATTATTTCATTAATACATTGCAATAATAATTGTCAAGATAAAAGGAAACGATGATTTATTCATGAAGACCTGTTTATTTCTTCAGAACAGCATTCCTTAAACATGAATCACTACTTTTCTAATTCTGCAATATTTTTGAATGTTAGAATATTTCTTCAACTTTTGTACAACTCATAATAAGACAGCTATGAATATGATACTTGTCACGATTAATGTAGTATCACATTTTCTCTATTGCTTTTGAAACTCCAGACAATCTAGTCCTGATCATCAGTGTTTAACAACTTCCAAGGTATAAATACTCACACGTGGTCAATTTTAGGTTACATTATAAAGTCACTGATACTAGAACATTGAAGGGATGAATGAATAGCTATACAATTCCATATTATGATAGAGTGTTCCCATTATGCAGGTTTTAGACTAATAACTTCAAGAGCATACAAATAACAAAATATAATAAAATAATGAAAGTGTGATAGCTTTTAAGTCCCAAAGACTCTTAGTTTTGTTTTATTTTAGTTGTCAATATATATATTTCAATTTTAACAACAGATGTATTTAACCATGACTGAGCAAAGTTCCTGAAAATTCATCAATGTATATGTATTCTCAATAAGCACAGCACTAGAATAACAGCTCATTCAGTGAAATTTAGTCACACACAGACCACCAAGCATAAGTTTTGGAAGACCAAGAGAGAACACCAAAGAGAAACAATCTAGCTATGCCTATGAGAATGGATATGAGTTAGAGTTTGCTTTGCATTTGAAGGCCCTTTTGAGGATGCAGTAAATGGCTTATCAGATAAAAGCACTTGCTGCCAACCCTAAAGACCAGTTTGATGCTTAGGACCCACAGGGTGGAAAGAGAGATCCAAACCACTCAGCCTCGGGCTGCTGTTCCCGAACTGTGGCATATGCAGGCCCAGCCAGGTACAACTCACATATACAAGAAAAATGCATAGATGAATATAAACTTTCAAAAGTCTTCATTATGTTTCTCCTGTGACCTTGTTAATTTATAGTCTTTGTTCTTTATAAGTCGCACAAAATGACATAAAATTATGAGAGTAAGGTTAGGAAAAACATACCAAATAGGCAGTTTAGGCATAAAATATTATTTTAAAAAAGAAGAGGAGTCAGCCTTCCCCAATAGCTATTCCCAAAAGAGCAACACAGACTAGAAGACCATCTTGATTACTCGTTTCGAGAGCACACTATGCAACTTAAGAAAGAGGCCTTCCTAAGCTTGGTAAGTACACATAATATTTTGTCATAATTTTAATGATATAATAAGATACTACTAGAAGACAAAAGAACTCAATTCACAACTAGAAATATATTACACTTTCAGATGGGAGCTTATCTATACCTCTGGTCTACACACGTTTGCCCTGCCCCCCACATACATATATGTACAATCCCTTGCACCCATACAAATAACAAGTTCAATTAGTAACACAATTTTGTAAAATTAAGCTCTGTATTTTTCCATTTTCTTTTACATAAAACCAGGAGATACAGACTTAAAATACGAATTATATTTATAAACTATCCAAGTCACAAATACAAGACTTAACCTACATTTTAATATATTGTAATTATGTATATATATAAACATATTATATGTGTGTATATGTACATATTTCATATTGGATCATATAGATATTTATAACAGAACACAAGGAAGTCATAGGCTAATTTATTTAACATTTATTACACTATATTTGATTAGTTTGACTTTTGATAATAACTTTAAAAACAAACAATAGTATTCAACTAGTAAATTCCCTTTTAATGCTTCTAAACGTATATTTTATTGTCTTGCTTTGAAATCACTCTGCCATTAACCGTAGCATAGTATTTTATCACAATTTAGGAATAGTAAGACTGGAAGTTTAAAAGCAACCAAAACATAATCCACATGCCTCATGGTAATATAGAATCTGTTTTCTTACATTTTTAACATCTATAACCTTACCATCTTTAACTTTTTAAATATAACCCAAACTGATGGCAGCATGGAACAGTAACCACATTTGTAAGTTTTGGGGCTAATTTGTCACACAGTCCAATTTGTGTTTTCCCAAGCTTCTTGTGATTTTTCGATTGTATTTACTCACCTACAGTGGATTTTGAAAACTTTGACAGCTATTAAAATAGAGAATATCAAAAAGGTTAGTTAGTGTCCTTATTAAAACCCCAAAAGACATGGAAAACAAAGAAAGGAGTGAAAAGGTTTCATTCCTCCTGAATTCATTGAGAAGCATCAGATTTGGGTTGGGATTTATATTTTAAGTTGTGTTTTACATATCTGTTCCATATTGAGTGTGCCTATGTATAATGGTATTTTTAACTATTTGAGCTTTCCTATTTTAAAGTTGGTCTCTTTGTAGGTGTCCAAACAATTGAGCCTAAGTTTATTAAAGGTGGAACCATGTATCATGTTTCTTCTGAATGTTAAATGTGGATATCACTTCTCTTCTCTGAAATTAATACCTATTTGCAGTGTGTTTATTCATTTTTCATAAGAAATGTGCTCTAAATATGAAATTTTGAATGAATCAACTTACTTATAAAAACCTTTTAAGAAAAGCATTTTAAATGATACAAAATGTAAATATATGTGAATACATGTATATGCATGTGAAGCTTTCTTTGTGAATGTATACATGCTTACACACATGCATCTATATTTTGAGTCTTTTAGGAAGCTTATGAGTTCATAAAAGACTTTCATACTTTTATATTCTATTTTGTTCTTTGCTATTATTAGAATCTGATACATGGGGTTCTTAAATACTGCTTTTGACTTTTAAGAACCTTTGGCTTTTCCAGACTCAAGTTACCTTATTATATAATTTATTGAAAGCCAATAATTACTAAGACATGTGGTAGGCGCTTATCACGAGTAACATCGCACTCCTGGCTCTATGTACAAGCTAGAATAGGGCAAATGGTACAATTAGAGGCAAGTTCTTTGGTGCATAACAATAGAAGCCTTGGTGACACTGTAAGATTAAGAAAAGGCTAAAACATCTTTAAAACTACTCATTACCACCAGTCAAGATGTGCATATTTGACCTTTATGGTAATCAGAAGCATCTCCACTTATGCAGTAGGTGACTAAATAATCGTCACTTTCGACACAGTTTCCCTTGAAGTGACCTAAGGTTAACGGCTTGATCCTGAAGCTGACACAGACATTGAATCAACTCATCAGCGGTCACAGTGAAAGGCCACCATCTTCATCACCTAGGTTACAGTGACAGGGTACCATGTTGCAGGGTTCTCTCAGTGAAAGACAGAGGGATTTAAGTGGAGACTGCCCTGTGCATTTCAAAGGTTACAGAATAACTCAGACACCTCTCCCTGAAGTACAGATTCACTCTGTGTTGTGAAAATCATGCAACCTGCATCACAAATAATTGCTCCGTTCATTACCTTGTTGTCTTACTATAATAAAGCCTCACCCTAGATTCAGAAATCTCTTCCTGTTGATTTCTCTCTTTCCCTGGGATTACCATTAACCTCAGTCTTTTTCATTGAATATATAACCAATTGCAACAAAGACCCTCAAAGCTAAGTAAATATCTTTAAATTACATAAAACCAACACTATGATGAGAACTAACATCACAACTCTAGCACTTGAAAAATTATTTTTAATCATGTAGAATAAATGTAGATGTTTCCAAAATGTTCCTGCCTCCAGTGTTTCAGCTGGAGATGTAGAAATCTATAGGTATTAGGCATAGGTATTGTTATGCTTAAGTAATGGACATATAACATCAAATGAAACTAATTTTTGTGTTGAAGAATTCGGCACTCTATTCCCATACTAAAACATCGTAGGAGATAATCATAAGAAAATTATGCTATATATGTTATGTCCAGATGATTTTGGAGCATGATAATGTATCATATATAGACAGAATAACTTAACAGTCATGAAAATTATGGCAAAGGGATAACAACTTTTTTTTTTACAAGTAGCCAAAATAAGAACATTCTTAAATCACAGAGGCAAAATTCACCAAATATCTGTGACTTGGTTGTCACTTAAAAGCAGCCATTCATAATTTCCCTTAATATGTTTATGTACCTAGAAAACAAAGTAACTTCCTATATTTCAGTCATTGCCTTTGCTGAGAAGCCTGGAGAGTGCTTCATGATTCATTATGACATGTGGAATATATAAGCAATAAGGCCTGACAGGAAGTGTGGTTATCACAAGATAATCACACCCCTGGGTCATTACAAAGCACAAGGAACAGTGGCACCCCTTTCATTCCCCCTGGGGTGTGATTACTGAGCAATAAGCACACTTCATGCCATTACCTTAGTGCTTTTATAGAAAGTCTTTGTAGGGGAGGAAAACTGCATGATTTTATTGCTTAAAGGAGACAAATTTGGCAGTTTATAGTATTAATGTTGGTTCATTTAAGTCAGTCTGTTTATCCATGCTCATCTGTTCCTTTAAGAAGAGCACCTGCCACGGCCAATCAGAATCCATGACCATGAAACAGAACCTGCTCTGTGTTTGTGTATTCCTAAACACTGCTGCTTCCTCAAAAATCCTAGTACCCAGAAGCACCATGTGGAAGGAATAATCTGCTTCAAATGTTATTCCTTTTCCAAAGCTGCACATTCAGCTTTGCAGACTAGATTGAGAAAATGCAATGTAAAGCATTGGTAGACCAAGCACAGGTCCTCACGGTCCTCACAGTGCTCTTCTCTCTGCTTAGTTCCAGGCCCAGATCAGGAGACAACTCAATTGAAGGTGCTCAATCAGACACTAAATCCCACCACTGTCACTCATATTATAGCCTACGGGTCCCTGTTATGATCTCACAACTTCTTATTCTACATAATATGCTTTAGATTGCTCAAAGTAATCTTGTCCCTTTATTCAATATTATGCATTCGTGAGGCAGATAAAACATCAACTAATGAACCTGTCTTACCTGTAAGACAAACTACTAATTTTACAATAGTACCTTTGCATACATTTGGAATATTTATTTCCATAAAATTCTGTATAGATAGTAGGTAGCTGTTATTATTTGGATTATATAGAAGAATGAGGCAGGCTATTGGGAAATGAAATTATGCAGCTTCTTTGGGTATTCCAATAGCACCATTCTGATTTCAAAAATGCATCGTGTTTTATTTAGTCCTCATGTGGCCGTGACAAGAACATGAAACAGGTGGTCTCAGGGGCGATGTTTCTGCTGGCTCAGGTTCAGAGGGTAGGATCCATCACTGCAGCAAAGATTTGCTGTCTATAGTGGTGCCACCTGAACCAGCATAATGCAGTGGTGATTTCTGTCCTCAGCTCTGATGACAATGCAAGAAGCACAGCTTGGAACCAGAGGCAGGATAACCTGGAAGCCTGTTCCAAGTAAACTCCTCCCACCGGCTAGGCCCAAGTCTCAAAGACGTCACAGTCTGCCAAAACAATCCCCACATGCAAATTCTAACACAAAGTGTGAAAAAATAGCAATATGAAAGTTATTTTGAAGAACCTGAACCTCCTCTAGCTCCATTTCCTCATCTATGGAATATGGTAGTTAATGCATATGGATGTTATCGTGCATATCACACCAAACTTTCTGAGAATAGCTTTCTTGTATAATTGCATTAAATGCCACCTGACAGTTAATTTTAGGCAGCTTCATGCTTAGTCCATTAGACCTTTACACAGTAGTTTTAAGGCATCTTGTTAAGGCAAACAGCGAACAGTTGACAATATAAATCTTTGCAAAGGAGAATGACCTGCCTTGACATCTATCACCACTCTGTTCTTTCCTGGAGGCATTCTCTGAGTTGGTTGATGAATGGGAAGCTTGTGTAAGCATTATTATTTCAAGATTAGTAAATATGATCTTGAAATATGCTTAGGACAGCTAGTGACAGGACAGAGTTTTGAAGTCCTCATGCAGAACACTGAGTTCCAGAGTTATTCATAGGTCACCACTATTGTAACTGATAAAATAATTGTAGAGGGCTTTCAGTCATATCTCCGTATTGACTTTGAAAGAAGCCCATGCAAATGTAGATGCTCAACACCACTTAGCTCTATTTCCACAAAGAAAATATCTGTGTAGTTTTTATTAAATTATAAGAGGATGGCATCTGTACCACGATTCATCTTAACTTATCAAAAGAGAAGTTTGTGTGCTTATTTTGGACAAGGGTTGTCTTGTGTTTCTATGTAAAATGATAAAGATAATTCACTGCAACAGTTTGTGATCTGATCATTTCAGCACTATGTGTAATGAGGATGTCTTGGTGGAGGGAATCAGGGTTGAAATAGATTAATAGAAATGGGTTAATTTAAGTTATAACAGCTACCCAAAAATGAGCCTAAGCTATCAGCTGAGCATTTATAATTGATATGAAGTCTTTGTGTGGTTATTTGAAGAGCAGCTGGCAGGACAAAATCTCTGCCTATAGGTGTTGTTCCCCAGGAGTCAGCCAAAACGTTTTTTTTTCTGTAAGTTTTTCCTTTTTTATGTGATGTGTGTGTGTGTGTGTGTGTGTGTGTGTGTGTGTGTGTGTCAGTGTGTCTGTGTGGAAGCCTGAGGTTGGTGTCAGGAGTCTTCCATAATTTCTATATCTTTGTAAATACTGAAATTTTAAGGTGCTGCACATAGAGCTAGAATAAAAAAAGCAGAATAAAAAATAAAAAAGAATAAAAAATAAAAGCAGCTTTTATTTTATATAAATTTTATATAAAGAATATTTCTATATACAAATTTTTTCATTTCTCTGGTATTGATGGTTGTAACAGTATTTCTGGTAATATATATATATATATTTATATATATATATATGATTGTTATGTGTTTCATTTCTTTTGAACTGATATATTAAGTTCAAAGTGACTATAGCATTTTTATCTCAATCAGTACTGTGTGAGCCATTAAGCTTCCCTATGGTCCTATTGGCATTGTAGCACATAGTAATGTCTTACTGTAGTCATGTATTTTCTACTTATGCCATGTTTAACTTTATTTTAGAGTTCAAAATGTTCTTAATATATTTCACATACTAGTCCTCAATTGCCTTGCAGATGTTTTGCTCAGAATGCATCAGTTTTTCCTCCAAAGGTCATTCACTGTGCCCAAGTCAATATGAATGCAGTCTACCTTACCAACTTTATTTTGTGGACTAGAGTTTTGGTGTCTAGTTTTCTTAGCCTGGAAGCTGAGACTATCTTCTGAAAAGTATATGGATGTAGCATGAACCTTCAAAGTTCTTATTAATAAAATCAAACCTGGAGCCAGGTATTGGGGTGAACACTGGAAGATCAGAGAAGCAGAACAAGCCACAGCTTCCTCTCCTCGCCAATTCCTCAGGTGATCCTGTTTCCTCAGACTGGAAGCCTCTGAGTCCTCATCCTGAATGGGTCTCAGCTGAACTGTGCTCTTCAAAAGCCTAAACGCTTTACCAGCCAAAATGCTTCTAGTTTCTGGTCTTCACGCCTTATATATCTTTCTGCTTTCTGCCATCACTCCCTGGGCTTAAAGGTATGAGTCACCAGAGTTGTTTCCAGTGTAGCTTTAAACTCACAGAGATCAGGATGAATCTCTGCCTCCCAAGTGATAGGATTAAAGGCGTGTGCTACCACTGCCTAACCTCTATGTTTAATATTATGGCTGTTCTGTTCTCTGAACCCAGATAAGTTTATTAGGGTGCACAATATTTTGGGGAACACAATATCACCACATATGGATCTATGTCTTTCCTCAAAATCTGTGATAATATTTTGTGGATTTATTAGCCAACCTGTGCAGATCATGTCTGCTGAAGCTGGGATCTGAGGACCTCAAAGAATGAGACGGACTACAGTCATTCATTGTAGACAGCTTTACTTCACTTTCAGTGTACCTTATACATGAATGAAACAAAGAAAGCAGAGATGTAAGGAAGGTTGTTTGACTTCAGAAAACATGATCAGAAAAACATGTAAATAAATATCAGTAAACACATACTAAATAACAACAGAGCAGCCCTTTCCCAGAACTTTCTCAGTCCAGACCAATTTAAACACAATTTCCTGGCACGTACTATAGATTATATCTGGGAAAGCACAAAGCAAGGTAGAGGGCCATATGCAGATTCAAGGTACACTGACCAGATTGGGTTCTATAGCTGTGTTCTGACATCCAGCAAGAATGAACATGTCTTCAAGTTGAATATTGGTCACAGGAGGCGCACAATCACATCCAAGAACAATCCAGGGAATGAAATACTCTCGAGGTGGCAGACCCTCTGCCGTTTTCCCTGGAGCCTCTCTCACGGGTCCCCAAGGCATCGTTCAACGTGCATCACTCTCTTGGCCGTGTTCTGACAAAGCTTGAGTTAATTTTTATGAAAATTGTGAGATTTGTTCTGAGGATCATTTATTAATTAATGCCCCACGAGGCCCAATTTTTCCAGTACCATTTCTTGATAAGACCATTCTTCCTACATTATCCTAATTTTGCATTTCTGTCAAAAAAATTAGCTGTCAAAATTTGGGGGGGGCTCCTTCTGGGGGGTTTATTTTCACTGATTCATAAATCTGTTCCCATGTCAATACCAAGGATATACAAACATATCCCTATATACCAATATAAGGAACCTTAATGACTCATGGTTCTGATCAGGATATATAAATGATACATGGTACATAAAAATGTAGATATATAAATTATGACTTTGGATAGACTGAATTTCCCCCTCTTTTATATACTCTAGTTCATTTTCCACTTGAATTTTGGAATTATCTTTTTATAGCTACATAAATATTTTGCTTGAATTTTGGTGAATTATTTTAAACCTGTGTATCAATTCAGGGGGAGATTTTTTTTAAAGCCTGCTCCTTTATAGCATACTGGACCATTTTATGGGGCTGCAGAACCGGTCATTACTTTATTTGTTTGTTTTTTATCACACATTAAACAAAATTCAACTTAAGTGGTGAAGCATGCTCTTGAAAAGGAAGTATTATCTGTATTAATTTAGAGTTGTTCTAAAAGATGTTTGATGTTGAAAACTTAAGTAGTTCAAAGTTGAATTCACCCCTCAGGTTTCATTGCCTTTCCCTTGTCTCCAGACCGAGCCAGGTTGTTCTCTGCTTCCAGTTTTGATGTTTGTAACTCACTGAAAAGCTCCCCCCACACCTTAGCAAGGCTGGCTCTTGCATTCAGGTGTGAGTTCAAATGACACTTCCTCCTTGAGGTCCTCCCTGATTTGTAACCTGCTACCATACCAGCCACCATATGGTCAGTCTCTTCTACTTCCCTTATATTATTGAATACTGTCTCTTTCTTAATTATTAACAGGATGTCTATAGTCCATATCAGTCACTTATTCTGACCCTAGCTCTTTGAAATGCTGTCTTTGTCTATTCCTTTGCTTTCTCTGCCTAATACAAATGCTGACACACATTGATGATATTTTATGGTAAATATCTTCTTTGTGAAATGAGTGAATGAATATATTTATCTAAGGCAAAGAAGACAGAAAGCAATTTGAAGAGACTATGGCTTAATCAAAAGCTTGAAAGCAAGAATAATACTGTGAGCAGTGATATGCA
Organism: Peromyscus maniculatus bairdii; assembly: GCF_049852395.1. Lineage (NCBI taxonomy): Eukaryota > Metazoa > Chordata > Mammalia > Rodentia > Cricetidae > Peromyscus > Peromyscus maniculatus. The sequence continues at coordinate 11,476,746 of NC_134854.1, forward strand.
GTCTGTATGAGAAGGGAAGAATTTGAAATGGGAACATAGTGCTTGACTGTGGGGGGTTTCGAACCTCTAGAGTAGGTGATTTTACTGTCGCCTGGAGGTAATGGGAATGCTTCTAACAAGGTTGACATAATAACATACTATTTTAAGAAAATTAAATGGGGATAATACAACAAATTAGGGTGAGGGTTGGGGAGCTTAAGTAGAAGCAGGCATCAGTTGGGAATAATAGCAGTAACAGTATTACTGGGATAGGATACCTGCGCAGTGTCAGTCATATAAGAAAGGAGGCTCAGCTTAGAAGCAGCCTGCAAGTGCCATCTTCTTTAGCAGGGCCCATTCGACTGCATTATCTAATCAAACAGTAGCACTGATGAACTGGAGTATACTTTTCCGTCTCTTTAGTGCCATTTTTCTTTTATTGTTATTTGCAAATATCTTCCTTCTGTCTTGAGAATTTTTTCCACGTAAAATCGTATCTGACTTCACAGGAGCCTGATATATCCCATAATTATGTGAGGTCACTTACATATTAGTAAACTTTTCCCCTATTTTGAAATTGGGGCAAGTTAGTTGCTGAACTGACCTGGAAAAGGCTCGGTATTGCTTTGAACTAGAGCGGTCCACGAGAACTTATTTCGCTTGTATGCGCATGTGGACATCCAGACATCAACCTGTTTCAGTTGATCGTTTGATTTAAAACAGGGACTACTGGTCCTGGGACTTCTGATCTTTCCTCCCATGGTGTTTTGTGGTTCACTGTTTGTTGTGCTCAATTTTGCTCCAGCAGTTGCCTGTGTCAGGCTTAAAATCTGGGTTCAGCCCAGGCCGGCAGCACGGGACTTGTCTCATGAAGATTACTCCTAGCCCGTCTGTTTTCCTTAGTCCCTGCATAAAAAAGAATCCCAAACCAATTCACGTGACACCAGCATGTCTAGGCCAGTCTTTTTTCACTGTGAATATCTGCTACTATTTTCAAGGACTGTTCTATATGCCTTCTGTCCAGTTGGTTCTTCAACCTGGCAGAACACAGCTCTCCGATGCTGAGAACCATGAAGCAGTTGCTGTAAGAAACCAAATAGTCCTGACATTTCTAGTTACCAGGTTTCACTTACAGTTCATTTCAGAGGGTGACAATTAGAAGAAACAAGGAAGGGCTTTGTTTTGTTTTGCCAGACTCATTTCAAGGAACACTACACACCGCCCGCCTACTCGCTTATTTGGTTAAAGAAAATGTTTCCACTCTTACAGCTTCCTCGTAATGGAAAATCGCTCCAGGTGCCAAAGCCACCAGCAACATTCACAACGCCAAAGACTTAGGCACTTGCCTTGTATACATTTCTCTCAATTGAGTAGATCAGTCGCGAATTAAAAAGTGTCATGGGAAATGGGACGGGATTGGTCAAGCACAGTTTGTCACCCACCCAACCCCCACCCGGCCCCCAACTCTATTGAAAAGCAAAGAGAAGTTTCCTGAATTTCAAGGCAAATCGTTTCACATGGGAAACCAGCCAGGTAATCATTAGAGAATTTGGTTCACTGGCCTCCCAGTCGCCCCTTTGCTTGGAAGCTTGCAATGCCAACAGTTTGTGATGATGATTAAAGATAACTTGGAAAGTTAAAAAAGGGCAAGAATGCCGTTGTGGCTTCTAATGCTGTTTTGACATCGCTTACTAGAACTTTCTATGAGGTCGGATCAGAGATATTATTACTGGTGCATAGTATTGTTAGCTAAATTACAGTATACCTCTCATTCAATTTCACACTGGGGAAAATTGAAAACTTCTAACAGACAAGGAAATTATTATGTAAGAACTTGCATGGTACAAAGAAATCCAAGAAATAAATGATTCATCTTGGATATTCTGAAAGACACCTTATTATTAGTCTAATACATAAATAACAGGAATGAATTATCTCATATCTATAAGTAGCTTTATCTGGATAAATCAGCCACTGGGATCATATTTATGAATTCATGGACATAATGTAATTATGAAATATTCATTAAGGTTTCCTTGTATGAAAGTGTGGAAATTCACTCCACACTCAAAGTTTAAGGAAAAAAACCCAGTTCAATGAAAGGGTTGGCTTTTCCTTTTATAGGGATTTACAGTACTTATCAGTGGGTATAGTTCACATTAGCATCCGGTGACATTGCTTTGTCTGTATATATTTCTAGCTGTCAACAGAATGTCCTGAGGCAATTGCATCCTGATTCTATAGCCATCTTCTATTCTTTTAGAATACACAAGGGCCTAATTTTCCATCGGCAAAGCATGAAATCATGTAAGAATGCTATGTAGACAGCATGTGCAAACAAGTAGAAGTTTTTCAACATCAAAACGCTTCCTAAAGTAACAGATAAATTAAATTTCCTTGTTCAAGTAAAGAGCAGAGAAATCAAGACCTTTTATTTTAAAAAATTAAGGTTTTCTTCACACAACTAAAAGTGTTGTGAAATTCAAGCAAATTTGTTCGGCACTTTGCATGCTACTTTGTGTGACCGACCACATCATTTTTCTTTTATTCACAGTGAAACTGCTTTAGAACAGGAGTGTTTTGTGATCATAGATCGCAGGCACTTTAACTTCACCATGATCAGCATTTGGCAATTATCGAATTAACAAGGTAACGAAGAGGCTGGGACTTCCACCCAAGTACATTTACTTTAACTCTCATTCAGCACTGTCGTGGAAGGATGTAGGCATCAAGTGTTCATTTATTCATTGTTTGCTGCAGTGGGATAGGCAGTCACAGTAAACATGAATCCTCAAAAAAATTATAAAATATACTAAATGATGCATTCAAGACTTCCCTACCCTGTCTGGAACATGTCTGAGTTTGACAAACTGTTTGAAATTATCAACGCAATGATGCCCTTAAAAGGGGTTAGCTTTGGCGTATATTTAAAATGCATTCAAGACACACGTCTCTTCTGCTACAGGAGCTACAGAAAGCTCCGTTTAACATCAGTGAGATGACTGAAACAGCTTAAATTATCATTCTCTATATGCATCTCACATTTCTACAACTTCAGGGTATTTTTAAACATTCTTGCTACATAATGTACAATTTACTTAGCACGTGGCATTCATATGTCTAGCTGTAAAATAACTTGTTGTAATTTAAGCAAACATGTTTTAAATAAAAGGTAGCTAAGGCCTCTAATCTCTGTTATATCGCATGCAGAGAAAGCTTCCATAAAAATGGATTTCCCACACAGCCAAAGACCATAGAGTTTCCCCTTAAGAAATACCATAAGCTATGGTTTCTTTCCATGTATTTCAATAGACCTGACTGACCAGTTTCTCCAATTATGTGATTGTATGGATGAATTAGACTAAAAATAGAGGGGAAGAGGAAAAACATTTTTTCTATAAAATTCTTTAATTTCCAAGCAATAACACTCAATGTAATAGTCAAGTGTCACATATTCAATTAAATGAAAATAGATTTGGTGTGTTAAAATTGACATGCAATGTACTACATATGCTTAAGGGATATAATTTGAAAAGTTTGGATGGTATATGCATAGGTGAAGGCACGAACATAAGCAAGAAAATGAAAATATTACCACTCCAAATCTTGCCTTGCACAGCTTTTAAATTCATCTCTACCAGTTCCCCTGATGGGGAACTATCCTTTCCCTAGATGTAAAAATGGAGCAAAATGATACACCAACATATTTAGTAAGTGATCCAATGAGATGCCTTGGCTAGGTACTGGCTTTTCTTCCATATAGCTAGAATTTACATACTTAGAATCATGTAGCTTTGTCTTTTGTTGTTCTTCTTTTCTTTTTTTTTCTTGAGCAATTATTTTGAAATTCACATCAATATTTCACTCTTTTTATTACATGGAGTTTCATTTTATGAAATGTACTCCATTTTGTTTACCAGTCACCTGCTGATGGATATTTAAGTTGCTAAGTAAAGCACAGTGAACATTCATGTATAAGTCTCAGTAGAACATGCACTGTTATTTCCGCTAGGTAATTGCCCAAACATAGAATATCTGGATTATTCAGTAGTGGCATATATTATTTGTTGAGATGGATACCAGCCTATTTTCCAAAATAATTGATCTTTACACTTTATAATCATTCTGGGAACCTGAAGGCAATTCAGTTCTATGTAGCCTCACTCCTGCTTGACATCATCAGCCTCTTTTATTGTTGTCATTTTATATGTATATGATGTATAGATATCTCATGATATTTTTAATTGGCACTTTGTTAATGATAATAAGGTTCAGCAATTTTCATGCATGAACCTTTATTGATAAAATGTCTGCTACAATTTTCCTCATCTTTATGGAGTTGTTTGTTTTGATAACAGTTTACACATTCAGGATATAAGTGTCTTAATCTAAGGTATGACATATAAGTACTTTTAAGTGTTTGGTGATAAGAAAAGCTTAGTACCAAAGAACGACTGCTACAATGAAGGACTACTTATGGTTGATTAATCTTTGGCACATAGTACATTTTATTTTCTATTCAAAGAACTCCACAATTGAGCCAAGAGCATTCCTTACTCCTTCCATCCTGTAAGAGGCCTAAAATGGCACATGGTAGTTTCTTCATCTTTAATTTTTGTTGTTGTGTGATTTACTTTTCTCCCATCAAATACTATATATACTTCTATTGAAAGTTTCATGAAATTGTAATTGCTCAACATCTATAGCCTTTCTAGCTTATTGGAGTTTGGCTCTAGCAAGAACTCAACAAAGATGCAGTGATTGAAACAACATGTTGTCTCCCTGTTCAGTCACATTGTGCATTGCAAAAATCAGCCATCACAACTTCCCACTTCTTCCTCTAGGCAACAGTAAGTGGTATCATCCCTAGCGAGAAGGGTGAACATAGAGACCCTAAAGGGACCCTTACTAATATTGTCAATAAAGAAAAGTCAGTTTGCTTCTGCAATGAGTACACAAAGAGAAATAAAACAGTACAAACATTTATGTATTATGGATTCCAGAAGTGTTCTCATCTACTCCATTGCATCACTGGTAGCGTGGGGCAGATGAACCCACCTGTGAGACTGCACACTTGTCATTAGAGATCTTCATATCCATGTGTACTCATTACATGAGTAAATAAGAACACAGCTTTAGCTCATGTAAATGGAAACCTGGCCTCCAATAGATCAGAAGGTCTGATCACTAGATGTGCACTTCATTCATATACCCAACCATACTGATGATAGGCCTAAAACACTGAGCCCATGGAGACCCTGGTAACAGGAAAAAGATGGAGACATAGTTGCTGCCCATTGGGATTCTAGTGTTTCTTAGTGAACGACCAGTCCCTTCAGTAGAAGAGTTTGCCTAGGAATCCTGTAGCTTAAGAATTAGTACCTCTTGGTATATTCTACTTCTTTCTTCCAAAGTAAAAGATGGAGCATTTATTTCCCAATATATAAATCCTATTTCTTCTAACAAGCAAGAACAATCTCAAGATAGTGTCAAATAACAATAACGCAGCTGTCATTGTGATCTTGTTATTGGATAACAGAACAAAGTCTTGGTGGTGTTGCGATTATTATTTTTGCGTTCCCATGGGGTCATATTCTCTATAATCACTACTTTTCAGAAGGCCTGGTCTGAAGTAGGGAACACTTTCATTATTGCAAAAATCAGCTTCGTTCCATGAACATCCACTGACACATTGCTAAACACTGGCGATTCTTCTCCCCCTAGGTAAGATGTCATCAGCAAAAGAGAACAACTGCTCTTTCTGAAACTCCAATACAAGAAACTCAGAGTGTCCCCTAGGAACTTTTCTAATTCAAATGTAGACAAACTCACAACTTCCATCACTTTCTCATGCTTCAGTTAAGCCTTCTTCCTTCTGACCACAGGGATTTCAAACAGACACTCTCTCTCATTTATTTTGTGCCTACAAACAATATTTATTATGACTATATGAGACATACTGAAATTCGCTGGGTCCCCATGCTGCTGAATTCAATGAAAATTAACAATTAATATGAGGCTATATAATTGAAACCCAAGCATATTCCCTTACCCTTCAAACATACAATTTCAATTTTAAGTAGGAGGACTTGAGGAGCTTTATTTTGGAAGTGGGTATTTAAAATAAAAAGAAATTAGATTGCAGCATTTCAAATGCCCAAATAAGTTCTATTATTACTAAAAAGCCATTTTGAATATTTCATGTAGTGTGTGTGTGTATGTGTCTGAGAGAGAGAGAGAGAGAGAGAGAGAGAGAGAGAGAGAGAGAGAGAGAGAATCTTTTCATATAATGGAAATTAGAAATGTTTCATTTTCACTTTACAGATTTTAATATTGCAACATGTTTTTCCTTTCTGATAAACTAACCAAGGATCAAAATAATCAGTCTTACAATTTAAATCATTTCCTCTGCAAATTAATGATATGACTTAAAATATAGCCTTTCAAATTATCCAGAGTGAAGTAATCCTAGCTGGAGAATCTTGTCTTTGCTTTGTGAATTATACAAACAGTTCTGAGGCAAAACTGTGTCTTCACATCACTACCTTTTCACAGATACCTTAATGATTGCCTTGCAAAGTTGATTGTTATCGTCATTCCCAAGAAGGAGGATGACATTTTATCAATATCACAGCATTTTCAAGGAGCATAGGAAATAACAGTATGCCACTTCTGAGGATATTTATGAAGCAGAGAATTAAACTGGAAATTAACCCATCAGCAGGGCAAGCAGATATTGGTATCAGAAGTGGATCCAGTGAACTTACTCTGAGTATTTGTTAGCTGTTGTATGTGAGCTGGTATACATATATTTTCATAATTCACCATTTTGAGGCTATACATTTTTGTTCCCACATACTAAAATTTAGTAGCAGAATTTTTATTATATGCCAATAAACAACATTTGATGAGGTCCTGCAGCAACTTCCCCTGGATGTTCAGAGGAATGGCAAGTGGAAGGAAGTGTGTTTCCTGACTGAAGTGTGTTTTCTCTCAAGGGATTCTACCATTTGATTTTGACATTTGTTTGTCCTATTTTATAAAGGACAAAACTACAATTGCACTTTTCTTATACTGTACATTGGGCATTGTGTCAGAAAAAAAATCAAATCAAAGACAGTGTGTTTGTACACACACAAGCTCAAACGCAGGTTTATTAAACAAATTCCTGCTTAAAATCATTGTGCACTAAGAAGCATTGCTTTGCTAATATACAATGTTGAGGTTATAAGAAGACAGCCATGAAAAATCAACCTGAAGAAATGAGATTGCATGCATCTCCCTCCGTAATATCTTCTTGACTTCTTGTAACAAACAAAATAGAATAAAATATGGGTTCAGTACTTGATTAATTACTCAGTTCTTGTTTGTCATATCATTTTTAGAATCCTGAAATAAAGGTGTTGCTTGACAATTAATTTAGTTACTTATAACAATGGATAAATATTTGCCAAATAAATTTCAATGCATTTTAAATGTTTTTGCAATGTATTTTAAAATTGAAATGATCACTTTCTCAGTCATGAGATAATCTTCAACCCTATGAATAGTTGCCCTTACCTTTTTGTAATTAAGCTTGATTATATTAAATGCAATTGCAAAATGTATTTCATTTTTCTATTTATCAAAATACAAGCTTTTCAAATGATTGTCTTAAGCAAGAAATACACGGCAAGAGACTGAGACTAGCCAATGACAGCTGTAATTTTTCATAGGAACGGAGAAAACTTTTATTGCCTAATTGTTCTTGTGTTAGCAATTATAAACAATTCGTTGAACTCAACAAATTGAAACTTGCCCACAAATGTTCTAAAATTGATGTCTTCCCAAACACATGATTTCCTGTAAAGCATCTGCTTATGAAAGGAGCCTGAATTATTAGAGGAACATGCTAATAATAATAGTACATAGGAGGCTGAGGCAGGAGGACAGCTGAGGCTCTTTCAGAAAGAGGGAGGGGAGAGAGGAAAGAAAGGATGGAAGAAGGTGAGAAAAAGGCGGAGACTAGGAGGGACAGTCACAGTGTATTTTGGTTGTTTAACATGAAAATAAAATTAAAATCAGAGCCTGGAAAGTCAGCTCTGTGGTTAAAGGATGCTTGCTACTTTTCCAGAGGACTAGAGTTCAGTTTTCACCACACACAACAGTGGTTTATGACAGCCTGTGACCCAATTCCAGGTGTCCCTGGCCTGTAATAGCAGCACTCAGGAAGCAGATGCTGGGAGCCTCTTTGAGTTCTAAGCAGCCAGGGCAGCAAACCAAGAGGAGCGACCCCCACGTGATGTGGTGGTAGAGGGAAGCCCAGATTAGGCATAAACCACACCCAACACCTATTTTTCACTTTCCCTCTCTTTATTAATCTGGGAAGAAAAGTAACAATGGCTGATTTCTGACTCAGGCAGAAAAACTGCAGGAAATTACCTTGAAGGTTTTTAAGTTTTTAAGAGGAAAAAAAAGGGGGAGGTTTGTGTTAGAACAGGCTAGGATGCTATCCAGTGGGATTTTTTGATTGGGCATATTAATTAGGTGGGCCAAAGGGGACTTTTGATGGTTGAACGTCAATACTTTGATAGCTGGACCTTGGTGGTCAGCCTCAGGAGGAGAAAGTGGCCAAATAAGGGAACAGACCTTAGTGGCTAGCTTTAGGAAAGTAATCTTGTGGTTTTTAACAAGGGGAAGGGCAAGGTCTGCCAGGACCATGTTTGCCATGCTCAGCCTGGCTAGAATCCCTTCAGTAAGACCAGGTCTCAAACAAACAAACAAACAAACAAACAAACAAACAAACAAACACATAAACAGACAGCCAAAAAGTCCTTCATTTCCATTAATATCTTCCTCTTCTGGAGGAGTGAGCTATATATATAAATATATATATAGGCACCATGCCTTCAGCTCTGATGTGTGAGTCTAAGGAAAGAATCAGATGATTTGTCCAGCTGTTCATAAATCAACTCATAAACGAATGTTCAACCTTGTTATGACCTCATCTCACTGAACTGCCTAGCCACAATCATGTAGGTCCCTCTGCCCTAAGAAAGCCTTTTAATTTTGTTGTTTGGATGACCTGGTTCACTTTACTCTGAGGAGATGTGACTAATTAGGTAGAAGCAGATGAGAACAGAAGATGTAGCCAGTGAAACAAGGGTCAAGGGAGACCTTGAATCCTCCAAACTGTGCGTGGACAAGCGCCGCATAGATGCCAGCCTCTGTTTGTGCTTGGGTCATAATATGAAGAGATCTAAAAGATGCCCAGGAGAGAGAGGGTGGATGTCAATAGGCAACCTAATCCACCCCTGCACTGGCAGTGAATATGCACAATTCAAACTTGCCCTCTCTCTGAAACTGAAAAGTTCTCTGAGGAGAGAAATCGCTCCCACTCCCTACAGAGATTCAGAGTGTGAAGCTCAGTGATAACCAGCCTGCAGCGCTCTTCAGGTACCATGCTCATGTGCTGCTTGTCACAACCTTCAAAAAAAAATAGTAACTGTCTTTTAAATGTATGGTAGTATTATGAGTAGAATCCCATATCTAATCCTTTGGGGAAAGTGAGAAATACTGAGATGTAGAGAAAGCCTGAGAAAGTAGCAAGATGAGCAGCAGGGACAAGAAGGATTATGACAACAGGAAAGCATGACTGTGGACCTTTCTCCATATTGCCTTTCTCATTGGACCATTTTACCTTCGATCAAGCTCACGTTAGTGAGTATGGGAAGCACTCCCAAATCATAGCTCCAGAAAACAGATTAAGCCTAGAGGTGCCCTCTTTTTCTGGCCAGGTGGTATTTGATATGTTTACATAACAGTCATGACATTTCCTTAAGGAAACGCTGCACATTCCAGACTAATCCTGGTTGTAGCCCATGTTAGACCCAGATGACTGGGCCCAGCCTTGAAGAAGGAAAGGCCACTGCACTGTGGCCTTAAGCAAACCCAAAGTAAATGCCAACACCACAGTTCAGCCACTGAAGCAGATTCTAATCAAGGCTGAGTCAGGGGTCAGTTTCGAACTGTGTGATGGATGCTATACCCTCCTGACAGTCCTGGGCAGCACATGTTCCATCTACACACCCAACTGCAGATTTCATGAAAGAATCAGAGTATACTCCATTAAAGAAGGTACAGTCCACCCAGAAGCCAGTAACTTGTCTTAATTAGGGCATTTCATTTAAAAAGAAACATACAAAAGTTAATTTATTTTTCAAGAAAACAATCACTTTTGAGAATAAGCAGATAGTCTTGCTGTCATGAATTTCATTCACTAGCTTTGTTGTATTTCAAGAAAAAATAATCTGTCCATTATATATATATACATATGTGTGTGTGTGTATACATATATATGTATGTGTAAGTATATATGTATGTAATTCTGGTGATTTAATTTTACTAATGAGAGAATGTTTTCTTTCCCCATTAAAAACTTAGCACAGGAACATCACTTTTTTCCTTCATATTTTTCTGTAGTTACATTATGTAATATAAGCATGTACAGAAAAATAAAGAGATTTGGTTAATCAAGTTTAAAACATTAATCATGAATGACTCTTCCCTCTTTAACTCTTTAATAATAAAAACAGAGCAAAGATATCAATTATTGGTTGGCTCTAAAAAGCAGTATGATTAAAAGATTGAAAGAATGTTAGGTACTACAAATGAGAAATTTGTAAAAGAGAGAAGAAATTTATGTCAAGTAATTAAATATTTGTGAAGCTCAATAATATGGTAAGCATTGTGGCACATTTAAATGTGGTTTCTGTTCTTGTTTTTTTCCCCCTTCCTACTTTCAGCTTTTTGTTAACAGATCTGCCTGGCTCCCGAAGCTTTGAAAAAGAATTTAAAGCCCATAAGTTTCACAAATCCTAAGCAGGAAGCATATATTAGTTCTTCAAAGCATATTGATATTTTTTTTAACTGTGGATTTTAGCTTTCATGTGATAAAACTTTAGTGATTTCCTTACCATGTCTTGTTAAGGCTTAAGTTCCTCATTTACATATTTGATGTCTCTCAGGAGACAGACAAGCTTCAAGTTAATTATCTATGTAGCTGTAAGAACTCTTGTTTCCTGGTTAAGAACTCTTCAAAAGAAAACTAATAGTTATTAAATGTTACACTGAGTCACCAAAAGTAATCATGGTACACAATGAGAGGCACTAAACAGGCACTTAAATTTAATAAAAAAAAATCCTCAACTTTTTGCAAGATAAATGAATATAAATCAATTAAATCTCTTACACTAATTTTCAAGGAAAACAGAGAGCAGAAACCAAACAGCTGAAAACCTCTGCTCTAGAAAGTGATTAGGCACTGCTGGAGGTTTGTAGAAATTATGAAACTTGGAAAATAGACCCAGTGATCTCAGACCCATAATAGACCTGTAACGAAGGAAATGCCATATGAAAAGAAATTCTGTCCTTTTCTCTAGTGCAGTGGTTCTCAACCTTCCTGTGTTGTGACCCTTTAATACAGTTTCTTATGTGTGGTGACCACCAATCATAAAATTATTTTGTTGCTACTTCATAACTGTAATTTTGCTACTGTTATGAATCACAATGTAAATGTCTGATATGCAGGATATCTGATATATGGCCCCTGTGAAAGGGTCATTCAACCCCCAAAAGTGTTGAGAACCACTGCTTTTGTGACTGAGTTATCATGCCAGATATATATGGATGTGTGTATACATATATAACAACATGACGTACAAGTATCCTTATGCTGGTGTTAGATGAATAAATGTTTTATTTTCTATAAAGAGAAGTCAACATACATAAAAAGGAATTATAATCTTTGAATGTAAGTGTCTATTAAAGGTCTGTTTCATAGAATGATGGGAGAGAGAGGAAGGGGACAACTGTAAGACAGAGTTGACTTGCAGTTGGGAAATTGGAACCACAGCTATCAGGTGAGTTAATTAATCTGGGTATCATGCAGTAAATGAAAGTGTGCCATCTATTTCACAGGGGTCCATTGTGTCTTGCATGTGAAACAAATTTACCCTGTTTGATTAAGGATTACTGATTGCCTTCAATTTATTATATGTATCCTATAATTAAGTCACAATGAGTTCGGATGAAATGGGGATGGTCTTCTCCACAAAGAAGACAACAAGCTCATTCTAGGAAGACCTTGGGGGTCATTCAAGAAGCAATTAAATGTTCTCTAGGGTGTATTAAAAGGGAAAGAGCTTGATGGGCTGAATGGCCTCTCCTTATATGCATCCTTCTCAATATCCTGCTCTTATAGAGACAAATGAAATCATGTCATAAAATAACTCACGGCACTATCAGCAAGGAAAATAATGCTGCTTGTTCTTCTATACTAAAGAAAATAATCTATTCTTCCTAGAAAATAAAGTCTAACATTTGCCAAACTGTAAAGCTTTGCCAAGACCTGTTTAAGGGAACATAAGCAAATCAATATATAGTGGACTACGTGCAGAATCTTTGACGATTTTTTCCTCCTGTATGCAAATAACAAATATCTTGCAAATTCTTTTCAGCAAGTGAGATGAAAAGAATCAAAATGGGTATCTGAATCATGCTGTGTGTTTTTATAAATGCTCTTATAAGTGGGCAGCATAAATGAAAAATTGTACCGGGCACATGCTAAAACTGGCATGGCAGAAGTTATTCAATATTATGGAAACAGGAGAATAAAATTGAACTCAACTCCACTGAGGTTTTAAGCAATGTGAAAGTACTTAGGGACCTTTAGAGGAAACAGTTGCGATCTGAAGGGGCCATCTTGTGTTTGTTAGTTGGTCCTTATGAAATCTAGGCTCCTCCTTTGCTACAGAGACTGGGAGATGGGTGATGATTTGATTTCTGGGACCAGACTTCCATTTCAAAGGGGGCAGAGAAATAATTTGTAATTGCAGATGTTTTTGAAATGAGCGGGATAAGGAGCTCACTAGTAACCATCAGAAGTTAAAATTTAGTCAAATTTTAGGCTCTTAGCTCCCTAGTCAGAAATGAATGTATCTTCACACAGAACTGGGAACAGCCTCTAGATGGAAAGATGGCTCAGTGGCTAAGATCATTTGTTGCTCTTGTAGCAGACCCAAGTTCAGGTTCCAGCACCCATGTGGTAGCTCACTAATATCTATATCTCTAGTTCCAAGGGACCTGATGCTCTCTTCTGACCTCCACAAACACTGGGCACACACATGGTACACATACATACATGCAGGCAAAACATACACAAACATAAAAAAATAAATCTAGGAAAGTAAGTAAGTATGTTAAGTAAGTAGACCATCCTGTACCATAATTAGAAGATTCACTTTTACACACTAACAATGCTGATAATTTTGTTTATATATAAATCAAATTGTGAAAACCTCATCAAGCAACACATGACCCAGATATTACTTACAAAGACTCTATCTTCAGCAAAGACCCAGAATGAGCACATTTATCCATAGAGTATACAGGCCATTTATATTGTAAATATGAATAAATATAAAAAAATCCAAAGAGCTTAATGAAATCTCAGCCACATAAATCATTGATCTTTAGGTTTATAGATAACATTCACTCTCAAGTTCATTTTCTCATTTGCAAAGAGCACAGAGCCTGTAGTTTACTACACGATACTTGAGAGAATGGCAGAGAGCAACAAAACCCACATAAACAGTGCTATTATACAGAGTTCACAAAACAACAAAACCAACAACAAAAAAACATAAAGCATACATTTGAAGTTGTTACCAGAAAGATAAACAGAGGTCAGACCAGAGTGGACCTTAGTGTTCTATTTAGATTTTTTTTCTATAAAACCTGAAACCAATCAAAAGCTGCTATTGAATTTTTAAGCAAGAAAATAGTGTGATATGATATTCACCCAAGGAAATCACTCAATTGGTAGTGTGGGAAATGGGTAAGTACAGGTTAAGAACAGGCACTTCATGTAAGATCTGGGGGTTGGGGGCAGGTGTAAGATCTGGGAGCGGGGCAGGTCTAGATGTGGCCACTGCAAGACAAAGAATAGCAATGTCAATAAGCAGCACAGTTATGAGGCTTGTTGAAACGTGTTCTAAGGTTGAATTCAGTAGCTTAGAAAGAAACTGATATGCAAGGAGGCTTTTCCAACGCCCTGGGTTCTATGATGGTAAATCAATCCAGAGTAGATAAGATGGGGATGAGAAGACTCGGGGGATTCAAGAGATGACAAGACGGAAGCAACAGGACACAGTTCTGGAACGTGTCACTGTGGAGAGGAAGAGCTTGTCCAGTTGAGAACACTCAGGCAAGAAGGGCAGGATTAGCCTTGGACCAGAGGGACACCCCTTCTTTTTCAACAGAAGGGAAGAAAGGAAGAGTGGGTATGGCATGGTGTATGAGCAGAATTTTGTCAAGAAGATTAAGTGTTCCTTCATCAAGCAGTGCATCTGTTAGGAAGGGAACAGCAGGGCAGGAGGGGACTGTTTGAGAAAGCAGAGAGAATATGGAAAGAGGTGCCCGTCCTGCACAGCAGACAAGGACGGAGGAATAGAAAAGAGTGGAGTCCCACAGTGGTCAGCGTAAGGGAATGTGTGGATGGGGAAGTGCAGGAGTCATGTGCTAATTACAGACAACTAGAGAATCCAGAGAGTGAGTGCAGAAAGAGGGATGGGTATGGGCATGGGTTTGAGAAGAGACAGTAACTAGGTGAGGAAGCTGGAAGTGCATGGAAGAATAACACACTGGTGCAGCAGCTCTGTGGTGACAGATTGAATAAAGGCTAAGGGGGTGGGTGTTCAAGCAGAAGAGTGGCTTTTCTGGTGGAAGGAAGAGGAAAGGATCATGGTTCCTGCAATTAAGTTTGCAGGGAAAGGAAAACAAGCATTCTTTTTTTTCTATAAGTGTGGAGGTAGGGTCCTCTGTTGAAATGAGAGTATGAACTAGGGTAAGGGCAGGAATCAGAGACTGATGAAGTAGGGAAGAACCAAACAAGGCCACTAGAAGAAATGCCAAGAGTGCTAATGTGCAGCTAACATTAGCATCCATGCATTTACAGTGCAAGACTCCACGTAATAGAATCGTGTGTGTATTTCCAATCTTCTGTGATTTGATACATGATTTTGAAGAAATCACATAGCTTTATTGACCCAGGTTAGGATATTTCTTGGTTGTTGAGACAAAAGGACAGCAACGTAAGCATTCTGAGACTGTGATGCAGTGTAACCAAAGTAATGAATGACAGCAACCAAGTGGGATAGATTAAAAAAACAAAACAAAAACAAAAATGGAAACAGGTTTATACTGATACATGGGAAAAAGTGGAATAGAACAGAGAAAGCTAAGGTCAAGGAGCGCAAAGGTCAATATGAGTTTGGTAATTTGATAAAAGGTCAGAAAACAATACTTCCATGTATTAAAGAAGGAATTATTATAAGGGATTACAATGTCTGAAGTACCAAGATCACTAGGAGGAAAGCAAAAAGAAAATGTGCTAAAGTGTTTTATTAAATATGATATCAAAAAAACCACCTAAGTCACTGTGAATGCCACTAGCAGTTGGGATTTAAGGTAAAACAGCAAATTAGCTATGAATACCTGACAACTTCTATAACTTGGTAAAAGCAAATAAAAATTTCAAAGGACAAAGAATGATAATTTGTCCCAGGGAAGATGATCTACAGGCTACAGGACAATGCTGTTCCTACCCAGAAGCATTTGCGGTGGTAGAGAAAAGAGCATCTATGGAAATCCCACCTGCAGGAACTAGTCAGTTTCTAGGACCAGAAGGGAAGGAAGTCTTGCATGAACAGCTGGTGGATGCAAAGAAGCAGGATTCCAGTGGTGAGAGAAGTATTCATGAGGGAAGTGTGGTGGAAAGTGGAGACAACCAAGGTGAAGCTCAGAGCAGACATCGGGACAATGGAGACAGAGTGAAGGATTCAGTGCAGGAGCATCCAGTGACAGGGATGCAACTGTGTGTGTGTGTGTGGCTGGGGGGATAATTGGTTCCCCCATGATTATTTCATCCCCCCCATGAAATCTGCAGGGATGGCAAGACAACAGGCATACACCTGTCATCCGTATCATTCCCTTGCAAACAAGGTAGAAATAGAAAAAGAAAGCAAAAGAGAAATAAATCAGACTTTAAAAATATGAGGTGGAATCAAAACCAGATTGTATGAGTACACAGTTTGGGTTAGGACAGTCTCTGGCTGTCACCTGGACACAGCATCTGTTAGTGCATTTGGGGGTTCAAACAATAAACAGAATGAGTCTCTTTGACTCATGCATGTTTTTAGAAACCAGACTTTTCACAGGTTAGCTCTAAAGTAGATAATAAGCACAGCCCACCTATCGGCCTTGTCGGACATTCTCTCACTATGGCAACCTCAGACCTCACTCACTCCAGTAGTCTCTTTCTTTCTTTCTTTCTTTCTTTCTTTCTTTCTTTCTTTCTTTCTTTCTTTCTTTCTTTCTTTCTTTCTTTCTTTCTTTCTTTCTCTCTCTCTTTCTTCCTTCCTTCCTTCCTTCCTTCCTCCCCCCTCCCTCCCTCCCTCCCTCTCTCTCTCTCTCTCCCTCTCTCTCTTTCTCTCTCTATTATATTTCTTGAAACGCAGGCAGTCACACTACATACCTAAGTCTACTCTCAAACTGGAGTTCCTGATTTGTAGGTGTCTACCACCATGCCAAGCTAGGGTGCTTTATAATATCTCATTTTTCCAAGTTCTATGTTTCTTCTGGATCAGAGTGTAATGTTCAGTCATCCATAAACACATCTCAAAGACCAGCCCTTGAAGATTCTTTTTCACATCCTATAAATGGAATGATTTACGCAGATGCTTCAGACATAAACAAGATGATGTGCGTAGATGCTCCCTCATCCTGTTGTTTTAATGTCCACATAGGTTTTCTGGCTCTTCCAACAAAGTGAAAACCCTTCAGGGGCAGAAATGTCATCCTGTCTTCTCTAGCCTTAGTTCACAGCAGGGTTCCCTACAGCAGGGTTGTAATAAAATGATTGTCTTGTAAGACAATCTGTACACGTGAATTGGGCTGGAAAGAATGCTTTAACAAAAGGAATGCCTCTCCAGGAGGAATTTTAGGTTTCATAACAAGCTAGTGAAATATTTATGAACAAAATGGCCCTTCTACACCCTCCAATTACACAAGTTACTTATGGCATCAGCTATGGCAGGGAGGCTTTATAAAATATATATTTAAACATAGAAAATGTTATAGGATTGAGAACATAGTTTTAAAAAAGTACTGCTAGCTAGCGGCACACTTACTGAGAAAACATCCAAGTAAATATTAGAAAACGTTTTTGAGTGACGTGATTAATATTTACTAAGTTAATGAAATCTGAAGAATCAATCATAATGACCATGCAAAAGTTGCTTTTCATCCTGAGACATCCTTTGAACAGCTGCCTCACATCTGAGCATGCATCTGTGCTTACAAGAGAAATAAGGAAATAAATAAATAAAAGAGAAGCTGAGTAAAGAGGCCACCTGCCTGAGCCAGTCTGGATACTGGCCACTCTGCTTGAGGAGCTCTTTTGGAGTTTCTTCCTCACAGCTGGAAAGTGGCTGTAGATGAACAGGTAATCTCACAGCTGGCTCAGCAGGTTACCACATCAGTACCCCTATTACTCTCCCTGGCTATGTCAAGAATGGCAAGTGCATGAAAGAATCAAACTCCCCAGAAACCAATGGTCAGATCAACAGTAAACATTTCCCGTATGTGTATACATTCTCTGTATTTTCCTTCAGAACACAGGATACCACTCTGAATACTGGCTCTCTCCAGGCCACCCTTCCAAGGTGAGTTGTAGGATCAAAAGATAAATAAAATACAAAATTAAAACCCAGGAAGCTTAGTGGTGAATTAATATCTAAATTTGGGAAATAGGCTGTTTCCTCTGGGACTGTATCCTCAGAGTTTTTTGACACAAATTGCAGGCAATAGAAAATAAATGAAGCCTAATAGAGCTCAATTTACAAATTAGGTTAATTTAAGAACCAAAGGAGACAACAAATGTGCAAAAAATCGAAAGGTAGAGCCAATATGTTCAGAGTTTCCATGAAGCCACAAAGTTAATGCTCAAACAACTCTAAAATGCTAAGCAGTGTGTTCTTTGGAAAGCATGCAATGAAAAGAGGATCAAAAGGAATGGAAAAGGTTTGAAAACAAAAGTGCTATTCACACAGCAATGAAGCCACTTGTATTCCTTCTGTAGCATGAGATTTACACTATTTCAGCAAATACAATCACTCAACTCCCTACTCTGAGCCTGGTTGTTTGGATGCATTAAACAGAACAAGAACAATAAATGTGCAATATTTTCTTACTGTTCTAAGAATGTACTGATAGTTTAAAGTGCCTCTCAAACATACACAGTTTAGACTTTCAAGTCTAGAATCTAGTTCAACCTGAAAAACTGGATCATTCCCACTAGATACTTTTTGCCCAAATTCTGAACTTGATTTCCTGTCTCATGGAGGCTTTTCAACCACGTACTCATAGAATTCCAATAAAATCTTTCATGTGAAAATGTAGTAAGAAAAAAATGGAAAACTAACAAAAAGCAATTGTAGGTGGCAATGTTTCTGACTCTGGGGCTCATGAGGACTCATGAATCAAGACCCAAAGAACTCAGTATGGAAAGGGCCAAATCAGAATTGTAGATAGATGTTCTGTTGTTAACATAGACTAAAGGTAATTCAAAGACAGTTGAACATTCATTAAAACAAAAAACAAAAAGAATTAGCAGTTCGTAATCTGAAAGAAACTCTTTAACAAGTCAAGCAAAAAAACAGGAAATCCACCAAGACAAAAACCAACAAAGAAGCAAAAGGCAGGAAGGGGAGCTGATACAAGGGATCACAAACTGCTGAGCGTTTGAAGAGATGTTAAATCTGAATAATTACTAGCAAAAATGCACATTAAAATATTACTTCCCATTCATCACATTTTCAAAAATTAGGAAGTTGTAGATGAACAATTTTGCAAAATGTGGAATAAATTATTGCAGTCATTGTAGAGACTACCAAGTCAGGTGCAGTGAAAATTTGAGTGATATAGCCAATGACTCAGCAGTCCCTCTTTAAAGCATGTGTAGCTAGAGTTTTCCTGCCTTGCCCACAGTCAGGACAAATCTTTGTCACCCGCCAGTCCCATAGCTGCTCAGACCCAACCAAGTAAACACAGAGACTTATATTGCTTACAAACTGTATGGCCGTGGCAGGCTTCTTGCTAACTGTTCTTAAGCTTAAATTAATCCATTTCCATAAATCTATACCTTGCCACGTAGCTCGTGGCTTACCGGCATCTTCACATTCTGCCTTCCTGTTCTTTCTTTTCTCCTCTCTGCTAGTCCTGCCTATACTTCCTGCCTAGCCACTGGCCAATCAGTATTTTATTTATTGACCAATCAGAGCAACACATTTGCCATACAGAACATCCGACAGCAAGCATGCCATCAGAGAATCCGCCACACACTCCTTTAAGAGGGCATGTGAAAAAGATGGTGAGTGTGTATTTATCAACTATCTCTTGCTTTGACAGTGCAGAAGAAATGTAAACAGCAAATATAAGATTTTATAAACACAGTGATTCAACCAGAAAAGAAGGAACAAGAACTAACATCCACAATCTGTTTCTGCACTTGTGCAAGGTAATTCTCCACAAATGCATAAAATGTAACATAGAAAAAAGGTGATGTGAATGGAAACAAGCATGCGGCTTTAAAGGGTCCCAGGACTTCAATGTTTGTATTAACTATTTTTCTGTGGCAGTGATAAAATGCCTGGCAGGAAGCAGGTTTGGAAATAAGGCACACTTTAGCTTCCCAGTCTCAAAAGATAGTCTGTCGTGGTGGGGAAGACACAGCACCAGGATCCTAAGGCCAGCCAGGCATCCAGGAGCAGAGTGGTAGCGTTTTGTCTGAACACAGGAAACACTATGAGAAAACAGGAAGTAGCGACAGTCCTAAAGCCTCTGTAACCTCAAATACAGTGCCACCAGCTGGCGATCAAACACATGTCTATGAGGGATATTTCTCATATTCAAACCATAACAATACTATAGAGTATAAGATCAAGGTCATGTTTAATTTTAGAATGTATATTAATTATCTTGTTGAATGACATTTTTTTCTTTACAGCAAGATGTACAAAATGACTAATATCTCAAGGGAGAAACCATAGGATCAGTAATTTATGAATCCCACCTTTCTCAATTCTACTGCAAGAAAATAAAGTCCGGAGTGATCTGTGTTAGGAACAGAAGAACAGGCTTAGAAAGTAGCTTTCATGTCAGGTCCTTGACAAAGATTTGTAATCCTGACAATGTTTAAATAAGTAATAAGTATAGCTGATGCCATAAGTAATAAGTAAATTGAATACTCATCATGTACTCTAAAGACAGAGGATGTTATCAAAAAAGGCTTGGTATGGCCAGGCGGTGGTGGTGGATGCCTTTAATCCCAGCACTCTGGAGGCAGAGCCAGGTGGATCTCTCTGAGATCAAGGCCAGCCTGGTGTACAGAGTGAGATCCAGGACAGGAAACAAAACTACCCAGAGAAACCCTGTATCGAAAAGAAAACAAACAAAAAAAGACAAAAACAAAAGCAAAAACTTGGCCTGAGTGCAAGGGAAATAGCTCAATAGGTAAAGTGATTGCCTCGCAAGTGTGAGGACATGAGTTCAATCCCCAGGACCTACATTAAAAAGTTAGCTGTGGTTGGCATGTGCTTGTAAAACACTGGGGGGCCTAACACAGGCAAAATCATTGGGCTTTCTAGCCAACCAGTCCCAGACCAGTGTGAAACGTTGCCTCATTAAAAGGTAAATAGCACATGAAAACTGGCATTCAAGACTGACCTATGATCTCTACATGCATATGCACAAATGTGCACATATACACACATACATAAAAATATTCATGACATATATTTTATATTTTATATCCAATTTTATACCCAAAAGCTAATATTTCTTAAATTAAACTTTCTTAAAATAAGATTTTAAAAAGCCAGCATGTCTAAATCATAAGTACATGTTGTGCAGTTGAAAGTTGAAATAAAATAAAGAAAACTAAGTAGGAATTTGGCTTGAGCCTTGACAGAGAAAACATTGAAATAATCTGTGTCATCCTGAAGCACATACAGTAGTGATGACAATGTAGGGAAATGCCTGAGAAGCAGTCAACTATGTATAAGGCAGCTGCATTTAGAACATATTCTGCATCTTGTACATAAATATTTCAAGAAGCCATCATCTTCAGAAAGAAGTCTGAAGAAATATTAAAATAACACTCATCTAAAGTTAGGAAAAGTTTATATACATCTTGAAATTTGAAAGTACAGTAAAATTTAATAAGAAATTTCCCTTGAATATAGGAACTTAAGGTAAATTAAATTAAAATTTTAATTATAACAGGAAAAGACGGAAGATTTCATTATACATTCTGGAGAGGATTTGAGATATCGTAAGGGTTGATGTCTTTGCTTCCTTGTATATCCTAATTTTATGACAAAAGTAAAATTTTACTTTATTTAGTGAAACCATATCATTAACTCTATTCTTGGTTTTAGTCGACTTACCCAAGAGCATATGGGATTGCCAACAAGCAAAAAGAAAAGAGAATGAAAGTAAAGGGATGCAATCGACTATGACAAAATTCAAAGGGAAAAATGGAGAGATTGAAACTGCGTTACAATGACATATAGTTCAAAGTTATAGAAAGCAGGGCCCTAGGTCAAGTGCAAACTACCCCAGTTAATCTCTGCCTCCCACACCGGGTTATGAGTAGTCTAGTTTACCGTACTTACCGCACAGGGACTGATCCTGATCTCATGCCTCAGCACATCACATCTGCAGCACAGTGGCCTCAGTTTCTCGTGTTTGCCTGCAGCTGAAATGAACCTTCAGCTCTTCCTCTGCAAGTATAGACCATCCCCGGATGTTGTAAGACTGCCCTCTGACAAGGATTAATCCATAGCAAAGTCATTCTTCCCACCCAGAGTCATTCTAAAACTTTATTTCTGATGGGTGATTAATACAGTTCATCAAATGAATGTATAACTTTCAAAGGTTTTCTGTACTTTGAGACCCTGATTCCACATAAATTCTGAATACAGCCTGTTCTTTATTAAAACAAAGACTCTAAAATCAGCATCCTTTGGAATTTTCCCATATTAATCAAGTTCTCTTTGTTGCTGTATAGATAATTGCATATTTTATGTCACCACATTAAGATATATCTACCAATGCATAATAATACAAGTATTTTGAATATTTAATCAATCCAAAACTTGTGTTTCATTAATTTGGCATTCTAGTTTGCTTTGTTTTGCTGTTCTTATGGAAAATTCTGGTCATTAAGAACTTCTTTTGCCCTAACTGATTCTTCTCTAGTACAGAAGGAAGAAGTGTACTATAGTTGGTTAAATCGCACACAGCCAAACCATCAACAGTCATTGAATTTCTGCAGCCAAAAACAAAAACAAAAACAAAAAACAAAACAAAACACCACTATGTATGTAATACACTGGGAACATACCTGGCTTAAGCAACCGCGCTAATCAATTGTGTATATCTCAGTTTACTTTTCTCCAAAATAGAAGACATAAGCCCTAGAAGGTGTAAGACACCTGAAAACAAGCCTTGGTCAAGTCTGTGGTGTCTGCCACTGCACCCAATGCCTGACCTGCAGCAAAGGTAGCACTCAATGGATCTTGGTGGAGGTGGGAATGATGGTGGAGACCAAACTTACTTTGATTCCTGATAATTTGAAGAACAGGTCGTTCACTAAATTGATTTTTAGCAAATTAGCTTTAAGGAAATTGGTCATTTGGCAAATTGGCTTTCAGCAAAAGAGCTGTCTGCTAATTGGCTTTCTGTGAATTATTTTATGTAAATTAGCCTGTTTTCTTTCTAACGTAATGTTTGAAATTACTGGGCATTTGTTCTCACTCTCAGGAAGGCTGATTTTTTTTTTTTTCAAAATATTTTCTGTCAATAGTAGCAGCTCTCGGGGGCTGCCAGAGATAGACCTGCTTTCTTTGATTCACACTTTCAAAGGAGGTTTCTCTCTCCTCTTTCTCAATGTTTGACTTTACTGGAAAAAGTATATCTAGAAACCCCTTATCCCCAAATAACTGCATGAAAGATTGTGCCCTGGAACTCACTCTACCAGGCCCAAGTATTCTAAGTTGTGTAACAGGAGTTTGTTCTGTGCTTTGGCTCTGTTCAATACACCTAATATCAACTACATCACAATACTGTGTATAGCAGCCATAGAGATGGTCGAAATAATTCCTTCCACAGAAAGTGCTCATCTCTACCCATGTCCACCACTGTGTCTCATATCCAAAATGTTGCAAATTTAGTTGTCTTAACTAATCAAGTTCTGAGAGGTAAAATGTTGACAGACTGATTGAGGAAGAAAATCAGTCTCTGGGAAGACAAATATTTATTCTCTGGTGTGTTTTGGTTTTCTATACACATTTTTTGTTCCATTTATTGTGCAAATATCCTGTGAACTCTTTTAACATGTTTCTTAGAACATGGCTCCTCCTTTGCCCTCAGTAGGTTAGAGATCAAGTTGTTGACTTGCAACCGTCACGATGCACGCTGAAATCCACATATACTACTACTGCCTAAAGAGAAACGTGAAGTTCACACACAACAAAGAGAGTGACCAGAGAGCCATATGTTTTTCTAAAGGTACGTAATTTTTATTTGTCACAAGGCTCTTTGGAATATCTATGTATATAAGTGGTACACTTGCACGTTAAAAAAAAAAATGATACTGACGTTGTTTCAAAGTACTGAATACTGCCAAAGTGAATCTGCCATGTTGTTTGAATAGATACATATTCTCTCTTAATGGAGACCCCTCAGAATTATCCACCCTTAAAGGGGCTACTGCATCATCCCCTCTCTATCAGAGGGCAGCATGGACCATAAGATGAAACTAAAGGTCTGATTTTAAAGGAAGCTCTCAGAAGAGACAATTCTTTTAACCAGTCATTCACAGAACAAAGAAGTCTGAAGTGGGAAATGAGAATGGTATTTCTACCTGTAGTTCTTCCTATTGACCTGGAGAGTTCTGAATATTCAAAAGGTATCACCATGGGTCAGTGATAAAATGTGTCTTTTGTTGTTTATGGACAAGCATGTGGGGACCCAAAAAAGAGATAACAGTAACCTCAGAGTAAAATAGAAAGGTAAAATCACATCACGTTATATCAGCCTGATGGTCTCATTATAATGCTGCTTTTGTTTTCCTTGAATGAATGATTTTCTTAGCATTGCAGGTTGTAAAGCCTCAGACTATAGCTGGGTCAGATGGGCAATCAAAACGCCGTGGTGCTCACTTTACCAAATGACAATAAGACCATGGTGACATTTAGTACAGTAGAGTTAAAAAAGGGAAAATTGCCAAATATATATATATATATATATATATATATATATATATAAATTCCACCTAATCCTCTTGAACAGTGAATTCATTATCCTTATAGCATTAGAAAAGTCTTGTTTTTTATTCTTTTATGTAAATATATAAATATTATTCCAATTTGCAACTAGAGATGTTTCTTAAACAGAACACTACATCCACTGTAATTCAATGATTTCCAGTTAATTTGGACACATCTCTACTTTTGTTAGTTTATGAACAAGTAAAGAAAATAATGGCTAAAATTTTGTTAAAAACATAATTATTTTGAATACTGTAAAATAACAAATAAAAAGCTTTTTAATGAGTTCATCGTGTTTGGAGGAATGTTAAGTGTTATTTTTCAATTATATGATTAGAATAAAAAAATCAAGTTTCCATGCAGTTACTTCATTACTATAAATGAGACTGAGGTTACCATTGGCTTGGGCTAAGTTCTCTTCAAAAAATAATCTTCTAATGCATTATAAATTACCGTAAATTCTGCTATAATTAATACAGGAGGATGCAAATTTATATGTATTCATACTTGAGCAAATTATGGCATATTTTAATATAAATTATACTTTCAGTCATTGTTTTTGAAAGAGAAGAAAAAACCAGCTAAAGCCTTGCCACACTGGGCTTTTAACTGTACCTGCTATGCAAACATGCACAGAGTTTTTTTAAATGAAATGAAAACAAAATAGGCATTTTCTGGTCTAATGAGCTATTTCCATCAAAATAAATTCCCCAAATGGAAGTATTACATGGCTCATGCTAAGCATAACAAAAATGCTTTATGTATTTTCAGAAGTGTTGTGATATCCCAGGAATACAGAACTTTGAAAGCCAAGCACAGGGCTGCAGCAATGTTTCAATAACTGTATTCTTCACTTCTAATCAGAGAAGCACCCAGGAGCCCTGAAAACAAGCACCATGAATACAGGCTTGAGGGGAAAGAGAAGTTCAGCAATAGTTGAGTCTCCTACTGCTCAAAATAACAGGCACACACAGTGGGCTGACTTTTATTATCTGTTGTATAATGTCTCAAGTTTAGTTATTTCATTGACATTGGAAATTTTTCAGCTGGCTTTTGTTTAGGTGTTCCCAAAATAGCCTTTCGAATTTGCGGAATATCACTAAAAAGGTTCTGAGAGATGGCACTGAATAAATAGGTATTGTTTTCCTTAACTACCCAGCTCTCACTAACTCCTAAATGATACAACATATGTTCAAACATTTAGTAACATCCTAGGTTTGGTTAAAAACTAGGACCAGTTAGACCTGGGGCTAGTGTTACCAGTAGAAAACATTACGAGAGAATCCTAAGACACCCTGACATACTCATTTTGTTTTTGTTTGTTTGATTTTTGCTTTGTTTTTAATCCCAATGTGATTGCACAGGCAGTTTTGTTCTAAGCATTCAGTAAGGAATAGGGCTTAGAGACCTAGAGCAGTGGGGGAGCACTTGCCCACCATTTATGAAGCCATGTGATCTACTTCCAGTTATTCAAAAAGAAGAAGAAAAGTCAGTGGGGTACAACCATTATGCACCTATTACATTTATTTACTCTTATTTTTTTTTCAAAATCATAGTTACGAACACAAGATGATGTATCTCTTACTCTTGCATCAGCCACAGGAGCTAGTTAAGAAATGTAAGTGAGCATGCAGTTTGAGGTGGCTTTCTTTGAATGCAGTAGCTAATGTCCCGTTGGAAGGGTAACTTGTGCTCAACTCCATTCTTTGTAATTCGGTTGCACTCATGGACACCGAACCACCTGACCTTTGAGAACTTACCCGAACTTGAACTTTGCACCATGAGAGTTCATAGACAAGCTGGCCGACTACTCTCCTTTCATGTTCTCAGCACAGAGACCCAGCCCACACGTGCAAATGTAAGGCCCTGTTAAGTGTGGAATGAAAAGGAACTTGAGGCGACATTCCCATGGAGAAGTCCTAGAGTCAGCGCATTTCCCAGAGAGGAGCTGCCTGAAACCTCTCAAAATGTTCAATCCACATAAGAGCAAGTGCTAAACCTATGGGCCGGGCTTACAAGCTCCCACTGACCGGATGACACAGTAGGCTACACCAGAGGGAACCCCAGTTTACTCACAGTGAAATAAACTGTTAACTTGCTTTTCCTCTGAATCTCAGAGCATTTGAAAATATCATGCAAACTATACTGTACAAATAAATCCTGTGCAGTATAACATTATTGTGAGACATGAACGTGTTTAGTGTGATAAGGATGTAACTAAGAAACAAAGGAAGAAAGGAGAAAAGGAAGGAGGGAGCAAAGAAGGAAGAGAGGGAGGAGGAAAGAAAACAAAAGCTGACTAATATCTTTAGAGGCAGGTTACTGCAGTAGGTATTAGTGGCATGCTAGGTCCTCACACAGGGAGGCCTTCCTTTGGAGCTTGCTTGAATATATTACCAAACCAAATCTGCCCATGATATACCTCTACACACCCTCCACACACACCCTCCACACACACACACACACACCCTACACACACACCCTACACACACACCCTACACACACACCCTACACACACACCCTCCACACACACACCCTCCACACATACCTTCCACACACACACACACACACACACACCTCCTCCACACACCTCCTCCACACACCTCCTCCACACACCTCCTCCACACACACACACCCTCCACACACACCTTACACACACACCCTACACACACACCCTACACACACACCCTACACACACCTCCTCCACACACACCCTCCACATACACACCCTCCACACATACCTTCCACACACACACACACACACACACCTCCTCCACACACCTCCTCCACATACCTCCTCCACACACACACACACCCTCCACACACACCTTACACACACACACACACACACACACACACACACACCCTCCACACACACCCTCCACACACACCCTCTACACACCTCCTCCACACACACCCTCCACACACACCCTCCAAACATACCCTCCACACACACCCTCTACACACAACCCTTCACACATACCCTCCACACACACCCTCCATAATACTCTCTATATACATCCTACACACACATCCTCCACACACACCCTCCATATACACCATGAAGAGAGAAAAGAATTACTTCCTTAGTGGTCACTGAGCGTTTTTCCTTCCTGGCTGCCGTCTCTAGGTCTTCTGAAGGTCGGCTAGGATGTGGAAGCCAATTTTGTGTAGATCGGCTTTCTATTAACTTTTTTTTTTCAGAAGCCAATAATTTCAATCTTTTGTTTAAGATGTGAGAATTTGAACTTTTAACCTGTTAAAAGAGTCTTTTGATGACCAGCCTAAATAGAAAGAAGACATCCATGAGAGAAAAGTAAAATCAACTCACTTTGTCAATGTTGGTCACTGTGTCCTCTGAGAAAACACACATGTTCCAGGCCGCTTCTCAACTCATGGATGATTCCTTCTCCCCAACTCAGGTATGACTCCTCTTAATACCGTGGGGGATTGTGGGAGGAAGACTAGGAAAGCACTCAGTCAACTTCTGTACTTAAGATGGGAATTCTTACTGCATTTCACAAATGTATATCTACTGATAAATAAAATCTTATTGAACATGAGTAAATAACAAAAAATGAGCACAGCATTTTTCATATCAGAAATACCCTGCTGCTGTGGCATGATGTTTCCTTTATGACAAAGTTCTCATATTTTCTTTTATCTCTAGCCAAAATAATAATGAATTTGCTTAAACTTGTATATATTTTAAGCCATGGTAAATACATGGCACAGAGTTGAACACAGAAGCAACTTGGAAAACTTTTTGGTGCACTTTACACAATGAAAGAATGGGAAATGTTTCCTAAGGGGAGTGGACTTCCTGGAGGTCCATTCAGCAATCACATTTCTTTCCAACATGTCTTCCAGAGAGTATCCTAAGGGAAGAGTGGATGAAAGCCCTTCCATTGGAAAATCAGGAAAATGAGGCTTCTGTTGGACTGGGCCTCAGAATTTGGAAAGTACTGGTAATATTTGACTAAGAATGAGCCAGTGGCCCAATATATGAAATATCTACCATGAGAATCTGTTTGAAGAAATAATTTAAAAATATATATATATATATATTAAACTAAATGGGTGTTTCCAGTGTATGCTTGAACACACAGAGATTCTGCCTGCCAAGTGACAGGATTAAGGGCGTGTGCTACCTTTGCCTGACTTCTTTGTTTACTTAAAATGGCTTGCTACTTCTTCTGATCTCCATGTGTGCTTTATTGATTAAAGCACAAATGAAATATTACCACACCATTATAATTAAACATTTTTATCTATTTTATCACTGTCATTTGAATTTTGTCATATATTTTAAATAGAACTGAAAACTCTGGTTAAATATTCTATGTATAATTGAGGTATATTTTAATGCTCCACTTGTTTAAGATCTTAGACAATATTTGAAGATACAGTAAAAACTGTGAGCAAACTCTCTGAGCTTCATTTAGGATGATACAGAAATTAAGATGAAGACAATGTGACCATGTGCAATTGGTACATGGCATAGCATAACAAAGATTATTTAGTGTCTAATGATACAAATATTGATACCTATTTTTTTAGATCCCCATATGTGATAATGCATCATGTTAACTTGATTTAGAATTACTTATAAGATCAGTGAAACTCATCTGGGCATAATTTCAAGGAAAAAAATAATCAAAGGTGAAAGACCCATCCTGAATGTGGGTGACACCATCTAATGGGTTGGGAACACAAGTGTCATAAAAATGGGAAAAAGAGAGGAAGAGAAAGTCAGCCTAGTCCAACATCCCCTCCCTGTTCCCTCTGCTGTGGTGTAAGCTGCTTTACCACACCTTCCCCATCATGATAGGCTGAACCCTCTTGAAATGTGAGTCAAAACACTTCCTCCCCCAGATAGGCTGTTCCCAATGGACTATTCTAATTCAATTGTGAGGTCATTTGGAAGAAAATATTATTAATCTTATTATAGATATTAATTGATTTAATTTCTTTACAATAAGACTTCTGAGATGGATGTTATTATCACTTGCTGTGTAAAGACAGAAACATTGAGATGGAAAATTTAGATAACTCAACAAAGCTAGAAAATCCAGAGACTTTGTTAGGGCATATAATACTCTAAGTATTAAATAATGCATGTACAATATAGATATTATTAATTTGCCTATCAGACCAGACCTTATTCTATTAAAAAAAAGTTTGTAACAGGAATGATGTAAAACCATCAACCATTTTCTTTAAAAACCATAGGCATTTCTTACTGTTGTCGTTCCCTTATACTCAGCTTTGGTAAGGATTCACATCACTTTAACAACAGGATAGAATCAAGGCTAACTCAGAATTCTAATAATGTTGTCCACTGAATGTGTAAATGACACCTGCTATCTTAGATCTAAGTTTCTTACCCACTCCCTTTCTCATAGTTTTCTTACATTTTATGAGTCATTATGTGCTTCCTGTTTAGAACTGACCATTGGCTCTGTCTTCCTGTTTCTCCACTTGGCATCTTTACATGCCCCCCACCTTACTTTGTCCTTCCTTGATGGGTGATGTCATTGTGTATGCTGTGAAAATGTGTTGCTCTGATTGCTTGATAAATAAAGCTATTTGGCCAATGGAGAGGCAGAATAAGGTTAGGCAGGACATTCTAAAGAGAGAGAGAGGACAGAGCAGGGGAGACACTGCTGACAGCCACCAGAAGAAGCAAGATGTAAAGATACCAGTAAGCCATGAACCATGTGGCAAAGTATAGATTTATAGAAATGACTTAATTTAAGATATAAGAACTAGATAACAAGAAGCCTGCCACGGTCATAGTTTAAAAATAATATTAGACTGTGTGTGTGTTTATTTGGGTTTAAGTGGCTGTGGGACTGGTAGGTGAGAGAATTTTGTCCTGACCATGGGCAGGTGGGACACAGGAAAACTTTTAGCTACAAATGGTGCCCAACGTGGGGCAAGAGTTTCCACCTAAAACCTGGGAGAGCTTAAGAAGAGATTATAAGTGTAGCTAAAAGCACCTTTCTAATTCATGTCGCTCATAAAGGGCCTAGGTATAATGATGTGTCCCCTGGCTATGGCGGGTTCATGACATGCGGGCTGTAACTACAGCATGACAGAATGGCAGATTCCTGCCGAGTCACATGGAAGTTTCTGCAAGCTGCACAACATGGTGCATATAGCTTTTGCTACAAAAAAAAAAAAAAAAAAAAAGAAAAAGAAAAAGGAAAAGAAAAAGAAAAAAGAAAAAAAAAAGGTTCTGGGCTATACATTGCTAGTTGGAAACAGAGGCCCACTGCTTCCAAGAGTCAGTGGTGAACATGGTTCCCAGAGCTGGCTGCAAACATAGTTCCTCCAGTCCTAGTCATTCTACAGTTTAAAGCAATAGATTCACAATAAGTTAGATTCAGATTAAATAAACCTCTAAATGGTTTATGGTATGTGTAAAAATGTACATATGCTGTGGATATCACTCTATATAAATAAAACACTGATGGCCAGTGACCAGGCAGGAAGTATAGGCGGGACAAAGAGAGAGGAGAATTGGGGAAACAGGAAGAAGGGGAGAGACACTGCAGCCACCGCCAGGAGAGGCAACCTGTAAAGACGCCGGTAAGCCACCAGCCACGTGGCAAGGTATAGATTTATAAAAATGGGTTAATATAAGATAAAAGAACAGTTAGCAGGAAGCCTGCCACGGCCATACAGTTTATAAGTGATATAAGCGTCTGAGTGATTATTTTATAAGTGGATTGTGGGACTGCAGGGCTTGGGGAACCTGGAGAGAAGCCCTCCAACAACATACATAGGCTTGAAAGAGAGAGGAAAATGATTATAGACAGTTATATAAAGAAATAGTTTTAAAAATAAAGTCTTTAAAGAGCAGTAAAGGTAATATAAAAATAAGCCACGTAAAGATGGATATTACACAGAGTCTGGATTATATTGTCTTTGAGATTTTTAACTGCAGAAAGATATTTAATTGTAAAGGCTGCTCAGTTATACCAATATATATATTTTCAAGGTATCTTGACTTCAAAATATGCATATAAGGATATGTTGCTTTGGAAGGGAGACTGCTTTTGTTTCCACAGGAAGTAAGAGTCTGTGGATTTGTTACAGGTTGAGATGTATCAGATCAAGCCAGACCTCCCGAACTTTAACTGATGGTACCTAATAACAAGGTTATAACTGGTCTTCCCAGGACTTGACCATTATCTCAAATTTTCTCAGGATCCCTATTAGTTTGCCAGTGCCTTCATCCAGTAGAAAGCAGTATGAGAAACTATGCCCAAATACCCAAAATATTGTTCATAAATGTTTATTTTTATTTAAAGTAGGTTGGTTATAAATGCAGTCTCTTTCTAAAGAAGAAAAGGGGATATGATAAGAAATAGATATGATATAGATATGATAGGGTGAAAGGGTAGATAATTGAATCTACTTTTAAAGAGCAACTTGTTTAAAATGTTTTACATTGGGATAGATTTTAGTTTATTGATACAAATTTAAAGTTATTTTTATAATATATATATATATATATATATATATATATATATATTTGTACTCTCATTTAAGGTATTATGTTTATGTAACTCATTTAAATTGAAATGGATAATTAGAAATATAGATTAATAATTAGTCTTTTATGATAGTCAAACTTATAGTCATGTTAAGTTTTCTAGACATACATAGATATAATTCAATTAGGTAGGTAATCTTCACACACTTCAAAGGCCTACAGAGTATGGCATTTAAAATGTTTTAAAAACAGACTTTCTGGACAATGATACATGTCTGTTCCTGGCAGCACTGATTTACTTCAAAGAGAAAGATGGGCATTGAAGACACTCCATATGGAGTTTATTAGCTTCTGGGCAAAAATAGCCATTTGAGCAAGAAACTGTTCTTGTCTGGACTGCTTGACAAAATGTTGTATTGGCTGGACATGCAGGACCCACAGGAAGGTGACCGCTGAACTTTGCAAGGCAAAATGGTCCTTCAGGTTCCTGCTTTGCAGAAGAAACTGCCAGACATTCTACAGGACACAAAGAAAAGTGAGTGAGAGACTCTAAGCCTATGAGCTGAATATGGATGCCCCAATGTTGCAGAGGAACCTTGGATGTCTGTCCAGGCAGGCAGCTTTCTCTGTCATTCTAGATTTTTGGAAGTTGCTTACAATACTGTTCCTGTTTACTTAGAAAATATTGTATCCTTCTGAGGTCTTTGATGTAGTTGAAGACTAGATAGTTATAATTATGGTTTTCCTTGGTTTTGTTAAGAGATAAGGTAGATATGAAACCTTGAACTCACAAATATAGGATATAGGATATCTTCTTTGATTTTGCCAAATACAAATAGACAAGGTATTAAAGCTATAATTCTTGCTTGATAACTATTTTGTTATATGTAATTTTTCTGTGTTGAAGTTAAAAACCTTCCTTTTGAATAGAAAGAAAAGGGGAAATGATGGGTGATATCATTCTGTATGTTGTGAAAATGTGTTGCTCTGATTGGTTGATAAATAAGGCCGTTTGGCCAATGGTGAGGCAGAATAAGGTTAGGTGGGACATTCTAAAGAGGGAGAGAGGAAGGAGGAAGACAGAGCAGGGGAGACACTGCTGGCAGCCACCAGAAGAAGCAAGATGTAAAGATACCAGTAAGCCATGAACCATGTGGCAAAGTATAGATTTATAGAAATGACTTAATTTAAGATATAAGAATTAGATAACAAGAAGCTTGCCACGGCCATAGTTTAAAAATAATATTAGCCTGTGTGTGTTTATTTGGGTCTGAACCACTGTGGGACTGGCGGTAAGAGAGATTTGTCCTGACTGTGGGCCAGGTGGGACACAGGAAAACTTTCAGCTACATTTCCTAGGGCAGTCTTGTTTAGCTTTCTCCAGCATCCCATGGTTTTTCTTTTCATTTTTCAAAGATGCTTCTGAATCTAGAATCTTTAGTTCTGAATCATTACAATGGTGGGAGTAGGGATTTGCCAGTGACATTAAGACTGAAAGACTAGGAAACGTTTTAATAAACATCTTATTCTTAGGGTTCTTATCTGATTTGATTGGGTAGTATTAGAATAGATAATATCAAAAACTGCCCCCTCCACAAAGAAGTGATGGCTCTAAGAAAAAAAATGTTAATATTTAGTTGTCCCTGTGGCATCATGAAGTCCACAAATTCTATTTCAAGAAGTGGGCTACTTGGTCCAAAGCATTATGCAGTGGGAACTGTGGTTTAAACAGTTTCATTCTAGGGCTGTGATTAAAGTCAGACTTTTAAATAATATCAGCCATTGTACTGATATTAGCTCTGTCATTTACAAGCTGTGGAACCTGGGGCAAACAACTCATATGTCTTCTATGTAGGTAAAAAGCTAGCCCCTAACTTGAACTCAGACATTTGAGCCAATGTTTACATAGAAAAAGTCCAAATGAAGTTGTCCTCTCTGAGAAATGCTTTTTATTTGTTTGACTGATGTAAGCAAAGAATCTCCTAATAGATGTGAAAACATGTTTAAAATACTATAAAATATGACATGGTTATTATCAAATGTGTAAGTAAACAAGCAGTAGATGGAATTATTAATCTCAGGCCAATAGATTTTGTTATTCAAATCATGTTCACAACACATAGTGATAGAATGTAAAGGACAAAAATTTGCTTGGTAAAATGTCTATGAAATCAGGCATTTTATTCTAGAAGCATTCCTCAGATGACAAACTACAAGTGTATAGCTAGTTTACTCTCAGAAAATGTTCCCGTTTGCAATGTACTCCTTCACAATATACATTTACCAGATAGGCTGTAACTTCGGCATATTAATTTTTAAAATGAATGTTATAAGGATTCTAAAAGTAAATAATGAAGCAGATAGAAACAATCCAAGTACCTGTAATAAAAATCACATAAACATCTGCAGCACAGATTGGGCGTGCATTTTATATACTCTACAGGCTGTAAATGCTCTATTTTATTGTGTAAACTGATTTCTAGGTACTCCGTATAAATCAGAGCTCTGATTCAATATATCATAACACTGTCCTGTAAAATCTTTCTGAGTCATGCTTTGTTGACCTTTCCATCACAGGTGTTTATCAAACACTCACATAACCTACATCATATAATAAATATTTATGAACTGTTGTTGTCAAAATTTAACTAGCTGAGGTCAAAACATTTTAGAGGTACCAAAATGTTTCCACACAGTCTAGTGTGAGGTCACAAAGACATTGAATACCACCTTTCACAAGCATGGGTATTTCACCCACTTTCTTAAACAATTTTTTTTTAGCAATTAGAAAATTTCTCCAATCATTCCAGTGAGATAGTTGTTGTACAAGAAAAGTATTTGGCAATGTATTTGTGTTAGGGTAACTACAGAACTATATACTATATATAAAATAAAATGACATATATGCTAGATCAAGCCTTAATCCCAACCATGTTCTTTAAATGGATATTTTTCAAGTATTTTCAAAGTCAAGGCCAGGAGTTTCACAGAAAAAAGTTTCAGAAAAAGAAAAGTGTCCATCACTCTGGGTGGTTACACTAATATAGTTTCCTCCTAGTCTAGGTAAACTATCAGTTTATATATATCAGTATATTCTCAATGATACAAAGCCATAGAGACTGAACCCCTGCAAAAGGGGAGCTACCTTCTTATTTGCATCATACAGTGAATAACAAAATACCTTTTTCTTTTTCATAAACGTGGAAATATCATTTTGGTGGTTTAAATGAGAATGACCTTCATAAGCTCTTTTGAATACTTGGTCCCCAGTTAGTGGAACTGTTTGGGGAGGATTCAGAAGTGTGGCCTTGAGGGAGGAGGCGTGTCACTGGGAGTGGGTTTTGGGGTTTCAAAAGACTAAGTCAGGCTCAGTCTCTCTCTTCCTCCAGTTTTCTAATAAAATGTGAGTTTGCAGATACTGCTGCAGTGCGTACCTGCCTGCTTGTTACCATTCCCCCTGCCTTGAGGGCAATGGACTTACGCTCTGAAACTGTAAGGCAATCTCTAATTAAATGTTTTCTTTTATATGTTGCCTTGATCATGGTCTCTCTTCATGGCAATAAAAATGTAACTAAGACATCTGTTTTAGCATCTTGTAATGTTTACAAATACATATTGGTGCCCTGGTAATCTTTTAACAAAACCTGAATATTAATTCTCCAGCCAATTTCCTAAATAACATATCTGACATCCCATTTTAGGTACTAAAATTTCAGTATGGATAATATATATGTCCTACACATATAGACAATAGTTTTGATGATTAATATATAAATAAATTATATATAATTTAATAGATGATTTCTATAAAGATTATTTATTCAATAATTTATTGGATGTTTCCCCAGTGTATCTTAATTTTGAATTGTGAACATATTAGTCTGTTTTTACTTATTATAAAAAAATTGGAGCTGAATCACTTGCAAAGGAAAGAGATTTATTTAGCTCAGAGGGTTTTTATGTGTTTGTTTCTGTTGCATGTTTGTATTTTAAGACTTTATTTTACTGTGTAGACAATGCTGGACTCAAACTCACAATCCTTCTGCTTTGGCTGTGTTGTGTCAGAGACTTTTCCTAGGGATCTATTCACCCAAGAAAGGAAATCCTGGAGGGACCAAAGTAAACACTGAGCCAATGTCCAACTTAGCAAACCAATGAGTATCTACTAGATTTACTGACCAGAATATGGGTAAGCAGTTACTCACAGTAGCAAGGATGACTCAAAAGCAGCTGCATCACTGGAAAGCCCTTCCCCACATAATAACAACTTGTGAAAGACACAGCCCTCCATCTACCTGCAGTTTGTAGGCAGTTCCACTGCTGGGCAGTTCAAGAATACTCTACAGCTCACTCTCTTCCCCAAGTAGTGGCTTATTCCTTTTTAGACTGCTGGGGAGGGCTATAGCAAATAGTCTAGTTTTCTGTTCTGTTAGACATGTAACCTTCCTTTGCCTCCTGGGTCTCATTATCCTCCTCCTCCTATGAGGGGGCATTTCAATTCTGAGGAACATGCTATACAATAGGCCACTCAAATGCTCACAGATTTTAAGTCTGAAATTTCAAACAGCATAGCATTGACTCTAGTAGGGACTTGTTGAGAGGTGAAATCATGGCAGAATCATGTATGAAGAGATGATAGCTCAAAAATAGACAGACAGAAACCCTAGCACTAGTGAACATTGGACAATAGCCTTTCTTTCTTTCTTCCTTCCTTCCCTCTTCCCTCCCTCTTTCTTTCTTTCTTTCTTTCTTTCTTTCTTTCTTTCTTTCTTTCTTTCTTTCTTTCTTTCTTTCTTTCTTTCTCTCTTTCTTTCTTTAAAAGAAGCCTTTTTAAGAGCCAGGAGACTGAGTGGAACCCATCCAACAGCAGCAGCCTCGGTGACTTAAGGACCATTTACTAAGTCTTAAACATCCTACTGCTTCTTAACATTGACAGGATGACCAAACAGGATGCAAGAACCCTGACACTCATCAATTTTACTCTCAATACAATTCTGCTTCTTTCCCTTGCAAAATGAAAGTAAAAATAACTACATAAATGATGAATTACAAACAGTGCTCCATTCCCCAAACTTTTTTCATTTCTAGGTAAAATATTACTACATATTCAAAATTTTCTTCAAGGTAAGAAAGATGACAATACCGACATAGTCAACTAATATTTTCCTTTTAAAAAAGAAGAGAAAAAGAAAAAGAAAAACACATAAGACCTCACTCATAATTGCTTCCATATCATACTCACTGTCAAACTGATCAGGAAAACTTGTTTACCACAGAATATATGAAGGTTTCAGTGTATTTTCCCCACTTAAAAAATAAAATAAAAGGCCCCCGACTTCCCTTCTGGGCCAGAGGTGGGTATCTGGGCCCAACCCTGACCCCATCCCTGGGCACCAGCCACTCCAGGAAGACCTGCCCAACTTGGCCCCAGGTTCTGGCCACCTGGCAGGTCCCCTTCTAGCCCCACTGGGAGGGATCCCCTTTTCCAAACCCCCCGGCAGCCCCTGCAATCTCCACGCCCTGCCTCCATGCCCATCTGCCAGAGACCACAGCCAATTCCTGAGACGTAGAGACCAGCTGCCAGCTCCTATCCTAACCCCGACTTCCCTTCTGGACCAGAGAGAGAGGGCTCCCATCTTGCCCTGGACTTCCCTCCTGGACAAGATCTCACATCCTGACCTGGACTTCCCTTCTGGGCAAGAGCGCACATCCTACCCCAGACTTCCTGTCTGGACAAAAGCTCCCATCCTTCCCCAGACTTCCGGTCCAGATAAGAGCTTCCATCCTGTCCCGGGGTTCCCATTTGGAAAAGAGAACTCCCATCTGGACAAGAGAGAGAGACTTCTGGAATCTGTCAGCTCTTTCTGAACCAAGTACACTGATAAGATCAAGAAGGAACCACAAGGAGATGGGCAGACATCAAGGCAGAAGTACGTACAACAAAATGAAGAGCAATACAGCATCACCAGAACCTAGCCCGCCTCCAACATCTAGACCTGAACATCAAAAATTGGAAGAAGCAGAAGAAAATAGCCTTATGAGTAACATCATGAAGAAGGTAGAGGCTTGTGTAGAGGAAAAGACAAAAAAAATGGGAAGAATGCTGTAAACAACTAGAGGAAAGGGCAAACAAATTAGAAGAAAACAATAAAGTCCTGCAAGAAAACAATAAAGTCCTGGAAGAAAATAATAAAGTACTGGAAGAAAACAATAAAGTACTTAAAGAAAGTCATGAAAAAGCAATGAAACAAATAAAGGAAACAGTCCAAGACCTGAAAAGGGAAATTGAAAAAATAAAGAAGACACAAACAGAGGGAATGCTGGAAATAGAAAACCTGAGTAAAAGATCAGGAACTTCAGATGCAAGTATAACCAACAGAATGCAAGAGATGGAAGAGAGGATCTCTGTCATTGAAAATACAATAGAAGAAATAGTTTCATCAGTCGAAGGAAACACTAAAGCTAACAAAGTCATGAACCAAAATGTCCAAGAAATTTGGGACACCATGAAAAGACCAAACCTATGAATTATAGGGATAGAGAAAGGTGAAGAATACCAACTCAAAGGCACAGAAAATATATTCAACAAAATCATAGAAGAAAACTTTCCCAACTTAAAGAAGGAAATGCCTATGAAGATACAAGAAGCCTATAGAACACCAAACAGACTAGACCCCCCCCCCAAAAGTCCCCTTGACACATAATAATTAAACAACTAACTGTACAGAATAAAGAAAGAATATTAAGAGCAGCAAAAGAAAAAGGCCAAGTGCCCTATAAAGGTAAACCCATCAGAATAACACCCGATTTCTCAATGGAGACTTTGAAAGCCAGAAGGACCTGGACAAATGTAATGCAGACACAAAGAGACCATGGATGTCAGCCCAGACTAATATACCCAGCAAAACTTTCGATCATCATAGACAGAAGGAACAAGACATTCGAAGACAAAGCCAGATTTAAACAATACCTAAACACAAACACAGCCCTACAGAAAGCACTAGAAGGAAAATTCCAACCAAAGGAAGTCAGATACACACTCGAAAACATAGGCAATAGATAAAGCCACAACAGTAAACCCCAAGGAAGAGAAGTACACACACTACCACCAAAAATAACAGGGATGAACAATCACTGGTCGTTAATATCCCTTAATATCAACGGACTTAATTCTCCTATAAAAAGACATAGGCTTACAGAATGGATACGAAAGCAGGACCCATCTTTCTTCTGCATACAAGAAACACATCTCAAATTCAAAGACAGACACTACCTAAGAATAAAAGGCTGGGAAAAGACTTTCCAATCAAATGGTCTTAAGAAACAAGCGGGTGTAGCCATCCTGATATCCAACAAAGTAGACTTTAAACTAAAATCAATCAAAAGAGATCAAGAAGGGCTTTACAAACTCATCACAGGAAAGATCCACCAAGATGAAGTTTCAATTCTGAACATTTATGCCCCAAACACAAGGGCACCCACATATGTAAAAGAAACATTACTAAAGCTTAAACCACATATAAAACCCCACACAGTAATAGTGGGAGATCTCAACACCCCACTTTCACCACTGGACAGATCTCCCAAATCGAAACTTAACAGAGAAATAAAGGACTTAACTGATGTCATGACCCAATTGGACCTAATAGATATCTACAGAACATTCCATCCTAACAAGAAAGAATATACCTTCTTCTCAGCACCCCATGGAACTTTCTCTAAAATCGACCACATACTTGTCCACAAAGTAAATCTCAACAGATACAAAACAATTGGAATAACCTCCTGTGTTCTATCAGACCACCATGGTTTAAAGTTAGATTTCAACAACAACAAAAACTACAGAAAACCTACAGTCTCATGGAAACTGAATAATGCTCAACTGAATCACCAATGGGTTAAGAAAGAAATTAAAAAAAAGAAATTAAAGACTTCCTAGAGATCAACGAAAATGAAGACACCACATACCCAAACTTATGGGACACTATGAAAGCAGTGCTAAGAGCGAAATTCATAGCACTAAATGCCCACATAAAGAAGTTGGAGATATCCCAAACTAGTGACTTAACAACACACCTGAAAGCTCTAGAACAAGAAGAAGCAAAGTCTTCCAGGAAGAATAGATGCCAGGAAATTATCAAAGTGAGAGGTGAAATTAATAAATTAGAAACTGAGAAAGTAATACAAAAAATTAATGAAACAAAGAGTTGGTTCTTTGAGAAAATCAACAAGATAGACAAGCCCTTATCCAAACTAACCAAAAGACAGAGAGAAATAATCCAAATCAACAAAATCAGAAATGAAAAGGGGGACATAACAACAGACATTGAGGAAATCCAGAGAATTATAAGGTCATATTTCAAAAACCTCTACTCCACAAAACTGGAAAACCTAAAAGAAATGGACATTTTTCTGGATAGGTACCACATACCTAAGTTAAATCAAGACCAGATAAACTATTTAAATAGTCCAATAACCCCTAAGAAAATAGAAACAGTCATTAAAAGTCTCCCAACCAAAAAAAGCCCAGGACCAGATGGTTTCAGTGCAGAATTCTACCAGATCTTCAAAGAAGAGTTAATACCAATACTCTCTAAATTGTTCCACATAATAGAAACAGAAGGAACATTACCAAACTCCTTCTATGAGGCTACAATTACCCTGATTCCTAAACCAAACAAGGATGCAACAAAGAAAGAGAACTACAGACCGATCTCCCTCATGAACATTGATGCAAAAATACTCAATAAAATACTGGCAAACAGACTCCAAGAACACATCAGAACAATTATCCACCATGATCAAGTAGGCTTCACCCCAGGGATGCAAGGATGGTTCAACATACGAAAGTCCATCAATGTAATAGACCATATAAACAAACTCAAAGAAAAAAACCACATGATCATCTCACTAGATGCAGAAAAGGCATTTGACAAAAATCCAACACCCCTTCATGATAAAAGTCTTGGAGCAATCAGGAATGCAGGGAACATACCTGAACATA
Organism: Peromyscus maniculatus bairdii; assembly: GCF_049852395.1. Classification (NCBI taxonomy): domain Eukaryota; kingdom Metazoa; phylum Chordata; class Mammalia; order Rodentia; family Cricetidae; genus Peromyscus; species Peromyscus maniculatus. The sequence continues at coordinate 11,517,664 of NC_134854.1, forward strand.
ATAAAGGCAATTTACAGCAAGCCAACAGCCAACATCAAATTAAATGGAGAGAAACTCAAAGCAATTCCACTAAAATCAGGAACGAGGCAAGGCTGTCCACTCTCCCCATACTTATTCAATATAGTACTTGAAGTTCTAGCCAGAGCAATAAGACAACATAAGGAGATTATGGGGATAGAAATTGGAAAGGAAGAAGTCAAGCTTTCCCTATTTGCAGATGACATGATAGTATACTTGAGTGACCACAAAGATTCCACCCAGGAACTGATAAAGCTTATAAACACCTTCAGCAACATAGCAGGATACAAGATCAACTCAAAAAAATCAGTAGCCCTCCAATATACAATGGACAAAGAAGCTGAGAAGGAAATCAGAGATACATCACCCTTTACAATAGCCACAAATGTCATAAAATACCTTGGGGTAACACTAACCAACCAAGTGAAGGACCTATATGACAAGAACTTTAAGTCCCTAAAAAAAGAAATTGAAGAAGATGTCAGAAAATGGAAAGATCTCCCATGCTCATGGATAGGCAGGACCAACATAGTAAAAATGGCAATTTTACCAAAAGCAATGTACAGATTGAATGCAATCTCCATCAAAATACCAACACAATTCTTCACAGACCTGGAAAGAATAATACTCAACTTCATATGGAAGAACAAAAAAACCCAGGATAGCCAAAAGAAACCTGTACAATAAAACAACCTCTGGAGGCATCACAATCCCTGACTTCAAGCTCTACTATAGAGCTACAGTAATAAAAACAGCTTGGTATTGGCATAAAAACTGACATGTGGACCAATGGAATCGAATTGAAGACCCTGACATTAACCCACACACCTATGAACATATAATTTTTGAAAAAGAAGCCAAAAGTGTACAATGGAAAAAAGAAAGCATCTTCAACAAATGGTGCTGGCATAACTGGATATCAATGTGTAGAAGGCTGCAAATAGATCCATATCTGTCACCATGCACAAAACTTAAGTCCAAGTGGATCAAGGACCTCAACATAAATCCAGCTACTCTGAACCTGCTAGAAGAGAAAGTAGGAAGGAGTCTTGAACACATTGGCATAGGAGATCACTTCCTAAATATAACACCAGTAGCACAGACACTGAGAGAAACAATCAATCAATGGGACCTCTTGAAACTGAGACGCTTTTGTAGAGCAAAGGATACGGTCAACAAGGCAAAGCGACCACCTACAGAATGGGAAAAGATCTTCACCAACCCCACATGTGACAGAGGACTGATATCCAAAATATATAAGGAACTCAAGAAATTAGACATCAAAACAACCAACAGTCCAATTGAGAAATGGGCTTTAGAACTAAACAGAGAATTCTCAACAGAGGAAACTCAAATGGCTGAAAGACATTTAAGGAATTGCTCAACATCCCTAATCATCAGGGAAATGAAAATCAAAACAACTCTGAGATACCACCTTATGCCTGTCAGAATGGCTAAGATCAAAAACACTGAAGACACTTTATGCTGGAGAGGATGTGGAACTAGGGGAACTCTCCTCCACTGCTGGTGGGAATGCAAGCTTGTACAACCACTTTGGAAATCAATATGGTGCTTTCTTAGAAAATTTATAGTCAATTTCCCCCAAGATCCAGCTATACCACTCCTGGGCATATACCCAAGAAATGCTCAATCATACCACAAGAGCACTTGCTCAGCTATGTTCATATCAGCATTGTTTATAATAGCCAAAACCTGGAAACAACCTAGATGCCCTTCAACTGAAGAATGGATAAATAAATTGTGGCACATATACACAATGGAATACTACTCAGCAGAGAAAAACAATGACATCATGAGGTTTTCAGGCAAATGGATCGATCTAGAAAAAATCATCCCGAGTGAGGTAACCCAGACTCAGAAAGACAAGTATGGTATGTACTCACTCATAGGAGGATGCTAGATGTGGAACAAGGATGACTGGACTGCTACTCACATCACCAGTGAGGCTACCTGGAAAATGGGACCCCAAGAAAGACACGGAGAAATGGATGAGATCTACATGAACAGCCTGGACATGGGTGGGAGCAATGAAGGGCACGGGTCGAGGGAAAGAGAGCGGGAGATCCTAGCTGGATCAAGAAAAGAGAGGGAGAACAAGGATTAGGAGACCATGGTAAATGAAGACCACATGAGAAAAGGAAGAAACAAAGTTCTAGAGAGGCCCACAGAAATCCACAAAAATACCCCCACAAAAGACTGCTGGCAATGGCCGAGAGACAGCCGGGACTGACCTACTCTGGTGATGGGATGGTCAAACACCCTAATAGTTGTGCCATAAACCCCATCCAAGGACTGAGGAATCTAGATGCAGACATCCACGGCTAGGCCCCGGGTAGAGCGCTGGGAGTCTAATTAGTGAGAAAGAGGAGGGTTTATATGAGCGAGAATTGTTGAAACCAAGGTTGGATAAAGCACAGGGACAAATAATCAAATGAATGGAAATACATGAACTATGAACCAAAGGCTGAGGGGCCCCCAACTGGATCAGGCCCTCTGAATAGGTGAGACAGTTGATTGGCTTGATCTGTTTGGGAGGCATCTAGGCAGTGGTACCAGGTCCTGGGCTCATTGCATGAGTTAGCTGTTTGAAACCTGGGGCTTATGCAGGGATGCTTGGCTCAATCTGGGAGGAGGGGACTGGACCTGCCTGGACTGAGTCTATCAGGTCGATCCCAGTCCTCGGGGGAGATCTTGATCTGGAGGAGTTGGGAATGGGGGGTAGGCTGGGGGGAAGGGAAGGGGGGCAGGAAGGGAGAGAACAAGGGAATCTGTGGCTATTATGTAGAACTGAATAGTATTTTAAAATAAAATAAAATAAAATGAAATGAAATGAAATAAAATAAAATAAAATAAAGCACTCTGTAGTTGAAGTTTTCCTGTATCCACCCAGCTCCTGCATCCTTGCATTTCTGCAGCCACTCAAACCCAAATAAACCACATGGGCTAATATTATTTAAAACTGCTTGGCCATTAGCTCAGGCCTACCACTGACTAGCTCTTAAACTCAGCCCATTTCTGTTAATCTAGATGTTGCCACATATTCTGTGGCTTTACCTGTGTGCTTGTTACATGCTCTTCCCTGGACAGTGGGCTGGCATCCCCTGATTCAGCTTTCTCTTCCCACAATTCTCTTCTCTGTTTGTCCCACCTATTCTTCCTGCCTGGCTACTGGCCAATCAGCATTTTATTTATACAGAATGATATCTACAGCAGCACTCTTAACTCTTGATGTCTACCACTGTGATCAACTTGTGGACAGTTGAATAACTAATTGTTATCAGTTCATTTTACCACAAGAAAATGTTTTAGAATAATAAAAGAATAGAAATGCAATTTGTTCAGCAATGCCGTGTTTCTTTCTTTCTTTTTTTTCTTTTTGTCATACACAAAAAACAAGGTTATTAAAATCCCATAGTAGTTATGGCAAGAAAACATTCTGTAAGGAGCTAAAATAAGGCAGACTAAGCGAGGTTGAGAGTGAAAGATTTGTTTGATTTATGCATGTGTGGTATTTAGGCCTCTTACTGTCTGACAAATTGGATGAAGAGACATTTAATTAAGGTGCCATGGAGAAGGTGAAGGAGTCATCATGAGTCTGAGGAGACAGAAGGTCCCAGGAAAAGGAAACATATAGAAGTCTTCAACTCGTGCTCTGCGAGGTAGATTGGAACCAAGGGAGCAGGCATGCGAGTAGATACAGACTGAGGAGGAAAAAGTAAATTCCATACAATCTAAAATGATTTATTTTTGTTCAAATATTGTTAAGTTTTTATAGATCAGTGTCAGCTGATTGTTAGGTTTATAGATCAGTGTAAGCTGATCATGTCAAACTAATATTGGTTACAGACAATTCCTTAGACTTACATTATCCATGAAGATTTCCTACATAAATGTAGGTATTTTTCACCTCCACCATCTAGATCACACTCTAATATTTACAATTACATAGTAATTATACAACCCACATTTATGTTGTTTCAAATCATCATCTTGTCTGAGCCAAAGAATTGGCACAATAAAATACCATGGCTCAAATAATACATATTTTTTCCTAGTTTCGAGGGCTGTAAGTCTGAGGTCAGAGTAATTCCATCATGAGGTCCCTGCTGCCAAACCATCATCTGCATGTAACTTCCAAAGGCCTCGTTTCCTAATACCATCACAGAGGGGGTAAGGATGTCAGCATAAGCATTTGAGGCGTGCGCAGTTCAGTCCACAGCAATCTATTTTTGAAACTGAGACTTAGTTAATTTGAGTGTTATGTATACCCCTGAGAAGAAATACAAATAATAATAGCAGAAGGAAATAAAATTAACTAGAAATAAAAGATGCGATTTAAAAGTAGCTATATAAAATCATAAATGTTATTTATTAGGACATCAAAATTGAAATCAACAACCATTAAAAATCATAGATTGAGCCGGGCGGTGGTGGCGCACGCCTTTAATCCCAGCACTTGGGAGGCAGAGCCAGGCGGATCTCTGAGTTCGAGGCCAGCCTGGGCTACCAAGTGAGTTCCAGGAAAGGCACAAAGCTACACAGAGAAACCCTGTCTCGAAAAATCAAAAAAACAAACAAACAAAAATCATAGATTGTATTAACAGTTGGTCTACTAAATCTTAAAATCAATAAAAACTTTCTTTTGATTACATTTTTATTAAATATGATGCCCTTTAAAAATTATAACCAGTCAAATTCTGTACTACAAGTTTTATAGCTGTTGTGTCTAATGTGACCAGATAAACCAGTGTGGCTTACATAGCCAATGCCAAGTGAGATGGAGAACCAAGCTGCAGCTCCATGAAATTGTGGCTTTAGTTACTAGATATTCTTCTGATTTAAATGAAGTTAAGTCAGGCTGATGTCAATTAAAATTGTAAAGTGACTCCATTTGGGTTCAGTGTTTAATAAGGATATTTGTTATGTTTATTCTGTATATTTCATAAACACTTGTTGATTGGTTGGCTAGCAAGGGTAAATTAAAACCATGAAACTAAAGGGAAACAATCCTGCTTCTGTTCATTAACCTGCACCATTATATATTGAGAGAAACATTAAGAAATGACTGTATATAACATCCCTAGCACACACAAAATAACTCAAGAAATTCAAGAAGTTTCAGGTATTATTCTTGTTCTGGTCAGTCTCATCAATAGGAAACTGGCAATAGTACTACTGCTATTTACATATTGGTACCACACTGGCATGGATTTGCATAATGTATTGAGGCTCTATGCTCTAGAGGGTTGCATTGTAACATATTGGTGCTTAATGAACTCTGAAAAAATTGATTTTCCACAGAGTAAATTAAGGAATGCATTATAGCTGTTAAAGCAATCTTAAGGGAAATCTGAAGCTTCCACTGCAGCACCATGCTTAGTAAGTAATAAATTACATGTTATACTTATTTGCCTTAATTCATGCTAATTTTGTCCAATTAATGTATCACAGTAATTCAGAAGCCTGTCACAGGAGAGCTAATTATTTATTGGATTTTTGTGTTCAGCTCCCTAGGAGTCTACCAGCAAACAAACTTGAGACTGTCTTTCTCTTAGGTCCACAGTGACATTCTTATGTCTTACTGTGGGGAAGTAAGATTTTTGTTCCTGTTTCAAGTTTAAAAATGGATTATGAGGTATCTTAGTTAGATTCTTTCTTGATTGGTAAAGGAGTTTGACAGCCTGCCATTCCTTCAGGATAAGACACAATTGTCTTTGCTATCAAATATTTCACCTTATGAATGTCTGTCTCAGAGCTTTTAAGGAGAGACACAGTAATCTATTTTTTTTTTTTTTTTTTTTTTTTTTTTGGTTTTTCGAGACAGGGTTTCTCTGCGTAGCTTTGCGCCTTTCCTGGAGCTCACTTGGTAGCCCAGGCTGGCCTCGAACTCACAGAGATCCGCCTGGCTCTGCCTCCCGAGTGCTGGGATTAAAGGCGTGCGCCACCACCGCCCGGCAAGTAATCTATTTTTATACATTAAAAGTTTTGGTTTATTGTGGTGTTTCAAGCTATACTTCCACTGTGAGTTGGGAAAGGGAAGCATGTGTCTCAATAATTTACACCAGACATTGCCATTCTTTTGTTTTAATTCTCTGCATATTTCAAAACATTCCAGAGATTCTCTAGATAACTGTATTCTCTACTTCATTCTGCTCAATCTTGATTCAACCCTTAATAAGCCTCATGCGGTTCTGAAAGTATCAATTGAAAAAAGTATTTGTACCTAACTCACAGTTAATAATTGATGCTAGCTTTACAAAAGCAGATTTCAGTTTTCTATGGTACACTATAAACTCACAACCACCCAAATGAGTTATTCATGAGATTAATTTGTGCAATTCATACCTATAAATAATGTGGCAATTTCTAAATAGTTTGCACACTTTGCTTAGATGTGGATATCAGAGTTAGTAGGGCTGTAACTCATCATTTGTGAAATGTTTGCTGCTGCTTTCTTCTGGAATCCTGAGACCTGTGCCTTTTGCAGAGGTATTTATTGGTTGAAGGTAAAAAGTATTTGATCTCAGGCCAGGTAGTGGTGGCACACACCTTTAATCCCAGCACTCGGGAGGCAGAGGCAGGTGCATCTCTGTGAGTTCAAGGCCAACTTGGACTACAGAGTGAGTTCCAGGAAAGGTGCAAAGCTACACAGAGAAATCCTGTCTTGAAAAACCAAAAAACCAAAAACCAAAAAACAAAAACAAAAACAAACAAACAAAAAACCATTTGATCTCCTGGTTTGGTCCTTCCTGTGAGTATCAGGAGGCCATTTGTCCATTGCTTCTTATATTTTCTTCGGATAAAAAGGTGGCCATATCTCTTTAAATCCATAATGCAGTGATTTTTACCAGGAAGGGCTATCATAGTGTAGTGTTTCAGCTTAATAGTGGGTGAAATATACTTCTCTTTGCATCTCACACATGAAAGGTTCTCTTTGCATCCCACACATGAAAGGGAAAGGTAGATTTTCACAACCTTGTTTATCTTGATGGAGAAAAATGCCATTTTTCACACAGCTAGTTTACCACAACCAAGTATCTTCTAATCAACAAATATCAAGTTACGTTCGGTTTTATACCTCAATATATTATTTCCCCATCATTCTATCTTATTCCTCTTGACCATTTATGTTCCTTCCTCAACATAAATGTCTTTTTTACTCTCTTCATGTACAATACATTTGGGACCATGTGTTCTCCCTTTTGTTTTTACTTTTTAACTGGGCCTTAGAAGATTAGAATGAGCATGTCACTTTCTCCTGGGTTATTTCCTTATACTACAATAGACTGGTGAGTAACAAACTTCTTGGAGCCACGAGTTCACAACCATAGTTTAAGCCTTTGTTAACTTTGAAAAGCTAAAATAAGTGGAAAGTAAAATAAATTAGCTGACTTTCTACTAAATTGAAGTTCTCCAAGGAGTGAGCAGAAATGGCAAGGTGACTATTGCTGTTTTCATTATCAGTGATGACATATCCACTCTCCAACCTACATATCTCTGCTACCCTCACTGAGGTTTGCCTCTTAAGTGAAGGATTTAAACTCTTTGCTTATACTTCTTCGTCATCATTCTTATAGGACCATGATATTAAACTCTTGAGTCCTTACCAAATGCTAACTGATATAACTGAAGCTCACTTCATCTGTTCTGTGTATTTTAGGTTAGATTCCTTTTATTTCTAGAATCTGAAAAATCTTAGGTTGTTAATGAGATGAAGTCAAACCAGAGTGTCCTTATTTTGCTCATTCTAGAAAAGTTGCAACCCAGCATGCAGGGCTTCCTATTGCCGGCCTTCCCTAACTGGGTTTAAATGGTGTTTGGGAGCTCCAGCTCTTGTGTTTTCTCTTGGTCCATTTGACCTGCTAGGGAGAAAAGCTCTGTAAGGCTTCAGTTCACAGAAGCCACAGTAGACTTGGCTGCTGAAGAACATCCCAGGTCTTAATCCATTTCACTTGGAAAGCATGGTCATTCAACACAAATGATCCCTGAGCTTCTATATGCCATCTACCATCTTTTGTTTTTCTTCAAAAACATGGGTGATGACAGGCCTTACCAGGGACACTTCCTGTCTTACTGTGACTCACTTTGGCAATAGATAACCAGTATTTTGAAAATCATTTCCGTTCCTCCAACCAGCATGTGTGTGTGCGTGTGTGTGTTCAAGTGTATTTGTCAATGCATGCACATGAGAAGGCCAGAGTTCCTTGCTGTGGGTAACATGGTCTCTCACTGAATCTGGAGCTTATGTTTCAGATAGACATCAAGCTGGTGAGGCCCAAGGGTCTGCCTTTCTCTATCTACCATCTTGCCAGTGAGCACTGGGGTTGAAGGCATATTGCACAAAACTCAGCTTTTTATGTGGGTGCAGGGATACAAATTCATATGCTCATGCTGGAGCAGCAAACATTGAGCCATCTCCCCAGACCTCTTCTTCCAAACTCTTAAATTTGGAAAGAAAATGTTCATGATTTCAATTTGACAACTTGTTCTTCCTCTGATCAATTTGTCAAGGTAATTCGTTACTACCTGCTCCAGTTTATTATAGTAACACAGGGTGTTAGACTATAAACAGCTTTGCAGCCCCCAAACAATGTTAACCATATACTTGTCATTCACTTCTACTTCCTAAGTCTGATTTCTATGAATTGAACTTTGAGGAGGCTGGGTAAGCTAGGTCACTCCCAAATTGAGCGTCTTCTGGAAATAACCTTACAAAAAGTACAAAGTTAACATCTCTCATTTTTAAAGTAAAACTCAGAGCCCTCCTACCCAAACTCAGTTAACTTTATTTTTGTGTGAAACATAATTGAAACTAAAAATAAGACATCTAACTTTAGACAGAGCCATTTGTTTTCTGTTCTTTTATATGTGCACACTATAATGAGTTGTCAATATTTGCTCTTATTAAATGTGCTATGACAATAAGATTTTAAGGGGAATTACATCATTTTCAGTCTTTTCTCTTTACAAATAATACTTTAGTTACCATTCCCTAACTGGATCTATGCTGAGAACATAAGATTATCCAACTTGTCCAGGCCAATAACAGTGGAGCCTTGGAACATAATATTTACGAGTTTCCCCAATAGAGTTCAATGACGACCAGTTTTAAGAGTAGGAGTTAGAAAAAGAATGAATGAAAGAAAGAAAGAAAGAAAGAAAGAAAGAAAGAAAGAAAGAAAGAAAGAAAGAAAGAAAGAAAGAAAGGAGGGAGGGAGGGAGGGAGGGAGGGAGGGAGGAAGGAAGGAAGGAAGGAAGGAAGGAAGGAAGGAAGGAAGGAAGGAAGGAAGGAAGGAAGGAAGGAAGAAAAATTAATCCTTGGAAGCTATGAGTGACAACTATCATCACCATCACTTGTTGGGGTCCAACCCAATAAATCTCTCTTTGTCCTTGGCTGCTGCTGCTCAGTTTCTCTCTCAGGATCCAAACCTTTGGGTTTCTATCATTTTCACCTGGCCTTGTCTATCATCCAGAGTTTGACTCCTTTCGGAGTAGCTTAGATGTGGCTTAGAATGTGAGTTAGCCTATTTCCCAGAGATAGTGCAGCAAGACTTTCTCTCAGAGTAGACTCTGATTGAGCTCCAGCCCTATACACAGTTCTCAAAAAACTTTGGTTGAATTCCAGAGCCATCTGAGTTCTCCACCATCCTCTCCCTATGGCAAAGACAAACAAATGCATAGTAAGAGTCAAGAAAATTAGGGACTGACCATCAGGCTTCTATAAACACAATTCTAAAAACCTTTACACATACAATATCCAGCAAGAATTTTCTCTGTACCAAAATATCCACTCCCTAAATGGAAGAATATGAAAGAAAGAAGAATATGAGCTCATAAATGGCATGAAGAGTCACTAGTTGCCTGATTTTGTTTGCACTTAGTGCTTATTTGGTATAGTCTGATAATTATCACTGTCAAGAATTAGCTAATAAATTAAAAAGGATTTTCTTGGGTTGTCTGTTTGGAATTTCCTACTTTATTAGATGTCAAAGTTGGTAGTGGAAAAAAACAAACCCTCTCACTTCCAGTTACAGGAAACATTTTAGGCTGTGTTTTTTTCAGATTGTCTGCTTTGTGGAGTCTGTTGAGCTGCTTAAGCCGGTGTGTCTGTTTTAGGCCTACTTGTCCTCCTGCAGTGGGAGCTAAAGAACCAGGCTCAGATCCTCCTCACTCTAATGACAGAGGACAAATGGCATTTTGACAATGACCATACCCCACATCTGAGTCTGTGATTTTTAGGAAGAATGGTTCAGGCCATCTAAGCTTATTTTATACTTCTATGGACATATGTTTTCATTTTGTGAAATTCATTGAGTGTGGCAATATCAAAACTAACTCTAAAATCCTTCTTTTAAAAAAGTGCAATTGTCAACATGACATGAACTGGCACTTTTCACACACAGAAAGTGCTTTCATCCTTTCCTCCTGGAATGGAGGAATGAGCACCGGATTTGGAGTGCTTAAGAGATAATGGCTTCCAATTTTTTTCTCCTGTCTGCAGACTTTCCATCTCTAGAGTATTATATGTCACCCTAGCTATACCCAACTATTGCTTTCAGTATCCTGTCCTTGGCTTTTGTATAAAAGAATCAATGTTTCCCATTACAATCCACATACCCATACAAGATACCACTGAAACCCTTCTTTCTAGTAGGTGTAAAACATGCCTCAGTTTTCATAACTATTATTTCTGCCTGGAATTCTCTTCTCCAAGGCATGTTTGAGGCTCTGCTGCTCATCTCCTTTTCCCTTCCATTTCTTCTATAAGACCTTCTCTAATCATGTATTGAGGAATGTAAGCTATTCATACCATCCTTTCTTCTCCATTACTTTTTTCTTCCTTCTTAAAATAAGTTAACCTACTGAGTGTTTTTATTTATCTTGTATTTTTTGTCAGATAATTTCCTTAAGTGAATGAGTATGTTTGTGTATGGAATTTTTAAGCAAATTAGAAGGCTTTTTTATTATATATAACATGCCAGTAATCACAATTGCACCTGACACCCAGGATGCTATGAACATTAAACTGATAGCACAGTGTATGTAAATGACTTTTCTTGGTATGACATTCTTGACACATACTCCAATAAATGTTAGGTAGCATGCTTCCCTTTCTTAATCTGTAAAGTGGAAATGGTAATGCCAGTTACCTGCAGTGACTGATTTGTGGCCTTCAAAGATAAGCTGGAAATATTCACTGAGTTGAGAGGAGAGAAGGACTTTGAAGATGTAATTAAGCTAAAGATCTTGAAATAAGATTATTGTGGACTATCAGGTAGGTTCTAAATTGAATGACAACTGTCCTATGTGAGATACGAACAACATGGGACAGGAGGCACCAAAGTGACAGGAAGAGATCAGAACGATGTAGCCCCAAGTTAAGTAATACCAGCAGCTCCCAAAGACAGAAGACACAAAGAAAGAGCACTCTTTCAGAGCCATAAGTACCACTTCCTTGTTGGAATTTTGATTCCAGAGGTACGGAAGCATAAATTTTCATTGTTTTAAAGTTTTCAGGAACATGATAAGTTGTTATGGGAATCTTTTCTATTACAACTATAAGAATTTAATCCATTACCTAGTAGAATTACTGTGAGGACTGACAAAGTTGATATGTGCTTAGCTCTTAGTAACAGCTAAGTAAATAAATGTCATTGTTGTGATTGATTGTCACCAGCCAAATTCTAACTCAGTTATAAACCTGAAGTCACTTAAGGAGCCCCATGAAAGAGAAGGTGGGAAGAGCATAAGAGCCAGAGGAGATGGAGGACACCAAGAGAACAAGACCCTCTCAATCAACTGGCAAAGCTCATATGAGCTCAGAGAGACTGAAGCAGCAAGCACAGGGCTGACATGTTCCTCTACATTTATATTATAGCTGTCCTAGTTAGAGTTTTTATTGCTGTGAAGACACCCCATGATCACAGCAACTCTTATAGAGGAAAAAATTTAATTGAGGCTGACTTGCAGTTTCAAAGGGTTAGTAGTTCATTATCATCATGGTAGGAAACATAGAGGCATTCAGGCAGACATGGTGCTGGCTGAGGAACTGAGAGTTCTACAGCTTGATGGGTAGGCAACAGATGTAAATATCACTCTAGGCTTAATTGAGCATCTTTGACCTCAAAGCCCATACCCAGAGTGACCCACTTCTTCCAAAAAGACCATACCTACTCCAACAAGGCCACACCTCCTAACAGTGCCATTCTCTATGGACTAAGCATTCAAAGACATGAATCTATGGGGGCCATTCCCATTCAAACCACCACAACACAACTGCTTTCTGTTTAGTGTTCTTTATGGGACTCTTGAGTGTAAGAAGAAGTGGCTCTCTGATTCTTATGAGTAGAAGGGGCAACTGCAATCAGGATATATTATATGAGAAATGAATCTATTTTCTGTAAAAGGGAAAAAACAAAAACAATTTACTTCAAAAACACAACTGGAGTCATAAAAAGAAACAAAAATAATTTACTTAAAAAAACACAACTGGAGTCATAAGTTCTCAGTCTTGGTAGACATCATGACATAAATAACTAAAACTCCCATGGCTAATTTCCTCAATCTAAATTTTAAGCTAATATATTTCACTTTCAGTTGCCTAAGGTAATTTCTGTAGGAGCTTTGTTGGCCCTGTGGCCAATTTTAACTGTATTTGTAGTTCAAGGCCCCAGGATTACATAACAAAGGGCACTACAGCATGTAAGAGTGCATTGTCCTCTGATGCTCCAAAACAAGTATTAATGACAGTCTTAAAATTAAATAAATTCATCAGTCTAGTTTGTTTGTTTGTTTTTAACTTGTTTAAATTCCCAGAATATCTGCTCTTTGAATTTAGCTTGACATAGTAATATTTTGAAAGTATTGCATTTAACCTTCGCTCCTATAATATGTCTGAGTGATAACTTAAATGAGGAAGCTTTTTCTTATCAATCTGTACCATGGCAGAATAAATAGCTTTCTAGGGTGCTTTCTAGGTCATAAGCCAGCCATGACTGTGCTCTATATTTTCTGTAAATCATTCAGATTATCCTCATGTAGATGACCATTTTGCCCCATCAGTTCAGGCCAGTGGCCTGGTGTTTTAGTGAAGCACCCAATTTATTTGTTAAAAAAAAAAAAAAAAAGAACAAAGTGATTCACAGCATGACAACTGAGCCACAGAGCTGGGACTGCAGGTGAACACCCAGGGAAAAGTACTATGCCAGGCATCTACTTCATCTTGGAGTCAGGAGGCAGTGCCCTGGGCTCTCCATCCAATAAAGTCATTTGGGGAAAAGGGGGAAGGAAAGGGAGCAGAGAGTAAATCACTGGCCTCCAAATTCTCAAGAGGCCAGGGTTACAGTAAGAGAGAAAATCAATCAGGGTATTTCTCTATTTCTATTTCCTTATTAGAAAAGGACCACACAGAATGAGCATCAGTAACAAAGCACAACTGTGAAAACAAGATGTTGGCAGGAAAGAAAGGTGTGAGCAGGAAGGTGAGAAGGGCATATTTGGAAGTAGTCCACCTCATTTTCCCCGGGAATAGTTGGTGAGCCAGTAACATAAATCAAGGAAATGCTTCAAAGCATTTATTATCTTTGAAGATCATTTATTATGTACATCTGAGGCCAGCTTGGTACTTTATAAAAGAACAAGTTGGTGTATAGTCAGTGTACTTGAATTACTAAGAAATGAAATAACATGTTGACTCCTTTTAACAACAAAAAATAGTCTCTATTGAGCAATATATTTCAAAATCCAATGAATAAATACAATTCCAGAAGGCATTTGCTCTTTCTAGAATGTCCTAAAACCAGAGAAGTGGGATCTTACTTCTGAGTAGATTGCTTAACTTTATTTAGAAAGCAAAACTTGTTTTCTTTCCTGATTAAAATAGTATTTGTCTAAGAGTGTAGCATTTTCCACATCTGTATAAATAGAAGGTACTTCAGCTAGATGCTAAAATAGTAGGAGGATAATTTTATCCTTATCAGTGTTTCTGTTCATTTATTTCACAATTCTATTTCATACAAAGGTCAGTGAAGGTCATGGTGTTGAATGTCTATATAAGTAACAGGAGCAAAATATTTCCCTTAAACCAGTAAATATAAACAAAGTATCAGGCTCCAAATGAAAGTCCTGTCTATTTTAAAAGGTAAACATTAGCTTTGGAAGAACAAATGGAATGTTCTTCACAGGTTTGGCAAGATGAGTGGAAACTATTATTCATGCACATTTTTTTTCTGAACAAGTGATAATTTGTGACAGGCTAAATTAGTGTTGGAAAAACAAGTTATGGTAGATGGTAAGCAACAATTTAATGAATATACCATAGAGACTCAGAAACTGTAAGGCACAGAGAGTTGTCCCTAAATATATGGTAGTTATTACCTTGAAAACCTCACACAGCTCAAAAACATATAGATCATTATCCCTAAAGTTGTATTGCTGATTATTTTTACATGTGTACAAAATATACTCAAAGCCTTGACTGTAATTTTCTTTATATATTAAATATACATGGATTATCAGTGTTTGGTTTTTTACAAACTATTAGTTAGCAGCTATAATTCAAACAGACACATTTTTAGTTGGCAGAAATTTCAAGATATTGAGCAGAATGAACTGGAAATGGAAGTTTAAGTAGGTTCTATGCCTAGCCTTAGGCTAGACAGAGATAACAGGAGAAATGGAATGCCCCCAATCTTAAGAACTTTACATATTTTACTAATATATCAAAAATAACACTCAAGACAATAAATAGGAACATATACATATAAAATGCCATGTATGTTCAAGGGAAAAATAAAGATCACTTAATCAAGAGTGAAGTCAGAATGACTAGAAAGTTTAGGATTTAAGTTCTGTTTGAGGGTTTCCAAGGGGTAGAGAATATCAATTTCTTTAAGTGTGTGTGTGTGTGTGTGTGTGTGTGTGTGTGTGTGTGTGTGTGTCTGTGTGTGTCTGTGTGTGTCTGTGTGTGTCTCTGTGTGTGTGATATTTAAATATTTAATTAGGGCATAACCAATTTTAGAGTCTATTGCATTAAAAGAAGACTCAAAAAATTCTTTTTTCTTTCATTATTAAAGGCAAGTCTAATTTTACAAATCTAAATCTGGTGGATAAACAGCAGTCATGATTCTTAAAGTGAAAAGGAATAAGGACTGAGTTAGACTGTCTGGGCATTGAGAAATATCAAAAAAGGACATAGAGTTGATAGGAGAACACTTCCAGTAGACGAGCAAGGATGGAAGGAGTAGAAAATTCCTGGGCTATGAGGAGAAAAACTGAGTATCTGGTAGTTAAGAGAGCTGTTGGTCACTGTGAGACCCTAAAAGATGACAAGCCGGCCGAAAAGTTTAAGCATGAGTTGTTGACCGAAAAAAAGATCTCTCATGACTCTGGAGTATGGGTGTGTTGAGATGAGTAATACTTAGGAAAGGCATTATTTCTTATATCAATGTATAGGATGAAAAAAATTGAGACTGGAGAAAATGGATAAAGAGAGATGAATTAGAAATATATTTGATAAACACAGCCAGGATGATCCCGCCATGGATATAAAGTAGAATTAACAGAATTTCTTCTGCTCCAATGGAAATAGAAAGCTATGACTTCAGATCTGTGAAAACCAACTGATTTGTTATAGCCAAGCCTTCTCTCCCAGTCCTTCCCTTCCTTGTATGCATACAAGTGTGCTCCTAGAACTAAATGGCAGTTAGCATGGTAACAGCATTCATAAATGAGGACACATCCTGATTCTAAGGGCTCAGGATATCTATATCTCATGTCTTGTCACCATTTCTTTCTGAGTTGGTACTTTCCTTGTTTTACATTGGTAAAAAATAGAGCTGAGCTGTAGAAAGGATACTCAGTTTCTCTTTCAAGTTTATTTATATGATGGTCTTTTAAACTTGAGTGGTTAAATAAAATACTTTTGTTTGTGTGTATGAAGAACATAAATCATGTTTTCATTTATTTCTTTTTCTTTTCACTTGTGTTCCTCTTCTAATATACAGTCTACCTCAGATGATTGGAAAGAGTTATACTGTAAAATCTCTGTTCAAATAGTATTTCATCATTTCTTCCCAAGTAGTTTTTTTTCCCAGGGGCTTCAAAAGGTTTCTAAAAATCTATGTGACCTGGTATATGAAAAAGATACAAATTATGGATCTAAAGTTATATAGAATGAAGAGAACAAAACACAAAGCATGCAGTTCTCATATCTGACTGCTCATAAGTTGAGTACCTGGGGTGTTGGATATAGAAAAGTGGGAAGAATTTAAATGAATACAGTTTGTGTCTCTGTTTTCCACAACAAAAAAATTTTTTTAATCAAAACCAGATCTTTTGTACCAAGTTATTTTTACCTTGGAATAGTGAGGTATGATTTTAAATGCCAGTAATATAATTGTTTCCATTGTCTTATTTATTTTTCTGTTATGGAATAATCCTTTTGTACACTTTGAAGATGTGTTTGGTTTAATAAAGAAGCTGACTGGCCACTAGTTGAGCAGGATAAAAATAGGCAGGAAAGCCAAACTGAGGATGATGGGAAGAAGGACAAGGTCAGGAGTTGCCAGCCAGAACTGGAGGGAGCAGGAGATGAACATGCCATAATAATAAAGGTACCACCACATGGCAGAGCGTAAATAAGGGATGTGGGTAACTTAAAATGTAAAAGCTAGTTAGTAATAAACCTGAGCTATTGGTCAAGCATTTACAATTAATGTACGCCTCTATGTAATAATTTGGAAGCAACTCCTGGGATGAGAAAACTCCACCCACAATTTTCTCTTACATAAATAAATAAATAAGTAAATAATATGTGGGCTACCCCAAGGGCTCTGTGCTGTCAGTGTTGTTTTTGGTGGTGTCCAGAAGCTACTGCCAGTTTTTAACAAAAAAGACAAGTCTACAAATGTAATCACCACTGCTTCCTATTTCCAAAGCATTAGGGTAAATTATTCCATGCTTAGTGCGTCTTTGTGTTCAGCATGCCACCACTTGGATACTATGGTTAAACTCTAGGAAATTAGCAAGATAATTAATGAGGAGACTATTCACACAGTGCCCAGCTACCAGGGATTTTTGGATTTGGAAGATGTGTCAGTGGGATCTGCTATTTTGAAAAAAGCAACAAAGAATAGGAAAAAATAAAAGAAACAGAAGAAAAAGCATATAAGGAAGAAAGAGCAAAAATTATGGAAATTGAGGATAGTGTCTGCTGACATCTTAGGTTGTAATTCACACACTTCTCTTCCAGAGGACCCTGTTTAGTTTCCAACACTCACATGGCAGCTTAGAACCTTCCCCAACTCCAGCTCCAAGGCCACCTTCTGGTCTCTGTAGGCACTAGGCACAAAGATAGTACACTTACAAACAGGTAAAACATTCATACATATAAAACTCAAATAAATACATCTTGTAAAAGAAAATTACATTTCATCATCAGAACTGCAAAAGCACATTATTTTCCAAGTTCTCTACTATCCACAGTTCCAGACATCCACTGGGAGAAAGTTCTGAAACTCATTTCCCTTAGATAATGGGGAAAACTGTACAAGTACTTGAAAATTACTAGAGAAAGTAAAGGCTGCCTCTCCAGGACAGGTAAAGCCAAAAGTCTTCCTGCTGCTCGATTCCTTATCAAGAGACTGAGTGCTAGGGCACAGGGCTCTTTGTGTGTGTATCTGGGAATATTCTTCAGCACAGCTGTTGATTAGCCACACCATCCATCTTTGTCCCAGATATATTACCATACAAAAGAAGGGGCAGAGAATGTCTAAGAACCAGACAAGAGTTTGGGAGTACAGCTCCAACCTGCTCCCACCTTTCAAAGGGTTCGTGGGTGAAGGAGAGATTGATGAGAAAATATTAGGTAGAAAGATATATCGAATGACAAGAAGATGGAGATACAGTATAGTTTTGGGAGGGCATGGGTCAATACCCAATGGCCCAGAGCTTTATACAAATGGGCTTTTTATAATATGCCAAGGGGAGAGGCAAAAGACCTTTCCTTTGCAAGATCAAAGCACACCATACAGCCAAGTGTAGACCCTTCCAAACACTTGGTAAACATGCCTGTGGCCAAATCATCTCCTTATGCAGCCCTGCTAGATAAAGCAAGCTCAGATTCTCTGACCCTGAGTAAGGTCACACTAGATAACCTCTGTGAGCCTTCACACAAGAGTCTACTCTTGTACAACTTTCACATGTCTTGGGGAGAAAACATAAAATAAAATAAAAAGTAGATAGCTTTGCACAGGATTAGAAATTAAAAAAAAAAAAACACTGATGCTCGAACATAAGGTTAGGCTTTCAAACAGCTAAAATTGTGAAAACTTGTGGGATCTGGCTAAGATAAAGAAAGATAAAGAGGAGGCTGAATAGAGGACATTTTATAATTATTTATTTTATGTTTTAAAATCATACTTTTTAGCATAGCAATACGTAAATTTTAGGTATAGCATTATCACTTACATATTAAATAAAACTATAATAGGATGATTTGTTATAGTTTTAAGCAAAAGAAGAAGAAAAATGTAAGGTTACCAATCCCTGCACCAAAACCATTGTTAAAAGCACTATTTCTGACTGTGTAAATTTATGGAAATGAGTAATATTTATTAAAATAATAAAATCTTTCTATGCTTCATGAGATTCCTCACTGAAGCAGAGAACTCTTTCCCATCAGCAACATGACACTTTGCCTTCACTCTACATTTGATCTTGCTCTTTTCCACAGATATAACCATATCTCATTTCTCATGCCTATTTCTTCCCCTAGAACTCAGTTCTTGTCCCAGACATTTTAACAATTTTATTCAGAGTTAACTTTCTATTGCAGTATTCACTCACAACAAATATGTAATTAAACAACTGTTAATATTATTTTGTCACTTCAGTGAGAAACTCCACACTCCATAGCTACCATGTGCTGTCCTATGCTACTCCGCAATCCTTCAGCATCCAGTATCTACTATGTTTTTTGTCTTTCAGATGTATCTATTCATACCAATTTAAATCCATGGAATCATACATTAAGTCATCCTGTTTTATTTACTAATATTTGAAGGTGGTATGAATCAGACTCTAAAATTTTTATTTCTATATAATAATGTAATATAAGGATATACCAAATTTTATATCTGTTCATCACTAGATGCACATTTGACTTGATTCCCTCTTCAGGCCATGTAAATAATGCTGCATTGTATGAGAATTATATAGACATACATTTTTATTATTTATCATTGTGTAGCTTATGGTGGATATATGTTACATTATGGACTCATCTTTTATGGAAAAGACTGTTTTCCAAACTAGTCATTCCTCTTGCAAAGAAAGCACAATGAACACTTACTATTACTTGTTAGCAAAGCCAGGAGTATCTGTTAAAAGGGTATCAAGGATTTATTAAGATATAAAATGGGGAGAAAATACATTTAGGGCTACAGGACAAAGTAAACAGCTGGCACAGTCCTCTGTTCTGCCTGTGCTGAATGGGACCAGCAGTCCAATCTCCAAGCACCACAAGAGAGAGC
This sequence comes from Peromyscus maniculatus bairdii, assembly GCF_049852395.1. Lineage (NCBI taxonomy): Eukaryota > Metazoa > Chordata > Mammalia > Rodentia > Cricetidae > Peromyscus > Peromyscus maniculatus. The sequence goes on from NC_134854.1 coordinate 11,537,235, forward strand.
AAGCACACCCTCTCTCCTCAGTTATGCAACCTGTCAAAAGGCCACACCCTAAGGCTGGTACTCCAAAGCCATTGGTGTAATGGATGCCTATAATACTTCCCCTTTTGTCTAAATAAGAAGGTTCTAAACTTAATACAAAACTATATACAATAGGAACAACTATCAAGTATTATCTAGGAGAAAGAAAGAGTAATAACATAAAAAAAAAATGGAACTACAACCAACAAGAACAACATCAAGCAAGAAACACATAGAAAACGTCCAGAACATAGGTAAGTGGTAAATTGCAGAGATTATTACTCCAGTAAGCTGTCCTATCCTGAAGAATCTAAATCTAGTACCTGATATGTTCTCAACTAAAATTCGAGAGGAATGTGACTATAAACATCTAGTCCTCAACCCCATCAAAGACCTGTGAAGGAAAACAATATTACCTGAGTGAACAAGAAATGCAAGCAAGCAACTTCTGAAAAATGCAAGAAATGACAGAGACAGCTGACATGCTAGGCCATCATGCAATGTTCCTCTGCAATGTTGGGACATCCAATTTTAGTCACAGGCCTAGAGTATCTGGCAGACCATTTTCAAAAGCAGGAAAATTTAAGAGACTGTCTTACCCTGTCTTGGCAAGGTTCAGCAGTTGCTTTTCCTTGGGTCTTGCTTGGCCAGAATGAACAGCATGATTACTGTCAGCGACGGAGGCAAGGGCAGTTCTTTACCCAACAGGCCATTTTTTGCCAAGAAGAAGACAAATTCCATATGGAGTATCTTTGATGCTCAATGCTATAGTTCATGTCATTGGCATGATAGTGATTTTGATTTGCATTTCTCATTGTTAGTTATGTAAAAATATTTTTGTTTACCCACTCAAATATTTGTATCTCTTCTTTGAAGAACATCAAAATGTAATCTTTACCCTTTATTTTATTTCTTTGGTTAATTTTTATCATACATTTTAGAGGTATCCTTTAAACTATAAGACATTTTGGTTTTGGTTTTGGTTTTGTTTGTCAAGACAGGGTCTTTCTACATTACCCTGGCTGTCCTAGAATTCATTGTATAAACCAGTCTGGCCTTGAATTCACACAGATTTGCCTACTTCTGTATTCCAAGGTCTAGGACAGAAGGTGTGAGCCAGGACACCCATCTAAACTATAAGACATTTGAAGTATTCATTTTGCTGATATCCCTGTATCTTCTTTATATTGTTTTTTTTTGTCATGATTAGAGATGACTGTCTATTTTAGAGTCATAAAGAATAAGTTCAGCTCTTTTATTTAGGTATTTGGTTCGTTTTTTAGTTAATTTTACGTATGTCATGAGCTAGGTATGCAACTTCACTCTTTGGTGCACCAATTTCCAATTGTCTTAAAGCTCTCTGTTGAAAAGTCTGTTCTTTTCTCCAGTGAATTGTCCTGGCACTAGATTTTAACTTCAGTTCTCTGCTGAATTTTTCTCTATCTAATATATTCTTGGCATATTATTTTTTACTATAAAATTTGACAGCCCAAAACTGATGGTGAACTTCTTACTTCCCTGGTAGAGGCCTAGAAACTTTAGCAACTGGCCACCAGTGTGAGGTGTTTTTCCCCAGCTCCCCAATCATTGCCTTCAGAAACAATCACATCCTACCCATGGTGCAGTTTTTAAGTTGTGTTCATGCATCCTCTAGCCCATAGCTAATGATTAATAACCTATCTTCCCCAAATGTAGCTTTATAAATTAATCAGTATTTCTCTAAACTATATCCTTCTCTTAGGTTCGGATTCTAAATTTTTAACCTCCTAGTGGTATCTACACACAGATCTTTTGTTACAACTCAGAAAATATGGTGTGCATCCATATATCCCCTTTATGTAAGAACCCTGAATTTAATCTGGCTAAGGGTCTACTGTACTCTTGGCATAATCAGCTCTTAGCTATTATACCTATAATGGCCTTGTCTCCTAAAATCATATTCAGATTTCCTGGTGCTTAGAAGTTTAACATAGATGTTTTGAAGGACATGGTTTAACTCATTGAAAAGATAGAAGGAAACGAGAGATTAAAGAATCCTAGAGAGATAATCTTGACAACACCAGAGTTCAACTGTGCCACAGCCAGTACAGTCATAAACACTACAAAGTAGGATGATGGCGGATAGACACAAGCCTCTGGATCTACTTCAAGGATGAACAAGTTGTATTTTTCCCACTGCTGTTTGTACATTGTTGAGTTATATACAAGAGATACACTGCTAGCAGAGCTTGAGCAAATGGTCCCTTTGAAGCCTTTTTATGAGATTTTTCCTTCCGCACTTCTCTGCCCTTGTGGCGCTGGTGCCTGGGAGGATGGTCCTCCTAGGCTTTATCTACTGCCTGCAGCTTTCCAGTTACAGGGCCACATCTGGGTCAGTGTTTGCTCCCGAGAAAGGAACATCAGACCATCTGGACCCCAACACACAAGATTTCTACACTTTCCAAAAGTTTATTCTGTTCACAGGATAGGAAACCCCTGTAAAGAAGCTGTAAGACCGAGGCTTGTATTGGGAAAGTTTGTTAAGGAATTGGAAAGGTTTCCTGTGTAGAGATATTTAAAGAACTCAAAGATTTTATAGAGTATTCTCATGTAACATGTTTACTTGAAAAAAAAAAGATACAATGCCACACACACAAAAAAAAAGTACTGGCAAACAGTGAGATCAGAAAGACATCCAGATGCTACTTCACAGGGGCTCCTCCACATGTACAGACCCTGTTGCATATTTGGATCAATCTAAGATATATGCAGAAAATCTTGGCATTGGGGGACCTCAAAGTAGATGCTTCAATAAAACGTTTATTCTTCTCTGGTCATGCTGTTAACCCAAGCTATTTAATCAGATAAATCATTTGGAAATCATCAGTAAAAGAAAATGACCCAAAGGATTGGTACAGAAGTTGCATACTTTTAACAGCTTGTGATAAATCCCAGTGCCCAAGTCATGGCCAAGAGTCAACGTCCGACATCCAAGTATCACTAGAAGTGAAGTTAGCATTTTTCCAGACTGCTCTTGGGACCAACACTTAACGAGGAGGGTGTGGATGGAATCGGCCTAGAAAGAAGATGAACAGCAACCCAAGTTTCAGCCAAGTCATTAACCAATCTTATGGCTATGCTTGGCAAAGACTGTCAGAGGTGTCCCAAATTGAGACAAGGGGACAAAGAAGAAAATATATATTGCCTTTTCAAGTTGGCACAGTATGAGAATTGAATATGGCTAAACATATAATATACCCTTAACCAAATCCACAATCCTAGAGAAACACCTTTCATCAGTTAAGTTCAATTCCAACAGTAGTAGTAAGTTTGGAGCTGAAATATGTATGTCTCAGCTGAGGAATGACGATATCTGTTCTGGAAGGTCAGAAACCAGAGTAGTACAAATTATTATACACTCTGAATTCTCCAAGACTTGCTTCTTCAATTTCTTTCCAAGAGTTACTGTTTCACTCAGAGGTAATTCACCTAGCTAACCATCAGTAAAATTTAACAGATCCAATCCTACATAAAAGCAGTTCCCAACTTTTAGTAATTTCATTTTTATTTTCTATATCTCCTTGTTGGGATAAAATAATTGCCATGCATCTTGCTTTCAGTTAGTGTAACCTGCTCCATCAAGAGAAAGGCTATATTTATATTTATATTTATATTCCAAGTAATAACTTCCATAATGTTGTGAACATTGGAGGTCCTTAGATGAGAAAACCGGACCTCTGATGAGAAGCATAACAATACTCTCCAGATGATCCATGCCCTGGGAACAGGGATCAGAAAGTAAAACAGCAGAAAACCATCCACAAGTTAATGCAATAACTGTCATAAGAGTCTTACTTTGTATATAGACATAGTTATCAATGTCTTAAGGAGAGAAAAATGGGATTCATGTAACAATAGGAAGGGGCAGCCAATCTCATCAATCCAAGATGAGATAGCAGATTGCCAACGGGTTTATATTGTGCAATAACAGATGAAACCAGGATATACAGGACTACAATCCTTGAGCAGGTGATCATTCCTATAGTAAGCAACGTTTATATTCAAGGGGGTCAGGCCTTACCCTCGGAGTTGGCGTTGAAATATAAATATCTCTTGCAGGACTAGGTCCTGAACAGAGCTGGGTATACAGATTTAAAGCTCTTGTGAAACATGCCCATGGTTCTGGATCCAATTTTTGCACAGGTGAGGAAGAAGAGAAAGAACAACAACAAAGAGTGAAGAGGAATAGAGAAGACTGGATTTATGTAAAGACATCAAGCTCTTGTGTTGATTTTCAGAGCATGGCACCTCTACTGAGCAAGAAGGATTACTGGACCAAATTTGCAAGCCACAGCAAAATATAGGTGGCAATGAATGAAACCCAAGTGATGGAGAAGGAAAGATAGTGCTTTAGAAATGACATAGGAATTGACCATTGAAGGAGCCACAGAGGGAAATTCAGAGAAAAAGAAAACTAGATGAAACCTTGGAGCTTGCCGAAGACAGTCATGTTTTTTAGTGTAATCCCAGAGTCCCATTCCATTTAACACTGGCCTGAACAAAATGCCTGACATCCATGACACTTCATGATTACCTGACCCGTTCTATGATCTGAAGAATGGGAATTACGGTATATCTGGAGCTCTTGCTCCACAGCCTCTCACTATAGCTGAGATACTCAAGAAAAGAGGGCAGCAGCTTTTGTGGATTTCATTACCCCAAAGGCTCCAAGTGTTTCAACACTTGGTCCCCAATAGCTCCACTGCTTGGGGGAGTTGTGGAGTTGGGAGGAAGAGCTTAGCTGGAGAAAGTAGATGGCAAGAGAATGGTCGCTGTAATGTCTAGTCTGCCCCACACTGCCCTTCTGCCATTTCTTGTCCTTCTTACAGTTCCTGGTACATTGAGGTGTGGGTAAGCAACTTCATTCTCCAGGTACCCCAGCAGTTTTCCCCACTCTGTCCACTCTGCTTCCAAATCCACCCTGATGGTCTCTATTCTCCTGCTGTGAGCCAAAATAAATTTCACCTTCTTAAAGCTGTTTCTTATCAGACATCATTTGGTCATAGCAAGGGGAACTCTATGTAGTACTTTGATGAGGAAAAAAAAACCTTAATATTAACTGAACAAGGCAAAAAAGGAAAAAGACCACCTGCCTAAGGAGAGAAGCAAATATGTAGGCAGAAGTTTCTGTCCAGCCACCAGCTCCCAAGTAAAATACACGGAATCTTAATATTTTAATTACAAACACCCAATTGCTAGCTCAGGCTTGTTACTAGCTAACTCCTATGCTTTAAATTAATTCATATTTCCTCTTTATGCTCTGCCACATGGCAGTACCTTCTTTCAACATAGCATAATCATCTCTTGTTCCCTCTGGTTCTGGCTGGAGACTGCTGACTCCACCTATCTTCATCCCAGCATTTTTAGTTCAGTTGTCCCACCTATACTTTCTACCTGCTACCAGTCAGTCAGCTTTTTATTAACAATGAGAGCAATACATATTTACGGTGTACAACGATTGTTCCACAACACAAATGCACTCTGATATTCAAGTACAGGTTTCTTGTATTCTCTTACTATTAGGGTTGCATTTTTTAAAAAAGAGTTTTAACACTAATGCCTTGATATAATTAATGGGTCCTCCCCAAATATGTCATTTCTTGCTTCCCTTTAATTTTTTTCTTTTTATTGGAAAAATAAGTCTGTTGCTTTCGAATGGAATTGGTGGAATTTGGCATAGGTTAATTTAACTGAAACTGTTGTGGTGAAAAGGCAAAAGCAAACCTGTTTGGAGTACAGTAAATACGATGGAAGCTGTGGTATGTCAGTACAAAAGCCATCTCTTCAGAGGAGGCTGTCTCTACTGGAACAGAGCTGTGTAAACCCAGGGAGGGTACGCATTTGGCTGATTTACTTTAATTCAGGTGAATTCTATAGCTTAAATTTAACATCTCTGCTCCTGGGAAGCCGGGTTCTTCAGAGACTGCATATCTTAAATCCTTAGGCCAAGGTAGAGTCTTTAATTGAAAAATAATCTTATTCTTTCTTTTTTGTTTCAAGGGGTAAAAAAATTAAAATCACTATATTTTTCCTTTTTAATCCTAAGAGAGGTTTCCCCATTCATGACATAATTGAAGTTTTCAAACCTAAAACATCCTTAAATCAGGAATGAATCAAGGCTAAATAGGATCCCTCTCGAAGCTTGTGGAGCTACCATGAAACTCTCTGAGGGCTCCAAGTAGGACAGTGTCATAAGAAATGAGGCTAGAAATAAGGGCAGGAGGCCAACAGGGAAAAGGGTTTAGCAAATAATTACCTCAGGAAACATTTACCAAAACTTGCAAACTTCATAATCTAGGTGACCACCAACATTAACTTCATGTTTATTTCAGTTTACACGTGAACAAGTGACTAAGAAGAAGTATATTCTCCAGGCATTGTTTCTTATATCTAGTTACTGTAAGATGACAGTACAGTGTGTTGGTTAGAGTAAAGCTGAACTTTATACCCAACAAGGTGTGCAACCCATGAGCTCTCTGTTTCAGCACCTGTAAAACATCTTTGGCCATAGCATTGTGATGTTGGAAGACTGCGTCCAATTAACATCAGATCTTAAAGTACTTAAAATTATTTTCTCTAATCTGTTTTTTATTCTGCCAGGCAAAGTCAAGGGAAATTTTAATGACTTCTGGGAAAGGATATTTCAGGTTTCCCACTGACTGAGATGGTTTTATTCATTCAGCTTTCTCTATATAATCACTTCCTGAACTCCTTTTCTACTACCCCCATTCAAATAACAGTTGACTCTTGCACACGTGGGGATATTTATCCACATAGTCTGGACAACAAATTTGCTTTGGAAGAATAATGCTTCTGTTTCCAATGCAGTTTTAGAATCCAAGGCATGTTCTTCATCCTGAGGCAGAGTCACTGCCACATGCCTCTAACAAACTAATCAAAGCCACCTGACTGCTATTTAAGACCCAAGTGATAGAAGAACAGATGCTTTAGTGCCTAAATTTGAGAACTTCTTTCCTGCAAATGACTTTAGCTTTGCCTTTTTCCATTTGTGCTTACGCTGTGGTGTGTGTGTGTGTGTGTGTGTGTGTGTGTGTGTGTGTGTGTGTGTGTGTGTGAATTGTATGTATGTTGGGACATCTATGTGTGGGTGTATTTGAATATGGATGTCTATGCAAGTAAAAGCCAGAGGTTGATGTCAAGAATCATCATCCATTAGTCTGCTTTATTCATTGCAGCAGAGTCTCCCAATTAAACCCAGAGCTTGCTGATACAGCTAGTATCTCTAGCTAGCTTACTCTGGATCCTCTGTCTCCGTTTTCCAAGGCTGAAATTATGGGGGGAGGGGTGATTCCACATTCCCCAGGCATTTTACATGTGTTCATGGGTCCTTATGCATACACAGCAACTACTTTAAATGTTGAGCTTTCTCTCCATCTCCTAGTTCTTAAGAATCATTGATAAATATAATTAAGCTTCTAGAACAATTATTTAAAGTATTGAAATATTGTGAAGAATAGGTTACACTGAATGAGTACAGTTTTTTTGTAAATGAATATCTTACTATTTTTGTGAACAACACACACACAAACAGATATATATATGTTAAATATATATATATATATATATATATATATATATATATATGTGTGTGTGTGTGTTAATATTTTCCAATGAGGAAATCGTTACCAATGAAAAGGATTTTAGTAACTTTTTCACTGTCCTAAGTTTGTTACCTCAAAGGAATAAAGTTGGTACAAATTTGCCTATCTTTGGTAGCAGTAACAAGACTTGCATCAGGAAGATTGTTAGTTTCAAGATAGCTTGTGGTGGATAAGCAGACCTTTAAAAAAAATGATTAAATATTAGTGCATTTTGTTCTGGGAATGTGAAACAGTCCTTGACCCTAAGGACATTTTGCTTTTTGAATAATATTTCAGATGCTACTCGAGCTTTGCAAAAGTTGAAGTGAAAGAAACACAGCACGCTAGTACACACACACACACACACACACACACACACACACACACACACACACACCACTAATGAGGCTATATCTCAGAAAGGAAATTCAAAAATGAAACATATTCTTTAATCTCTGTGAAATTTCATAAAACATTTTTTGACTTGAATAACATATTCTCTTGAAATAATTTAAAATAGCTATAAAAATTATAAATGTACTCATTCAGAAAATTCAAATAGGTAAGAAAAAGAAAACACCTTTGTTGATTATCTGCTAGACCCAGCATAAAATAACTAGTTGTCGTGGTTTGAATGAGTAGGACTCCCACAGACTCATACATTTGAATTGGTCCCCAGTTGGTGAAACTGTTTGGGAAGGATTAGGAGACAAGGCCTTCTTGAGGAGAGATGTTGCTTGGGGTGGGCTTTAATGGCCTAACCTTCTCTGGGGAGCCTCGAGGACACAGTACTTGTATCTCATTAATTTGCAGAAGTTAAAGAAAAACCCTTGGTTCCTCACAGAACTGTTCTAGTGGAGAGTATAATCAAACCCACACATGCTCGCTGTTGGAGTCATTGGCCTGACTACAAGAACAAAAGAATCAGCGTTCTTCAAAAGTAAATAGCAGAATCCAGAGTCACTACAACAAATCATTATAATTGTTTGTAGCTGGAAGTTGTCCTGTGTCTCGCAGCAGCTCGATCCCAAGTAAACACACAGAGGCTTATATTAATCACACACTGTTTAGTCTATGGCTCAAGCTTCTTACTAGCTAGCTCTTTCATCTTAAATTAACCCATTTCTGTTCATCTATGTATTGCCACGTGTCTCGTGGTTTTACCTGTGTTGCATTACATCTTGCTCTCAGCATCTCCCCCTACCCCACCTTTCTCCTCCCTGTATCTCTATTTGGATTTCCCACCTGCCTCTAAGCTGCCTTGCTGTGGGCCAAAGCAGCTTGTAAGAGTAACATATATTCACAGTGTATAGAAAGACATCCACAGCAATTGTTAGTGTGTATGCAAAGAAACAGGAATGTGCAGGGCTATAACCAAGAAACAGAAGCAGTCAATAACTGAGCTCAAAAGCCTCAGACATTATGTTCACAAGGACGTTTTTAAGTAAAACAGAATATAATATAAATTTATATTATATGAGAATATTTTATAATTATAAAAATTTTAACCAAAAATAAAACTTAAAAATAGAAAAAAGAGACTAAACAAGACCCAAATCAGATTTTTTTTAAAATTCAAAACTCCAAAAACAACCAAAGCAAAACAACAAAACTAATATCTTAATTTTTAATTTCACCACTCACAGCATACAGTGTCTCTTTATCACAGACTACTTTCAGTGAAATATTAACACATATTCATTTTTTGAATATAAGTTGTATATAAAACATTTATACTAATTAATTCATACTATGTATCCTGTACAAGTACACACTAATATTAAGTATATATTCATATTCAATATTCTTTGGCATGTAATTATTAACAATAGTCACATCCTGATTTTATCAACCATATAAGGTAACGCACACCTGTAATACCACCTACTTCAGAGACTGAGACAAGAAGATGGCAAGTTTGAGGCTAGACAGAAAAACAGTGAGAACTTATGTCAAAACCAAGTAAAATGTGTCTGGGACTATAGCTTAACAACAGAGCATTTCCATAGCATATGTTAGGTCTTTGGTTCAAGCCCCATTTTAAAAAAATCAACAACAGCAACAATAACAAAAAAATAAAAAAGAAAGAAAATAAGATCACTATCTTAAATTTTAATTTCACCCTTCACAGGACATTTTATAAACCTTTATCCCACTGTTAGACTATTTTCTCAGTGATATCAACACACATTCATTTTTTTTTATTATGCTTGCCTGGTAAAAAAGTTATTGTTGTTTGAATTTCTGAGTCTTTTAAAGGATTATCTCAGTCACAACATTTAACTGAATTTAATTTAAAAAACCTAATCCTACTCTAATATGACATCAAGTGTTTTGTCCCTTGGAGTCTTGTTGGAAATAAAGAAACCATGGCAGTTATTTTAACTGGCAGAATTTAATACAATAAAAGCAGTTGAGGACTAAGTAAGCCAGATGGAGGCAACATGAGATAGCAACTAAAGGCAACAGCAATCAATCCTGTGACATTAATACTGTCTGGACCTGCAGAGCTAGAAAACTGACATGTTAGCTCATGATATTTCTGACCAATGTGACTACTCCCGTGATTCGGAGGAGAAGATTGCCTAAGCTGGGATTCACACTTTTGAGGGGCAGTTACTGTGTGGCTCAATGAGGCTGGCCTGGGAGTGTGCAAAGAACTTAACATCAGGAACCCATCTACTTTCTGACGTGAAGGAGGAGTCCAGTAGGCCCAGGAGTCATTCAGAAAGACATAAGCCCCTCCCACTAATGATACCAGCAGAGTGTCTGACAAAAAAGACAAAATTGGTAGAGTCTTGGTCCAGGAAATCACTGGGCAGCTTACAGAATGTTGGGTCCAGAGCCGAGAGACAAGCTTCATAAACGGCACACCATGACTTACAGTTTTTGGTTGTTGTTTACTTTTTTTTTCTTTTAAACTTGATTCAGTTTACAAGTGTTTGTATGATTTCAATGCTAAGCCTGTACACATTTTGTATGTACTTGAATCTGAGAAAAAGCATTTCCTTACTTTTGAGAATGAACAGCAACTCAATATTTATAAAATCTTGGGTTAAAAGTAGGGTGGTGGTGGCACACACTTTTAATCCCAGCACTCAGGAGGCAGAGCCAGGAGGATCTCTGTGAGTTCGAGGCCAGCCTGGTCTACAGAGTGAGATCCAGAACAGACACCAAAACTACACAGAGAAACCCTGTCTCGAAAACAAAACAAAACAAAACAAAACAAAAAAAAAAAAAAAAAACTTGTGTTTTAGCTATCTCTTTACATTCCAAATTCCACTGAGGTTATTCCACAGTCATTAGTAATTTAGTGTCACAGAGGACATGTTGATTGTTTTGAGGTAATCCATTTCTCTCCAGAATTATTCCATTGCTACTAATTTATGTAACGGGGCCTCTACATTGCTTGGTGTGGAATACAGTAACTCTTCCAAATATATCACAGTCTGTGACTTGGGAGTGTGAGTCATTGATTATTGCATATTTTTCATTTGTTATATTTTGTTTTCTGCAGATTTGGAGTTATTCAGCATTGGGTTTCCAGTCATTCATACTTATTTCATTTCCTTTATTGTAAGAACCACCATTCAAATACACACTTTCTACTTTTTAGTCAATCTTTTAAAGTACCATTTCCACTAGGACTCTTTAAGGTGTTCTTAATTTCTTGAAATTCTCCCTGTTGTGTCTTTTATTTCCCCTCATATTCTATTATTTCGTAATATTATGTGCTTTGTATCTTCCTTATGAATTTCAACTCTTTTCATAAATATCACAACTCTTTGAAATTTGTTGCTGAAGCCAACCATTTTTTATTTCTTCTAGGATAGTCACTATATAATTTTTAGAGGTGCTTTCTGCTTTTAAAAGTCCTACAAATGCTATTCTCATTATCTCTTTCCTCAGTACATGGCTCTGGTATTGGCTTGTGTGTTTTTCCTAAGATATATACAAAAACGGTATATCATCCTTAAATCCAATATTTCCACTCATGAGTATGTGGATTGTCTGTGTAACAAAAATCACTTTAGCCACATTTCAAGTGCAAGCTTGTGTGCCCAGCTCTTAATCAAATTCTCAGTTTGCCCCAAATTTCGGATTGTTGACTTCTGAGGGGAAATGTTTTACTCTCTGTTTCCCTGTCTCTTCAGTCTCTAGTATAACATGCCATGGAATCATCATTTCCAGCCTGTCAGCACAGTCATTTATGAAGTTTTTTCCATCATTATGTGTTTCCTTTTGGTGTTTATCCCATCTCTATTCAGTGGACTCCAGGTATTTAATGGGTCCCTTCCATGTCTGCCATAACTATACACTTTGAGTGGCGACTATTTGTTCTTGCTTCACAAGTAAACAGAATGCTTTCTCAGGTATCCAATTTGAAACTGAATGAAAATGTACTTTCTATTAGGAAAACAAAGTTTCTTTATAAAAAGGAAGGCAGAGGAAGCAATGGGTTAGCAGTTTAACAGTTTAGATCAGTTCAGTTTCACATGTGCTTGATCCCAGATTCTATGGAAACTGAATCATGGGACAAGACTTTTGGGCTCCATGAACTCCTGATATCAAAAGTAAGGCAGAAGGACGGTGAGGTAAGGCATAGTGTTAAGGAACACTAAGACATGTGATACCTATAATGTCAGCCATATTTCACTGCCATGATCCCTTTGAAGATGCTTCAACCAATGGAAAGTCCAAGAGCTGGGTTAGGAAAGACCTGGGAACAGTCCTTCAAACTGAGGAAGGTGAGGCTTATTTATTTCCAAGTGCTTTTCTTTCTTTCATGTCCCAGTGGACTAAGTGTCCTGGAGAAGAAGCTAACACTGTTGTGTGACCGGATTGTATCAGGTGCTTTTAGATGAGAGAAGTGTACATTTGATTCAGGTTCAGTGGCAGGAGAAACTGAGTCTAAACATAGAGAGCTGCTCATCCTCATTGCACAAAATTAGTGAGGAGGGAAGTGTTGGCAATCTGAAAACCAAGAACTCCTTGGATGTCTCTGATGAAATCAGTGATCCTGGAAGAGAAAAAGCTGAGGCAAGCAGAGATAATTAATATATAATATATAATATATGGTACCTTATAACTAATCATTAACTGTTGATTCTTATATTGACATATATCAATTAGGTTCAGTATTACTTCTCCAGGTTCTTAGTATGTTGGGGGCAATGTTTTGGCTATATTGGAAGAGCAGAGTTTTTTCTTCCAATAGGAGATTTTTGGTGAGGGTATAGGGGTTGTTGATACTGAGTACTTATGGCCATAAGAGTAACTTTGATACTTTTGTGAATACTTCCAAGAAATGTAAGGTTTTACTCTTTAGCTGCCTTAATGCGTAGCTAATAATTATCAGTATGTCAATTTGTAAAATTATTCTAGCTGGTTTATTCTTAATGAGAGATGAACTCTAATTTAGTAGTTGACATTGTTTAATTCCTTTTCAAATTAAAAAGCATTCATTCTCTGCTGGAATGCTGAGCATTTGACATGTCACAATTTCTGTTTACATTTTCTTTTAAAAGAGTTGGCTGATTTGATGAAATACGGAAAGCTAATAAGAGGTATCAAGATAAAGTATAAAATTGTTTTATGTGGTGAGGTAGATGGCTCAGTATGAAAAGTGCTTGTCACTCAAACCCGAGGACCTGAATTCTACAGGTTTCCTAAATTCATGTAGGCTGGGCACAGTGGCTCACATCTACAATCCCAGTACTCCTACAGTAAGATGGGTTGCAGAACAGGGGAGCCCACGAACATGTGCAAACCAGCTAATGTGGTATATGCCGTGGCAAACCACAAAATGAATGAAAGAGAGAGGGAGAGGGACAGATAAAGGGAGAGATTGTTCCAATCATGGTAGAAGGCAAGGATATTTGATGTTGACTTGAGAAGTGGCTAAGCAGGGAAAGGCACTTGCTGCCAAGCCCCAAGACATGAATTTTATCCTCAGGACCCTTATGAGAGCTAACTCCTGTATGTTGTCCTTCGTCTTTCATAAGGACACCATGGCAAGTGGGAGTGTGTGTGTGCGTGTGTGCATGCCTATGTGTTTATAATACACACACCACAAATAAAAATAATGAATAAATAAAAATTTAAAATTAGGTAGCAGTTTTTCACGTTAATATGCAACCTTGATTACATAATTCATGATCTGTAATTCACAAGCTAGACATACAAAAATATGATCTGCTTTCATTGTTTTAGTAGGTAATCATAATAAACCACTTCCATCTCTAGGAATTTCAGTCTGGAAAACCAATGACCCAATCTTTTCTCTTGACCAATTGTACATCACCTTGTACAATATAGGCAGTGGTACTAGTACTCCAAGCAATGGAAAATGCCTCTGAGACAGCTTTCTAGTACACAGAAAGTGAATGTCACAGACCACAGTCCACTCTGGCACACTTCTGCAGTTATCTGAAGCATGTGTTTACGAAGAATTTGCAGGTTTCTTTGTTCAACATAGAAGAGAGAGAGATAACCTGCTTCCATGCACTGTATCCCCAAACACACAAATAGTTCTCCTCTGGATCAATGACAGAAAAGATAACAGCAAATTATATACCTCTTGAATGGAAATGTTATCAAATTTAAATTGTTCCTAGCCCATTTTAAACTTGTTTTCATCTAGGTGGGGAGGAGAGGGTAAAGAATGGGAAAAGAGTAGAAAAAAACCCATGGCCATGGGGAACAGGAATTGAATAATAAATCTAAAGACAATTGAGAAATATAAACTGAATTCATCTGCAAGTATTAAAAATCAGAATTAAATATATAAAGAACTCAATCTAGAGCATCATTACCCACTTCACACAAAGAAAAACACTAGATTTATAATTTATAGAAAATGAACGTTCAAAATGCATTTAAAAAAATAGCTATCCCTAATTTAATGGCCATCAAATTAAATATTATATACAACCCAAATTCCTGGACAATTTTGCATAAACAAAGCCATTTTATAACAAATATGTTTACACTTGAGCAATAAAATCTTCACCTGGCAAATTCTACCATGCAGAACACAGAATACGGGACAAGGTTTTTCTGTGGGTTTCTTCTCTGAATCTGACTGTACAATGTGACCTTTACTGAAGGCTGGCATTATGTACAGCTATTTTGATATCTCAATTGCATGAAAACACTCTTTAATAATTTGAAAGCAGTGACCTGTCTCAAGTCATATATGTATAAACCACAAAAATCTTTCCAATCGAGTGAGGAGACTGTGGAAGAAGGGGCATTACACAGTGTTGGAGCAGCTTCATTGAACAGCTGTGCCAGGGAGGAGTTATAAGGCGTCCTCATCCTGTAATGAAGACTTTTAATAGAGAAGATAAAAATAATGAATAACTTCATTTCTCAAATTTAGATTTCTCTTAAAATGTGCTTT
This sequence comes from Peromyscus maniculatus bairdii, assembly GCF_049852395.1. Lineage (NCBI taxonomy): Eukaryota > Metazoa > Chordata > Mammalia > Rodentia > Cricetidae > Peromyscus > Peromyscus maniculatus. The sequence continues at coordinate 11,552,298 of NC_134854.1, forward strand.
AGCTGAACTCCATTCCACACACCTGAATAATCGTAAATTTCTTCACGTGGTCCTATCTGCCTTCCAGCGTCTGCTTTTAGAAAATCTACCAGGACAACCCACATGAAAAATGTATATACTCCTACAAAGAAACTTTTTTTTTTTAGCCAAATGACTTGTTATACTTGTTAGAAAAGAGAAACTAACAGGCTTTTCTTTTTCTTTCTTTCTTTCTTTTTTTTTTAATATTTCTGGTAGCAGAAAGAGGTTTTCAGTTACTCGACAGCTACACCTTATCTCGCTGCAATTCTCTCAGGCAATGCAAACACGTTTTGTGTCCTTTCACAGTGCAGTTCACTTGGAGACAAAAGCAAGAAGAATTTGTTTCACTTGAGCTATTCCCTTTTAACATATGCTTTCCAGCTGACTAAAGTTATCTCTTAAATTGTAACAGTCAAAAGGGCATCGGCCATGACCATGAAAGTTGTTACATTTTTTTTTTTAGCCTTTTAGTATTTAATAAAGGGACAGGAATTTTTTCTGTGTAATTTGTTCATTAATGTAGTATTCTCATCTTACCATGCACATGCATAGTCCTACAATTATCTACAAATTAACTGTTTTAAAAGATACCTGATTTTACAATATCATGTTCAAAACTACCTCTTATGAAATATGACCACTGGAGAGAAAAGAATTCTTATGTTGCCATTCTAAATAAGAATATCTCATTGGCCTTGCTGTTAAAAGAACAATGGAAGACTAATTAGCTCAACTATGTATTAGTCCCAGCGAGGGAACTCTAAAGCCCACAGTAATTTTGACACAGATGTGTGCCACATGATACCTTTATTATATGCTAATGATATTTGACCAGGAAACATAATAAAAACTTTTTGAAAAAAAAATCAATTAGAACAATTTCACTATTATGGAAAATAAATGCTTTATGTTCACTCTAATTCTTCTAATATTTTTGCTAATTTAATTATGCCCTGCGTGTCTCTATCAAACATGCTTAATATCTTTAAATGACCATTTGCAATGCATAAAGGGATATGGAAATGTATATGATCAGTTAGTTAACAAAGAATTCTGTTTTTTCTTAGTTTTTAAAGGTATCTTCCTTTGTCTTGACAAGAACTTCACCTAGGGTACAAATTTCTTTAGTTAATTAAGGAGAGAAGCTTTGGTTGTTTGGTCGTGGTGGTGGTGGTGGTGGTGGTGGTGGTGGTGGTGGTGGTGGTAGTAGTAGTTGTTTGTAGCTCAGATCAGGAATACAGGATAAAACTTGAGAATTAGCAAGTGTGTATCTTTTTCAATATTTGTTGAGCTTAACACATAGCTTCCTATGATTGTTTACTATTTTTTTCTATTCTGCTAACTTAATATTTTTTTCTGTAAGACTTTGTTTGCCTGTGAATACTTTATATCACACTGAGCACCCCACTTTGGCAACATTTCTGGAATCCCTTGATTCCTGAAAAAAGGAAGAGCAATGTCATGTTCTCAGTTGTGAGGAACTAATGACACAGCAGATATCATTTTCAGAAATGTTCCTCATGTGCCGTGTGCAATTAACTATCAAGGAAAAATTATGTGTGCGTGATGAAAAATGACAACACTCCTGATTACGGAGAAGTGCTACCCTCAATCTCAGCTCTATGTGGGAACTACCCGAGCAGTTTCACAGAATACCATTGCCTGGGTTCCACACTGAGCAATTCCTTTATAATTGCTTTACGATGGAGCCTGGGCATTGTGATGTGTAAAGTCTTTCTGTGTAACCATGATCTCGAGCTAACGTGAGACTCTGTTCTACAGGAGGGTCGCACAATGGCTATGATGAAGGAAGAAAATGTCAGGGCAGCTGTCTCACAATTCAAACTTAGGAAAACATAAAGGGTCCTTTAAAGCCAACTTTAGGTGATATGCACACTCTTTCCAGTTCTGCCTGACACATGGCATGAAATCAGATACAGAGAAATATCCTGAAACGCTTTCCTTTGTTCTTGTCTTTACACTTTAAGTAGTAAATTACAGAAAACAAATAGTTCGCAACAGAGCTAAATTGTAAATTAGTGACAATGCAGTCTGAAGTTAAGGAGCACTGAGGAGATCTGTGCATTCCAACATAGTCAAACATTACCTATTGTTCTGGAGCATCATCTCTGCTTCAGAAGACACAAACACAAGGGCTGGGGAGATGACTCAGCCAGGAAAGTGACTACTATGGAAGCATGAATACCTATGCTCCCTGAACCCACATCATGTGTCTGTAATCCCAGAGGTGAGGAAGTGGAGACCAGGAGATCTCTGAGCCTGGCAGTGCAACCACCCTTGCCCAATAACCTCTTGGTTTAGTAAGAGCCCTTTTCTCAAAAAACAAAGCAATAGGAGGCCTCCTGAGGAGCCAAACCCATGTTTTTTCTCTTTGTCTGTATGTGAACATGTTCTTATGAAAACTCACACATCGGTCAAATAATTTAGTTAAGAAAGAGGTGCCAGTTGGGCATGGTGCTGCAGGCCTTTAATCCCAGCACTCAGGGAGGCAGAGGCAGGAGGATCTCTGTGAGTTTGAGGTCAGCTTGGTCTACAAAGTGATTTCCAGGACAGCCAGGGCTATTAACAGAGAAACCCTGTCTCAAAAAATCAAAAAAAAAAAAAAAAAAAAAAAAGCCGGGCGGTGGTGGCGCACACCTTTAATCCCAGCACTCGGGAGGCAGAGCCAGGCGGATCTCTGTGAGTTCGAGGCCAGCCTGGGCTACCAAGTGAGTTCCAGGAAAAGGCGCAAAGCTACACAGAGAAACCCTGTCTCGAAAAACCAAAAAAAAAAAAAAAAAAAGCCAAAGTGTTCATGTCTGATCACTGCTTACTATTGGTTTTAACATTCTACCAGCATTAAAGATCACTTAACTCATATTTACCCAAACACCTTGAAATTAATGTTATCATTAATCAAAGGATGAAGCCCCGATCCTATACTTCAGAGGCTCATCTCTGTCCTTCCAGGGTATATATGCTGATAAAATTTGCATATCTGTGATGAATACTCAATGACACACTGTAAAAGCAAGAAACTTTTACTTCGGCTCACAGTATCAGTTATGTTCAGTTGCACCCATTGTTTTGGGCCTGCCATAAGTCTGAACGTCAAAATGTGGGAAATGTGATAGAACAAAGCAGCTCCACTGGTGGTGGGCAGGAAGCAGAGTCAGAGAGGAATGGGCATGGACCATGAAATATCCTCCAGAGTTACATGGGTTTGTCTCTTTCATGCAAGGACCTGTGAGCCACCTCCACCAAATCCACCTCCCTCCTAATGTTTCCTCCATCTCCCAATAATAACATCAAGTCCCTGGGTTAATCCACTGACTAATTGGGAGTTTTCATGATCCAGCCTCTTCTCAGTGAATGAGTTCACCAGCTGCAGACAAAACCATTAACTCTGGAGAAGTACTTTTTATCTAAACTTAACAGTATACAAACTCTATGGCTGTTTTCCACACTAAGAACTGGTGCTGCACAGAGCACCTAGCAGCTAGAGAAGGTACTTAATGTTCAGGGTCTTAGACCCAAGTGTAACTAACACAGTTTTTCCTAAATTTATCTTCTTAATTGTTCATATGGTTAATAGCCTTCGAGCCCTTTTCAGGCCCTTATGCTAGAATTTTTGATACATCTAAGAATAAGAGAAGACATTTAAGTTCAAATGCTAAAAATTTAGAGAAATAGAGTGGCATATAGTGTGTGATTGGGAGATGCAGCAAGAGATGCAGTGTATAAGATGTATATAGATGTAGAGGGAAATGTAGTGTATAAGGGGGAGAGAAAGTGAGGTAGAGAAAGTGTATGAGGTAAAGATCGGGGAGGATGGTAAAAATATCGTTAATCTATACCATTTATTGACTTGTGAAATGGAAATATTTTCTGTAACTGTTTTGTCATCTGCAAATTCCTATTTGGCAGAATGGCTGAAAGAATTTGACAATGCACCAGAGGAATGGATCCTAAAATACAGCCACAATCATAAAAGTTATTATTGCTACGAATAAAAATGACCTTCAACGCATCTTCAAAAGCCTATGATGAGGCAAGATGAAAACCCCATCTCACAAGCAGTGTCTGAATACCCCGCTCCTCTATTTTATAAAGAACCTTATTGATGCAGTCTGAAAGTTTTCACTAGTAGTTAAGTGGGGGGAGAAATGGAGGTTTCCTCTTTGGCAGCAAATATACTTCCAAGACGTTGCCTCAGCCAGCAACGTAACAAAAAAATTACTTCCTGAAAAAGGAAAGAAGCGTAGCAGGATTTTCTTTTCTTTCTTTTTTTTTTTAAATCTATTTTAACCTAATTTTTAAAATACTTATATTTCACAGTAGGATTGCTTCAGTTTCAACAGCTCTTTGTATGCAACTGCCAGGCAGGTTAAGAGTTTAGAGCACAGTTATTATGACATGATTTTTTGACAAGAGCAATCAGCTATTGTTAGTGAATGAAGGTTGAAACGATTGGATTGGTCAAATAAAAGCACTTTAGGCTGGGAATGCAATTGAGAAAAGGCAACAGTCAAAACACTGCCATGGTGATTCATGATGCTGGAATGTCATCTGGATCAGGTCAGAAGAAATCTTAGAGTAGTGTCATGGTTTACAGCTCAACTTCAGTTTTAGATTTTGATAATCTATGACTTAATGGAAAGTCTGTAAATTTAGTCATACTAGTGATGATAAAAATGTTTATCACTTAGAACAGGGAATATAGAAAAAACTGAATAAAAGTCCTGCTTTAAATTCTCTTGTCAAGGATAAATAACATGTACATGTATTCTCATATAATGGGTTTTATTTTTAATGCTCCATGTTTGAGATTCTGAGGCTGTGTGTGTGTGTGTGTGTGTGTGTGTGTGTGTGTGTGTGTGTGTGTACCTTGGAACCCCACATTTGTTCTGAAAGTAATTGTGGTATGAGTGATTAATTTATTTGGAGATATATGAAATTTAACAGCATATAATGTAACCGCAGCATTTAAAGAAATCAGCAATTCTAGAAACTAGTGGCTCTATTCAAAAACTACAGAGTTTTTCAAGTAAAGGTTATAGAAGAGGCTGCCCATGGGATCCGTGATAGCAGGAGAGCATACAGAGGGGTAGAGTGGAAGATGATTTGTTTATTTAACTCTATTATGTTAGAATGACTACTAGGTTGCTTGTGACTTTTTAAAATTAGACTCTGAGATCAAAAGATCTGCCTCTCAGTGTTTTGTGCCAAGCAAGGGTTAAAAGAGGTAGGTGAAAAACTACCTTCCATCATAATGTGCTTTTCAAACTGAGGGACTCAGCTTGGTTTACAAAGCTCCACAATGTCTTCCTGGAACAGGCAATTGACTGTGGTAGGAGAACAGGGATGGACTAGAGCTCATACGTCCTATCAGTTACATTTCTCTTAAGAAACGAGGAAAGAAAACAGTAACACAAATGATTGTACAAGTTGGGCAGGCTGTCTTCCACACAAACACCCAAGCAAAAGAGCATGCAGGGGGAACTCGATTCACCTTCACACCATGTTACTTCCATCCTGACATCAGGCTACAGCCAAGCAGACAGCTTACCCATTTCTTACTTGTTCAAAAGGCGCATGTGGCTCACAGCTGACTTTTATCAAATTTCAGCAACCTGTACTGTAATTAACTGTGGGAGGATTGACCAGTTCTAGACCAACCTTTCATTAAATAAGTTACATCAACTATACATCATTTTCATCTAGGTTTCACCATGAAGTTCTGTTAGGTAAAACATTGCTGGGATGAAACAGTTTAATTCATTACACTCTACCTAAAATGAATACAGCTTGATTCCACTACTAAAGGATATCACAAACTAGCCTATCAGACGTGGTAAACACAAGTCACAAGCTAGTGGAAAGAGCAATAGAGGTATGCCTGGACAGTACAGCATCTGCCTAGAAGGTGAAAAGCTCTGTCTGTATTCGGTATTGAGCAACATAGAAAGAGAAACAGTGAGGAACAATAAGAGAGATGGAAGGAAGGAGGAAGAAAAGTAAGAGGGACAGGGAATGGAAGAGGAGACACAGACATTGGGGTAGGGAGTGGGGGCTGAGGAGGGAAGGACGGAAGGAAGGAAGGAAGGAGAGAGGGAGGGAGGGAGGGGGAGAAAGAGGGAGGAAAGAAGGAAAGAGAGAGAGAAGAGATGGGGGCCAGACAAGGTGTGAGAGAAATGTTGTTTAAAATCTTCCTTAAGATTGTTTCCTCTGACAGAGGAGAGAATAATATTTAAGCAGGTGTTGAAAGCTGGACAGAACTTGAACAGCAGAGGAGAAAACACCAAGCTGCACACACATCTGGGGGTTGGGGGCAAGGAGTCAGCAGGCATGGGGAGCCAAAACATTGGGGGCTTTCAGGGAGACTAGATACATTTCAAGTAGAATGAACAAACTCAATCAGCATTGGTCCAGAAAGATAGGAAGGAGATCAGGAAGACTTCCTGCAACCCAGTCCTGCCCAGCCCAGCTTCGTCAACTAGAATAGCCACGTCATAGAATCAGCTGAATGCGAGATTGGTGAAAAGCTTGGCAACAGTAAAAGGTTTCTCAACACGCATAATTGAAATTTCAACACATAATGAGTTCGAGGTGTTTCTGGAGTAGCTCACTCATGTTGCATTCTGAGCTTCACTGTCACCTTGACTCTGATGTATGTACAACACATGAACTACCCACTGGGCCACATGCTACTGCACACTGCAACACACAACTGAAACACCTCCCCTCAGATTCCCCAACCAGGGCATATTATAAATGTCCACATTTGTGTTCTATGTACAATGTTTTCTGATTCTTATAGAAACATAATTGTAACCAGATGCTTTTCTTTGTCCCACCTTGTCCTGCAGTTGCTTTTGAAATAAGCATTCAGGGGCTTATATTAATTACAAACTGTTTGGTCTATGGCTCAGGTTTAACTGTTTGGTCTATGACTCAGGTTTATTGCTAGCTAGCTATTACATCTTAAATTAACTCATTTCTATAAATCTATATTTTGCCACGTGGCTGTGGCATTACTGGTCTGCTGGCATCTTGTTCATTGGGCAGCTGGGTGGCATCTCCTTCCACTCTGTCCTTCTTTCTCCCTGTATCCAGTTTGGCTTTCCTGCCTAGCTATATATTCTGCCCCGCCATAGGCCGAAGCAGCTTTATTTATCAACTAATGAGAGCAACACATATTCACAGCATACAGAAAGACCATTCCACGGCACATAATGGTTTAATTATGGAAACAAGAACAATGTTTTCCTCGGCATGTATCAAAATGGTGTATTTTAGGATTATAATGTGTTTAAATAGTTTAGTTGCAGTTTGAGTTGTTGACTTGATTTTTTTTCATAAAAATGGTTAAGTGAAATATAGCTTGAGTTTAGGGAAGAAATTCTAACAATCTTTGAGATGGCCCTAAAAATACTTTTTCAGTTTGTACTACGTATTTATGCTAAGTTGCATTCTCAGCAAAGAAGACCATAAATGATCAACTCTGAAAAACACTGAAGACGCTTAACATCCCATAGTGTCAAATATTCAGCCAGGGTTTAATTCTTCTTGTAAAAATACATCTCTCCAGATAGAGGCAAATTTATTTTTCCTTTTAATATATGATAAAGTTATATGTGAACAACATTGCTTTACAATAAATTTCTTTATGATTTACTCTAAGAAAATGTTTGGTCAGCTTGCCTGTTTTATACACAGATATATCCAGACTCACATGAAAATTTCTCAGGAGAGAGGATGTTGCAAGCCCTGATCTACAGAAATGGTTGAGTATCTGCAGTCATCTAGTCTATTGGTTGAGTTTTACATTGATCAGACATAACAGCTGAAGTCACTCTTCTAACATAACATCATTTTCAAGTTGGAGAACAGATGTCAGAAGAGAAGCCCAGCCCCCATCACTGTCCGAGTTTCATTTCTGGCACAGTCAATCATACCCTGACAAAAAGCAGCTTAGTAAAGAAATGTTTCCTTGGCTTATGTTCCAAGTTGCACACCATTATTGTTGGGAAGTCAAGGAAGGAAACTGAAGCATCACATCCACAGTCAAGAGCAAAGAGAGATCAAATACATAATCCTTCCTTGCTTGCTCAATACACAGCTAATTTTTTTTAATATATAGAGTGCAGAACACAGACTATGAAATGGTAACATCACATTCAAGGTGCATCTTCCCTTCTCAGTTAACAACCAGGACAACACCCCCAAAGATACGCTCACTGGACTAACCTGTGCCAACTAATTTCCCATTACAGCTCTCTTCTCAGGTGCTTCTGGGTTGAGTCAAACAGTTAAAAGTAACTAGTCTGATTATATAACGAGGAAATGGAAGATCAGGGCTAGAGCAAAGGCTTTGGGTCTTATTTTCTTCCTCCTCATTACAAAAGGCTAACATCTCAAGGGTATCTGTCATAGTATAGTGAAATATTTGAGCTACAGAGTGATCAAGTTGCATTTTCTGGAATACAGACAGACTTATTATAATAGAAAGTAAAAGCAATTATATCTAAAGCTAACTATAGGAATCCTCCCTTCTAGTTATTGGTCAGGGGAGATGAAGAGACTCACAAAATAATATACACTGCTGCCATTGTCACTGGTTGCCTCCCAAGAACTTGAAGGTAAGTGCTCATTGCTAAAGACACCTAACCTAGAAGCCTCCACCCTCAGGACTGTCTCTCATTGTGTCCTAAGATACCTTGCAAATTGCTAACAGAGAAAAGCAGTCAATATCCCTACCCCTCTATAAAGACTACAGGCAACAATTACCAATATGAGATATATTACTAGGCTTGCAATAGTGGCATCTAAATTTCAAGGCTAACTAACAACTGTCCATCTGACCTTATGGCCCACTCAGTAAGAAGGAATTCATGCTACCTGTGGCTGATGAGGTCATGGGCACTACAGGGGAACCTACTACTGCACTTTCCTAAATTTCTAGGGGCTGGAGAGATGACTCAGTGGTTAAGAGCACTGACTGCTCTTCCAGAGGTCATGAGTTCAATTCCCAGCAACCACAGGCTGGCTCACAACCACCTATAATGAGATTTGGTGCCCTCCTCTGGCCTGCAGCAACACATGCAGGCAGAACACTGTATAAATAATAAATAAATGAATAAATCTAAAAAAAAAAATTCTAACTGCATTCTGAATCCACAGACAAATGTAGCCCTTACTCCTCATCAAAGAAGCCCCCTTTTTTTTTTTCCTTTTTTTTTTTTTTTTTTTTTTGCGGCACACAGAGACCATTACAGAAATCCACAACTGGTCAAATGCAGAAAGCAACTATGGTGTGTTTAGCCCCCAATGATACATGTACAACACAATCCCTGCACATAAGGCTCAGGAACTACTGTGGTAGATGAGATAGAATGATTGTATGAGCCGGAGGACTAGGACTCCTGCTCTGAGATAGTGTCTTGTTTATAATTCAGGCAAGTTGTACCTATGGAATCCAAACAATATGGTTGATTAAAAAAGACCTGAGCAATGTCAACACCAGCTGACTGGGTAGCATGGATGGGGAGAATCTTTCAAGGCCCTACCCCTACTCTAAGACCTAAAGGCAAGTAATGGCTAACGAGAGAGGTAAGTAGTCTTCTCTGGGATGAATGCCCTGATAGGTTATCCAATCCCAAGAAGAACCCTAAACCCAAACGCATATAGACTATGCTAAACAGACTCAGCAGGCTGTATCTGTGTGTGTGTGTGTGTGTGTGTGTGTGTGTGTGTGTGTTTGTGTGCGTGCTAGAGAGTGTGCATTTGTGTGTTTGCATATACATATAAATAATTAAAGAAAGCATGAATTTGGAAGGGAATAGGGACACAGAAGTAATGGGAGAATGGAAGAAAAGGAGTAAAAATGACTTAAATACAATACTAGAATATAAATTTCAAAACAATCGAACTTAATTAAAAAACTAATGCACAAATTTTTAAGATAAAGGAGTAAGTAGCTACATTAGGTATTATTGACTTCTAGAACATATATTGTTATTCTGTCTAGAAACAGAGGTAAATGGATAGAATATTTTAAGAAACATTCTGTTACAATGAATTTGGAAAAGAAGTTTGTTGACAAATTTTGGAGGTCCCTTAATGTCATTTACAGTGTTGAAATGTAATTCATTGGTAAATAACTATAAACTTTAAATTTAAACACCCAAATGAAATTTTTAGACCCAATACATCTTTGACATTTATTTAATTTAGTCTCTCTCTCTCTCTCTCTCTCTCTCTCTCTCTCTCTCTCTCTCTCTCTCTCTCTCTCTCTCTCACTCTCTGACTTCAGTGAACACATGTAGTCAGAAGACAACTTGCAGGATCAGGATTTGATTCTCTTCTTCCACCATTTAGGACCATGGCATGGAACCCAGGTTGTAAGGCTTGGAAGCAAACACCTTTACCCACTGTCTCTCAATTTGTATTTACATTTAATTGACTTATTTTAACATCCCTATTGTTTGCTCTAAGTATGATAGTAAGATTCTCTTAATTTTGTTCTAGCTCTGCAGTATTGGCCTCACAGACATAGTCTGTTCCATCATTCAGGATGACTTTCCAGCAATGGATGTTTTCAACTTTATTAAAAAATTCCCAATTCCTGTTTCTTTTACTTTTCAAATGTCATATCTTTTGTGGTGCTTTCTTATTCATGCTATTGTTTTAAAATGAGGCCCAGAGACTCCTGATCTCAGCAAATATCTTGGTGAATACACTTTTGCTTTGGGGCAACTACAGCTTAATATTCATAAGCCTTGGGATTGCAGAAGCAGAAAGTGCAAAGAATCATTGCGGTTCCCAAGCTTCAGGTACTGGGGCTAAATAGCTGATGTGAACAACTTATCAAGGGATTGGCAACATTATTAAAGTATCATGTAAAAGCCAAGATTGCTCCAAGTTTCAAAAATTCAAGGGAAGGAAAACTCTAGTACTAGCTGACGTTTCAATAAAATATGGCTAAGAAGAAAATGCTTTGTATCAGGAGATCTCGGTGGGCTAACTCAGAGAAAAACAATAAAACAAAGACAAATCTGTAAAATGAAAAGCTACTCCAGTGATAGTGGGTAATATTAGATATCAGTTTGGGGCATTTTGAAGAGATACATAATTAATAATTTCATGAGTTGTTTCAATGAGAATCATGTCAATAAAGTACCTGGATGTGTTAGCGTCCCTTCACACAGAGCTTGATTATTAGCTGTAATGCTCACCCAAATCATACAAAAAAAATGGACAAATTATCGAAATTTGGTTTTTCTATTTCATGAAAATAGTAATCAGTATACAGCACAGAATAAAGCACAAGTACACAGGGATGTGGGTTTGGGGTTTTATTTTTGTTATTTGGGGTTGTTTGTTTTTTAACAAGGCATAAATTATCCTTTAAAGTCATAACAATGAAAAACAATAAAAACCAAAATATATCAATCAGAGTTAGACAGTTCACGGTCACTTAGTCTCTGCATTTGAACTAATTGTGGATCTCTGAAATGGTCTCCATTTGCTGCAGAAAGAAGTTTCCTTCATTAGGGTTGAGAGCTACATCCATGTCACCGAAACACATGTGTATTTCTTTCACTGCTCATTTACCATCTGATCTACTTATTTAATAAATGAGGTCATTTACCATTTGTAAATTTACATAGAGAAAACATAGAAAATATATTCGCTTATGCTAGGAAATTGAAATAGGTTTATCTGTGTATAAAGAAAAAGGATAACTTTGAAATTTCAAGGATGGGTGGAGAAACTAATCTGTGGGTGAAGTGCTTGTCCAAGCATGCGGACTTGAGTTTGGTTCCCAGCACCCACAGTAGAGCCAGGTAAGATGACACATGTCTATAACCTTACTACTGGGGAAGCAAGGATAGGCAGCTCCCACAACTAGTCTGTCAGTTGCTTTAACCAAAATAATGAGCGTATTATTAGCTACACTATATGGAAAAATTAAGAAGTCTAATAGAGTTACTTGTGTGAGCACGCAAAAAAATTAATGTCATGGAAACTAGAAAAATGACACAAAAGAACAAACAAGTAAAAAAAAAATCTACTCTGAAAAGAATAATATCACAGGAAGATTCCCCATGGAAACTTTGAATTCTCTTCTATAGGAGCTGACCCAAACATTAATTTTAATGAAACAAAAGCATTAAGAAAAATATAATAAACAAAAGATTGAATGAGTGTTAAATAACAGAACCAAGGAATCAAGTTGTATACTAATTATCTGCTTATTACAGAACTAATTACATTTTACTAGTATAGCTCTAAGACCCAGTAAGAATGTTAGACACTTAGAAACAGGAAAGTTTGAGTGATTGAACAAGGAAAGACATTGAGACTATAAGGACTAAGAGCAATGGTAGGTAGGAACAACCAGTTTTTAAACAATTTAAAAACCCAGCAAAGAAAAAGATTATAGCTAAATTAGGACAGACAAGAAGGGGGAAGATTTTAAAATAAAGAATTGAATTTCAGGCCCCAAAGGAACATCAAAAAAACTTGTATCAACTTGTGCCAAAAAAAAAAAAAAAAAAAAAAAAAAAAAAAACCAAAAACTTATGAGAGTGAACTCAATTGGTCAATGGATAAATGTACTTGCCTTCAAGACTGACACCCTGAATTCCATCCCCAGGACTCACATGATAAAAGGAGAGATCTATTACCATAACTTGTCCTCTGACCTCTACACAATGCCCCCCCACACAACACACACATACACACACACACACACCACAGCGCGCGCGCGCGCGAGCGCGCGCGCATGCATACACACTCATGCATGCACACACCCTCACAGGCACACACACTTTTTTTTCTGATTAAAACTAATCTTTCTTAGCCTCCAAATTTAAAATTTAATCAACATTAAGATTTTTAATCACATTAATTAATTAATTAATTAATTATTAATTTGTGGACGTGTGAATAAACAATGAAACAAGAAACAGTTGACTGGTCTCAAACTTCTACTAAACCCATCCATAACAGAAGATATAACAAGACAAGGGACAGAATGTCAGTAATATCCAATACATCAGAGTAACTAAAGACGACTACGCACAACCAAGTTGTTAAGCAAGTGTTAGTGAAACAGATAGACATTTTTAGTAATGAAAACTAAGAACACGCAAACAAATCTTCAGGGAATGTACGTGAGAGGGAAAATGCTGAGGTCAAGTTGAACACCATGTGTCAACATTGAAGGATGGTGGTACAGTAGCGACAATGCAATAAGGTAGAGAAGGCAAGGGTACATTGTGTGCCCTCACCCTTTTACCACTCTGAGACAAAAATGTGTTCTCATTCATGAAAGAAACACAACAGGCATGACTCCCAGAGGGAAACAAAAGGCCGAATCAAGTGGGTAAAACAAACAAATATCAAACCAACAACTTAATGAAACCCTGTTCCCAGAACCCAGAATCAAGGATAAAAAAACCTGATAGCATGTTTTGGTTCCACTATAATAAAAAGATAAAAATGCACAAATAAAAGAAAATTCACAAGCCTGGGCCGGTGGGTGGTAGGCCTTTAATTCCAGTACTCAAGAGGGAAAGGCAGGCAGATCTCTGTAAATTACAGGCCAGCCTGATCTACAAGGGGGAAAAAAGAAATGGAGCAGGCCTGGATGGGTCACAAACACACTATTTAGAGTTTAGTTAGGAGACAGACAACCAGAAAAAGGCACAGTATATGATCATGTGATCAAAAAGGAATCCAGAATGGAAAGGTCTTTCAAGGATAAGAGGGGGGCAGCCTTGTTGAAATAGTCTTGGTCACGTGTCTCTGGAGACAAACAAACAAAAATACAACAACTTAAATCATATTTTTTTTAGGGAAAGAATTTTCTGGCTAATTAAAAAACAACATAAGACTAAATTCGAGAGCCAGCCTAAGATGGGAAAGTTAGCACTCCAGGGAGGGAAATAGATTTCTGATTGTAGTTAAATACCTAATCAAGACATGGAATAACTATGGAGCTGAAGAGATTACTCGGTAATTAATAACATGTACTGAGCTGGGCGGCAGTGGTACATGCCTTTAATTCCAGCACTCAGAAGGCAGAGTCAGGTGGATCTCTGTGAGTTTGAGGCCAGCCTGGTCTACAGAGTGAGATCCAGGACAGGCTCCAAAACTACACAGAGAAATCCTGTCTGGAAAAAACAAAAAAAGAACATGTACTGTTCTCAAGTTCTCAAGGATCTGAGTTCAGTTCTAGATACCCATTCCAGACAGCTCACAACCACTTGTAACTTCAGCTCCAAGAAATCCAATTCCTGTGTTCCCTGAAGGCAACAGTACTCACATGCACATATACCCGATGGCATATACATACACATAATTTAACATTTTTACATTGTTATTAATTTGAAGTAAGAGCAGACATTTCACTTGTGACATAACTAGTAGTTTCCAGAGTTAGACATAGAGATAGAAGATGTTTCTATGGTTAAATTGGGATTATGATTATGATTTACACAGTTAAGTATAAAATGAAAGAATATGAGTTTTCTCAGTTTCTGTTTATAATAATGTAGAGAAAAGTAATACAAAATTTGGTGTGGGCATGAGACAGACACACAGTAAGTCAGTTACTGTCAGCCCAGCAAAGCATAAAAATGGCCACAGAAGGGCTGATGTCAAGGGTTGTGTTTGAGGGCAGTGCTATGGATGACTTCGAAATCCAAGATGTGTCAACAGGAGTACAAAAGAAAAGGGCTGCCTTAATGTATGACACATGAAAGTGCGAATAGGAAGGGGGCAGAGAATACTTTCCTAAATTAGATGATTAAACAGAGAGAAGGACAACAACTGTTTGTACCAAGGAGGGGCGGCTGGGAGAGTTTGCATCTTGATGGTAGAGGGACAAAATAGAAGAAATGTCAGAGGCAGCAATGAAAGGAGAACACTTAGGTTGTGCTTGTCAACTTGGTTGGACTGAGATGTACCTAGGAGGGTAGGAATCACACCTCTAGGCGGGTCTATGAGGGCTTTTCAAGAGACAATTAGATCACAACGCTGTGACTGAATGAATGGTTCAATTTATCAATGGCCTCAAAATTCGAATGGACTATTGGGAATTTAGTTTATATTAGTTATATTCTGTAACTGGGAAAGGTACACTCCTGGGTTTTTACCTTTGAAGGCTACATCAGGACTCTGAAACTTACCTACATTCCTCCATTTTCTTCTTAGCTGCCTAGGAGAAACATCTCTCTTCCACGTGGCTTTTCTCACAGAAATAGTCTGCCTATGTGAGGGGCCAATAACAATGCAATCACCTGACCATAAGTAGGAACTTCTAAAATTGTGAACCCACATAAAGGTTCCTCCTTTATGTTCTTTATCTCTGGTGTCTGTAACAGCAATTAAAAGTCTGACTAGAACAGCCTTCATTCTAAAGTCTAGAGATTGAGAGAAAAAGAACAGGTCTATCTAAGAGTGCTACATGAAAACAGTACCTTCCACAGGGATATTCAGAGAAGGCACTGAGGACATAAAGGGGGTTACTGAGCCCACATATGAATTCTGAGAGGGCACATAGATTTGTGAGTAAGAGGGTCAAGTGAAGAATTCGTAGTCATTATAAGCAATATGGAACTGAACCATAGATTTCATGGGTAGCCTGGAAGGTCTAGACTATGTGATGGTAGCAACACAGAATATAAATCTATCACACCCCCTGTATTTATCATGATGGGTTAAATTCATATTTCAAAGAGAAAGGAGGATTTTGAAAAAGTGTGGCCTGTGTATCTTATGTTAGTTCACCATGTAGTAGAAATCCATCATAAAATATAGATGGGAGTTTTCCTCGGTATAGACATCAAATAAATGGGTTGATTAAGTGATTGAGAATGCGAACAGAAATTGTGGATATATTCAAATTTAGTCTCTAAGATCAGGTCCATACTGTGACAGTCTGGTCACTGAGATTTTCCTCTCTGTAACAAGGACTGTGAGAGTCAGATATCCAAAGGATCAGTGGTCTTCTTCATAATTTATATTTATGCCACTATTATTTAAGGCTTTATTTGCTTAATACTATCTTCACAGAAAAATTCACTTACATATTACTTTAAATTAATGTCTAGTTAAAATTCATGGATTAGAATTCAGGAGCACAGAGAACCCAAATTTTGTTCCCAGCACCTACATCAGGTGACTTGCAGATACAAGAAGAAACTAATAGCTCTGTCTTCTGTTAACATCTGCACTTACATAAATACACACACACACACACACACACACACACACACACACACACACACACACACACAAATAAATCATAACACTCTACATTAAGGATACTTCTCTTTGCAACAGACATAGACTGTTAGAGAAAACTACAACCAGTCAAAGTGTAGAGGTGTGGAATCCAGTCCCAAGGGATACAACACAGTTCCCACACCTAAGACTCAAGAATCGTTGTTGAAGAAAAGGCAGAACATGTCTATGAGCCAGAGGAAGAGAGAGTTTGCTGTGAGACTGTGCTTCCTAGGAATATCAGAAGCTATACTCATAAAGTTTCACTAGGCCTCAAACCCAGTTAAGGAATTATAGTCAACTAAGGAGTTCTGATAGTAAGATAAAGAATTTTCCACAGGGAAAAACACACCAGTTTGTTACCTAATATCAAATAGCTAGCATCGAAAACACATACATGTATGTAACACTATACAAACTGAGCAGGTTGCATTTATGTATGAAAGGGTGAATGTATGTAACAAGAAGTAAAGAAAAAGAGACCATGAATTAGAAAAAGAGCTCAAAGGGTTATATGAGAAAGTTGGTCGGATAAAGGGAAAAGGCAAATGATATAATTGTATTATAATCTCAAAAAATTAATATTTTAAAAAGAATAAATCTTTAACTTTTTTCTTTTAACTTCAACTATGTTAACTTTTTCACTACATATTGTACCAGTTAATGTGTATAACATGATATTTTTATACAGATGCACACACACACACACACACACACACACACACACACACACACACTGAAATAGTGCATAGCCTTAACAGGTTATCTGCCATCTCTATGACTCTGTCCCATATTGCTGTATAGTGACCGCAAAATTTTCATATTACTTTCTCACCCAAAATATTTCTCTGTGCTCTCTGAGATTTAACATCCAAAATAAGCAACTTATTTTATGTCCTTGGTGCCTTTACTCTTCACCTCTGCATCCTACAGTATGAGGTCATTCAGTTGTGCACAAACGATTAACTCAGAATGGGAGTGATATTTGAATTTAAAGCTTTATGATATTGTCTATTTTAAAATTATCTGTTTCTGTGTCTCCCTCTATTATGTATACAATTTTTTACATAACTTTCTACATATAGTGGAAGTGACAAATATTTCAATTTAATATGTTGACTTATTGCTACTAGTAAGTAAAATAATTTTACAACTTGCAAATAGGATGCAATCTTAATAAGATTTGTTAAAATATCTTATGGAAAACAGCAGATGATCATATCATTAATGGGATGTCACAGATATATACTTTTTCCATCTGTCTCTCTACATTGCATCAAATTTGGTGACATGATATGTTAACCTTTTACCCAACATGTTTTAAGCTTCTCCAAGGTAAAGGAAAAAATGTATAACAATTTTCCCCTAAAGAATAAAGAACCAACACTTTGTTGTTATGGTAACCAAAGTTGTAAAACATTCAGAGAAAAGGAGTTCTTCAAAAGTTTCCATACTCAAGCACGAACAATGCCATTTGTTTGAAATGCATTCATTGTTACATGATTATAATTGTCCCCAGATTGCTGCAAAGGATGTCTAAAAGGACTTACTCAAAGTCTTTCTGAAAACTAGAAAGCCAAGTATTTACTGCTTTATTAAGAAAATTATCTTTTTTTTACAATTAAAAATGTGTTATGAAATTAGCCTCCAATTAATCAGTTTCCCTAAGATTTTTTTCATAGACCTTTAGTTTGATTAATCTACCTACTACCAAAATTACCCTGCATGGGAGGACACTGACACTTTTAGAAGACATGGGTTATTAAATAAAAACTGCAGCACAAGGAATTCCTCCCTAGGAGCTATTAATCAGGAAATACCCAGAGGTATACAAAACAAAACAGGCTATTGACATTGCCCTTCATTGCCTCCCATAACTACATAGCAAACCTATTGTTGAAAATATTTTTGACAGCAGGACAAAGAGAAATGAATCTCAAACTGACCAGGAAATTTCCTTCCAGGTGGCTAGCTTTCATAGAGTCCCAAAGTACTATACTGTAGTATATACTATACAGGCTGCTGGAATAGAAAATACATCAGTCATCTTACCCAGCACTGGACTATGTGTTCTGTAATATTAATCTTGTAGTTAAGTTTCTCCCACTGGTGCAATAATGGCATAATTGTTATGAGGTAATCCACTACTTTCTGATTGGATTTGAGGTCTGTACCACAGGAGAGACTTTCATGATAATACGGTCAAAGATCCATGGCTGGGAAGGTCATGGGCCCTAGGTTAGAATCTACTGTTGTTATTTTACTAAGTGGTTATGCTGTCAAATTGCCTTCAAAATACTAGTGCTTGTACCCACAGATGTAGGTTGCTCTCAACCTTGGCCATAGAAGTTTCTGTTTGTAGTGGAAAAGTCAATGAAGAGATACATGACTGGTCAAAGTGCTGAGAATTAGAGACTGAGTGCTGATCCCTAAGTGGGATATATGTATTGACTCCACCACTGCCAGGACTTAGGGAATATTGAAGAAGAAAATGTGGATGACCTATAAGATCCAGAGAATGGGGAGGAAGGCCTTGAATTGCTGTCCTTTGGACATGACATGGCTAATTGTTCTCATTCACTAATCATTTTCATCGTTCAACTAGTTAACTCTTGTCACTGTCCAGATTCAGCCCCAAGTCCCCCACCCCCACCCAGAAGCCTTATCAGAACTCCTACTCTAGTCTAAGGGCTCATAGTGAGGGTTAATATAGTTTAGCATTTTCTGAAATAAAAAACTTACAATATTGTATTAAAAATATGTATACAGTCTGAGGAGACAGTTCAGTTGTTAAAGTGTGTGCTGCATAAACATGGTGACCAGAGTTTGGGTCCAGCCTTTTTGTAAATACCAGGTGGGCATGGTACTCCTCCTACAGTTCCAGCCAAAACAGGGGATTTGCAGCTCGTACTGGTCTGCTAGACTAGCTAACCTGGGAAACTCTGGGTTCAAGTGAGTGACCTAGTTCAATATATAAGGGGATAGAAGAGAGTGATAGAAGAAGATATTCACCCCAATCTTGGACCTCTCAAAGCATGTACATGTAGATCCACATCAATCCTACATATATGTACTCTTCACCGACACACACACACACACACACACACACACCTGTGTGTTTTTTCCAATAAAATTCAACACACACACACAACAATAACTGTGTGTTTTCCAATAAAATTCAATGAAGGCGAGTGTTGTATATGTGAACCAATGAGTAGGCAGGGAGAGGATGGAGAGCAGTAAGAGTGGAAGCCTCACAAGGGCTTGCAGGGTCTTCTCTTCTTCACTCATCCAGGCATTCATGCACAAAAATAGACTGAGTCTCCATTGTGGACCACATCACAGCCGTGGCAATAAAGCCACAGTGCTGAGTCTGGGGTGTGGTAGGTATCAACCAGTTGTTGATTTAGACCCAAG
Source organism: Peromyscus maniculatus bairdii (assembly GCF_049852395.1). Lineage (NCBI taxonomy): Eukaryota > Metazoa > Chordata > Mammalia > Rodentia > Cricetidae > Peromyscus > Peromyscus maniculatus. The sequence goes on from NC_134854.1 coordinate 11,572,032, forward strand.
AAATCAAAAACCAAGCACCCTCTGAGACATTTTAATGTTTGACACTTTCGTATGTTTTCCTTCCTCCTGTGAACATGAAGTGACCAATTTGCCACAGGCTCTGCATAAAAAAATTATCAGCTAATAGTTTCCTGACTCAAGACTAAAGATTAAAGCAGTATGTACGTTTAGCATCAGACGGACATGGGACTTGGAACCAAGATACCTCTATTAAAAGTGAGGGGGAGGCTCAGGGGTTGGAGAAATGGCTCAGCAGTTAAGAGCACTGGCTGCTTTTCCAAAGGATCTGGGTTCAATTCCCAGCACCCCCATGACAGCTCACAACTGTCTGTAACTCCAGATCCAGGGGATCTAACACCTTCACACAGGCAAAAAAAGAAGAAAAAATGAGGATGGGAACAAAGCACAGGAGGAAAAATGACAAGGAAGTCCATAGCTGCAATTAACAGAAGGAAATAGGGCAGGGAAGCTGTGAGGAAGTAAACCACGAGCAGCTTGTCTGTGTAGATTCCTTGAATGGCCAGGGAAGCTGTGAGGAAGTAAACCACGAGCAGCTTGTCTGTGTAGATTCCTTGAATATATCCCTCAGTAACTACAGACTAGCATGAGATAAACCTGACAGGAAAGGAGGCTGGAGCGGGGCTGAACGCCAGGAGAGTGAGAGCAGTGGACATCATCAGGCTTCTCCAGGACATACACACTGAATTCTTCCCAGGTAAGATCACTGGGAAAATCACTAGTTTTATTCACCCAGAAAGATAAATCTTGTAACCTGGAGCTTTTGATTTTTTTCCCCTTCTTTTGTCTTATACAGACATGTAAAGAAAGAAAGAAATGAAGCAAAAAAGAAAAAATACAAATGGGCGCGGTTAAATTTCACCTGAAGCAGTGACTGTCTAAACAGAGACTATTTTCATTTTGGGAGCTGTCCAACTCTGTGACAGCCACTGAAACAGGTTTGAGGACAAATGAATGCTTTCAGGGAAGAATTAGCAACCCTACAACAATGGCAGCTTTGGCAATCACCCTCTCCACATCCTGGGAGCCACAGAGCACACAGCTGAGCTTCTCTGTGTTAACAGAGGATTTTCACGTGTCTGTTGGTACATTTTACAGAGACAATTCTATTTTATGTGTAATTTTTAAATTTGGGGAAAATAAAAGAGTAAGGTAGCCGCTGAACCTTAAGATTTAACATATTCTTTTGCTTTAAAAATAACCATGTAGCCAGGTTTGGTGGTGCACAACTCCAGTCCTAGCACTCAGGAGGACAAAACAGAAGGATTGTCAGTCTGAAGTCAGTACAGGTTAGGCAGTGAACATCTGTCTCAAAAACAAACAAATAAAACCCCAAACTTGATAGAAGAAAATTCATGCTAAGTAAAAGCAAACATGAGAAATTGATGCTTTAACTCTATTTCATTCTATTATTTAAAAACAAAACAAAACTCTTTGCAGTTTGGTGTTTATTGAGACTTGGATGAATTTTTAAAACATTGTTCTTACTAATATTGTACTGGTTACTTTTCTATTACTGTGACAAAACACAATGACCTAGGTGATGTATAAAGAAAGTGTTTAATTTGGCTTACAGATCAAAGGTTTAGCATCCATGATGGCGGAGCAGAGGAACAGGTGAGATCTCACATCTTGATCCACAACCACAGGCTCATGGAGTAGGGTGGAGAACCTCAGGAATCTTTGGAATTCTCAAAGGCTACCCCCAGTGGCACACCTCCTCTAACAAGGTCACACCCTTATAATCCTTCTCAAAAGAGTTCTACCAACTTGGTACCAAGCAATCAAATATATGAGCCTATGCAGGCCATTCTCATTCAAATTACCACAAATAGTTTTCTATTTCAATAACTGATGATGAAGTTCGACAGAATGTGGTTGATTTACTGTTACACTACTGCATGTTCATCAGAGATACAACTAATCCTGGGATGTGCCTCTTATACTCTGTAAAACTCACATGCCACTGTGAATATACTGGGAGGATAATTCCACAGGACACTAACTGTTTTATTGTCTTGATCCAGTTTCCTCCATTTCGTTTCAGAAAAGTTGCATAGGTTTGTTTATGCCACACTTTGAGAGAGCTCGTATCTCCAAACCCCAACCAACATCTGAAATCATTGTTCTTTAAATTCTGTAGCACATATATAAAACAGTATATAATGCTGACTTTTGTAGCTTAAAAACATTTCTCTTATTACTCCCTTTGTTTCATTACTTGTAACCACTTTTGAAATTTTATTTATGCTGTTTATCCATTTTCATTTTATGTTGATTTAAAAAATAGTTTGGCAGGAACATATTTATATTGGACTTCTGCTGTGTGCATTTTTCCAAGCATTAAATTTCTTATTGGTAATTTTCCATTTCCAAAGACGTTTGAGATTTTACCATGGTTTAATGTAATAAGAGCACTCATTGAATAATTTCTGTGTGTCACATTCTGTGCTAAGGACTTTTAGTACAAAATAGACAAAATTTTCACTATAATCCCATTTAAGAACTCTTATTGTGTCCACTTGGAAGTAAAAATCAAAGAAAAGAGGAAACAGAAGATGTGCTTAGAATTCAGAAGCCAGTGTCAGCTGGTGGAAACTAGAACCAAAGCAAGGCTTCCCCAGAAAGCTGGGCAGAGACAGAGGGCTACAGGTGAGAGCCACTGGCCCACAAGCACCTAGTGGGAAGGAGTGAGCATGGGAATGTGGCATGTGACTTTTCCCTCCTGTCCTTTCCTCTTACTAGGGTCTCTCTAGGTGTGAACCCAGCCAGAAAGTAGCAGGCGTGACACCTTAGAAAAGCACTGCAGAACAGAAGGGCAAGAAGAGAACATTCAAGCAAATAAGTGTGTGTGTGTGTGTGTGTGTGTGTGTGTGTGTGTGTGTGTGTGTGGTGTGTGTCGGGGGTGTCAGTGCATACATACTATCCCATATTCAGTCCTGCCATATTTCATACCACTGTTGGAGGGATCCCACTTGAACAATATTAGTCATTTCACCACATTCCTTTCTCTTATTGTAATTGTGTGTTTTGTGTGTGTATGTGGAGAGAGAGAGCCAAGGACAACCTTGGATGTCATCCTCCTGAACTCCCTTGAGGCAGTCTCTGTTTTGGAAGTCAAACTCCCCAGCTGGGCTTACCTGCAGGCCAGCAAGCCGTGGACACCCTCCTCTCTGCCTCCTTGGTACTGGGATGACAAATGCACAGTCAGCATTTTGTGCAGGCTCCAGAGAGCATACTTGGGGCGTCACTTATATGCCTCAGTTTACCCCTGATCTGACTTCCCAGCCTGCTACTTATTTTTCTAATTTTTGTTTCTATTTTCCAGTGTACTAAAATGTATGGACACATTAATATGACATGCTGAAGAATAAGATGTAATGTAAGAAAATAAGTATAGCTTCTTTATTTAACCCTATCAGTAAAAGTTGTTCATTTTCTTGTATAAATGTTTTAGCGATGTATATCTTATATACATGTAATTTTATATAATTAAAACTCATCATCTAACATATTGACAAAATAATCCTGAATTTACTGAGAAAAAAAATCCTGAAAGATAACTAAAACAATGACTTAAATTGTGGTAGTTTGAATGACAATGGCCCCCATAGGCTCAAACATTTGAATGACTAGTGACCAGGGAGTGGAGCTGCTTGAAAGGATTAGAAGGATTAGGAAGGGTAGCCTTGTTGGCATGGGTGTGGCTTTGTTAGAGAAAATATGTGACTGGAGGCATGCCAGATCTAAGGTTACAATAAGAAAATGATGTCAAAAGATTTAAGGCTTTTTGCCCTAGCATTTATCATTACCTTGGTAATTGGGTTGATTAATTTTAATTGCTGTGACAAATGTCTGATCAAATCAATTTACTGAAGGAAAGATTTATTTTAGTTCATGGTTTTGTTTTAGTCCTTTGTTATTGGTTCTGAATATAGTGGACAAACATCTGTCATTAAAAAAAAAAAAAAAAAAAAAAAAAAAAAAAAAAAAAAACGGAGCCATTCATACCAACTGCCTCTCTTTGTCTTGCCAGCTAGGATCTTTCATGATCATATATTTCTAACAAAAAGGTTTTGCTCCTGCAAATATCCAGAGTGCTACTCTTAGAAGTGTTTGGACATGTGCCTATAGACTACCCATCTGTAGTCGAGGCTGACTGGCTTAGCTCTAAGTCACATATTCCTTCTCTTAGATTGGGGCAGGCTGACCTTAAACTGATGAGAGTATGAATAAAAGCCATCGAGTGAAATTCAGAGGCCCTGGTTGCAGATACTGAGAAAGTAAATAGCACATAACTAATAACATTGTCTCTGCATGTGTGCTTTTCCTAATTTTGAAGATTGGCATGATTTTCTATGTTATTGGAAGGTTTTTGTTTCCTTAAGGATAAGTGCTTTCCTATACTTGGATAACATTCTTTAAAATAGAAATTTCAAGTTTTTTAAAAATGAAGTTTCATGTCGATGTAATGAAAACATCAAAACATTGGTAGTGGTCATGGCTGTGGAGTTTGTAGATAAACTAAAACTCAATGAACTATAATTTTAAAAGGTGAATTTTATGATTTTTAAAAATATTTTTATGGAAATAAATGTATATCACTTTTTCCTCTCCTTTGCTCCCGCTGCTTCTCCCAGGTACCCTTCCTCCAACCCCTACCATCTCCTCCACTCTCAAGTTGATAGCCTCTGTTTCTTTTATTATTATTTTTGCATATGTGTTATTTTTTAATAATACTTTCAGTCTGTCTTTCATTTTTACTTGTTTGCATCTGTCTAGCTTTCTGTCTTGAATGTTATAAGTTACCTATCTGTTTGTATCTTTCTTTTAATCATGATAAAGCAAGAGGCAATAATGGGATGGTGTAAGAACAGCTTTGCAATGACCCATCCCTAGATAAATCTAGCACCTTATTTATTCCAACTCTGTTGCTGAACAGTTTCCAAGTGTCATGTGACACAGCCATACCAATGAAGAACAGTTTCATCAAACTCAAATAGAAGAATGACAGTTTCCTGTAAAAGATAGGAGAGTGACATCCTTATAAAAAGACATTTTAAAATTCTCTGAACTTTTTCCTATTTACATTCACTAATTTTAGGGGTTTGTTTACATAATAGAAGAGAGTTGGCACTTGAGACTAGTAGGTGCAATCAGCATACACAGTTTCTTTACTCGAATAAAGGGCATATGAGTAAAATGCGGATTATTTATGGAGACACACATTGAGTTATTTAGTGTTCAATTTATAAACCAGTAGATGATTGTTACATTTGTCTTGTGCTACAATGATATGTCTTTAATTAAGAGGTGATAAGAACTCTATAGCTGCTCCACAGAGAAGAACAAATCCCTTAATATTAAGAATAGCTACCAAGTCAGGCAGTGGTGGTGCACACTGTTTAGTCCTAGCACTTAGGAGATAGAAGCAGGCAAATCTCTGTGAGTTCAAGGCCAACCTGGTCTACAAAAGGAGTTCCAGGACAGCCAGGGCTGTACAGGGAAACCCAGTCTCAAAAAAATAACAACAAAAAACAACAAACAAACCCCCAAGAAGAGTAGCCACCTCTGGCTAAGGATAGCCACAATGGAGAATGGAGTGAGGTCATTTGTAATTACTTTAGGCAACCACTGATGTAACTATCAACAGTGCTGCCCTCTGTGTCTGGCCAGAACAGTTTGTGTTGTCATGAGTACAGCAACAGGAAAGGCCTAATGCCTTTCTGATGCTTTCTAAGTAATTCTCAGGTGGTTCGCACTGAGCAGTTTTTTGATCATTTTTTAAAATTATATCGCCAAATGTGATCAAATCATCAAAGTTGGACTTTTGTATCCTAAAAGCTTTTAATGGCAACAGTGTAATCTTCTGACTAAATGTAAATAATCATATAACTGTTTGTTCCATCATAGTCAAGGAAGGAAAAAAAAAAAAAAAGATGTTGGCCGCAGCTGGCATTGACAATGAGTAAATGAGGAACACCGAAGATGAAAAACCTTTCACTTCCCCACACAGTCTGACTAGAGCATAAAAGAGGTTAATTTGCCAAACAGCATGACATTGACCCTGATGATGCTTCAGTACATTAATCTTGTGGCCAAGTGGCAGACTGGGAAACATGAGGACTCATGTTGCCTCACGCACCTTAGAAGAGCAATACATAAGCAAACGTGGAGTAAGATTCTGAAATTGCATGCCGTGTTCTATGTGGTGGTTAAGAACAGATCTTATGGAACCAGACATTCTGGGCTCAAGTTCTGGCCCTCGTGTAAAGTGAATCTGTGATCTTGGGTAGTGTCTTCAACTTTCTGAACATCACTTTCTGCATTTGTGGAATGGGATATCATAGAACCTACTTCTTGATCTCAGGAACTTTCAATTAGGAAGGTTGAATGAGTTAGGTTATACAATACTCTTTCAAACATGTCTGTCCTAGAATAAGGACTGTGCTTTTGAGTTTGTTTTTCTTATCCATCTTTCTATCTTTCTTTTTTTCTTGAATGGGGTCTTCAAGCTTAACTCAAGGTGACCCAGAAATTTAAATTCTCCTGCCTTAGCCTCTGAAATGCCAAGATTTCTATGTGCTCCCCTATGCCTTGCAAGTATTATACTGATAGTAGGGCTGTTCACATTTGACTTCTACCTTAGATTACTGTTTTGGACCCTTAAGCTACAGCCCATATTGTCTGGATGTTTAGAACAGTGAATCCTAGACCTTGAAGGATGTCTGAACCAAAACAGCAAATAGACACCAGTGCTTCTCTGAATGGAGCTGTCCCTTTGTCTTCAGAGAAATATGTCAGAAATAACAGAGGTAGTGGCATATTGCTTCCATTTCTCTAGCAGTTCAGATCTCCTTAATCTTGCATTGCTGGGCTAGTGAATCTAAATTCCCATGTAACCAATCAGATTGTATGAGTGAACATAACTTCCTGGCCCAAACCAGACTGGTACACAAATCTATGGGGCTCTCAGAGCACCTGTACAGAGACTTGGCTTCTTCTGGTTGCTTGTTGCTGATTCCCATCACTCTGATGTTTTCTTTCCTGGCTACCCATAGTTGACTCTGCACTGCACTCTGGCTTCAAAGTCACAGAGCCAATCTGGAAAACTTTTTTCTCGCGGTGTGTTTAACAACTTGGCTGGGATTACAATCCTGATGTAGTTGCAGTCATGGGCTGTAAGAGGAGTGTTTGCTGGGACAGCTGGCTCCCAAATAACCACATTAAGACTTATTATTAATTATAAATGCTTAGGCTGGTCTCCAACCAGCTCTTACAACTTAAATTAGCCCATTTTATTAATCTATGTGCTGCCCCAAGGTGCGTTTACCTCATCTATGAACTTCTAATGTTACTTCTTCTTTGTCTGGCTCTAAATTCTCTTCTTCTCAGGGTTCTCTCTGCCCCCCAAATCCTGTCTAGCTATCAGCCAATCAGCTTTTTATTAACAGTGAGAGCAACACATGTTTGTAGTGTAGAGAGGGATTATTCCACAACAATGATCAGACACTTTTACGGGTGAGTCTCTGACAGTAACATCCATTATTCTTCCAAGAAAATAAGCATGAAGAGAGCCATGGAGTTTTGAACTAACCTCTCTAGACACTTTTCTGTCCCCAAAGCAAGGGACTATAATGGACCCTAAAAGTATAGTTCCAGGTTAGTACTCAGAAAAACACCAAGCAAAGGAGCCAAGGGGTTAAAAGTGTTGGCACATTGCCAGTGAGGCATGAAGTTCTGTAAATGAAATTAACTGCTTTTTCATCATCATGATCCTGATTCAAGAGCTCTAGAAGGAAAAAGAAATTCTTTGCAGAGAATTTTCCAACAGCCTTAGAAGAATCAAATCTTAAGAAGAGTGTATATAATCTTGACATACACAGTTAGTTCTTGCAGTGAATGAAAGAACTTCAGCAAAGTTGGCTTATATGTTTGAAAAGTAAAAATGTCACCAGCTGGTCTTTCCTGAGTCTCTCAGATTCCTTCCTCCTTTTCTTTGATTGTCTGCTTCCTCTTTGGCTGAAGGAATTCCTCATTGGCAGCCTTTCATATTTCCAGACCGACTTGGCACAGAATCTTGACCCATACTTCTCAGTTTATTCCATTTGGACTCTAACAGGTATTCCAAGTGTCCATTTCAGGAATAGTTTCTAAAGCATACACTACCTTAGCCCTGTGAATTGTCCCTAGCATTGCCTTTTGGAGTGGTCCTTAAAAGTGGTCCTTAGAAGTCTATTGTTATCCAGAAAAGACAGCTGTAGGAAAGTGCAGTGGGATCTCCATGCAGATACTGAAAACACTGAAGTAAGCATCATCAACATCTGGACAATTATAAAGTTGATGAAATCTTTACTGACTCAGAGACAATACTCTGGAAACAATGGAGCCTACTGTTATCCATTCTCCGTACAGCAGATTTGGATATTTCAGTTAGCATCCCATTGTCCAGTAGGACAAGGGTTTGTTTGAGTCTTATCAGTGTTTATTGTTCTCAAAGAATTCGGAAAGTATATTATTTATAACAACTTCATCAGAATTTGGGTTCATAAAGTGGGAAACACATATACATGCACACACACACACACACACACACACACACACACACACACACATACACACATGCATACGATAAATAAAATAACAGAATACTTTACTATTACCTCACAGTCTGCGAGATAACACATACCAACAAATCAGTAACAGACCCTTCAGTTATATATGCTACTCTCTAAAAACATGTCCTACATTTTTATTGTTATAAAATGAATCAACTAACATGAAATAATAACTTCTAAATTAAGGTAGCAGCCTTATTAGCAGGGGATATATGCACAGACTACTACAAGGGGCTTGAGACCATGAGTATATAAATATGATGCTTTTCTGAATATATACAAGCTTATAGTAAAATGCTTTGTTTTGTTTTGTGTGTGTTTTATTAACCAAAAGAATGGAAATTTCCCATGGAATTGTGTCTTCTAGGAATGTCAGAAGCTAGACCTACGAAGATTCACCAACATGGCTGCCTAACCCTGAACAAAAATGACAACCAATGAGCATGCTAACATACAAGATAAGAAGTTCATGAGGCCTCAACACTAGACAAAGAACTACAAGTAATTAAGGAAGGCTGAGAGTAGGAGAAACAGTCTTCCCCAGGGAAGAGCATACCCATTGGTTATCCAATACCAAATGGTCAGCCCTGAATACATGTGTACAAGAAAAGTTTAATTTATATATTAGAACCAGAAAGAAGTTAATAAACATGATTAATAGTAAAACATAATTATCACAACAATGTGTTATAATAAACATTACATTAATGTGGTCTCCATCTCATACTATCTTACTGTAATGTATTCACACTTCTGTATTTGAGACGTGATACAATACAAGGCAGTAAATGTAGATAAGTGAAAAAAAAAAAACAGGAGAAACCAAAGGTAAGGGGAAATTACTGAACTCTTTTCTACCCTCTGTAAGGTTTTTCATGTTGCATCAATTATTTGTCCACAGATTTCTTTTGTCAATTGTAATCTTTTTGTTAACGTTTATTCTCTCCTGACTTTTAATGTTCTTTAATTAGAGCCCATAAATTAAACTTTCAGCTTCAAATAGAGGATTTAAGTTTATACTAAGTGCTGTTGATTTAAAAATTAACCTAGCCATTTCCATCATGTTGCTTTTACAGATGAGGAAATGCGGTTTAGTTATGTTATTTGATGTAGTGAAGACAATGCTTTTGTTTAATGGCAAAAAAAAAGAAGTGAGTACTTAGCCTCCTCACTCTTAGGAGTTGTTACTTCCCTTGTATGACAATTTGATTCTTTTAGTATGTTAAAAATGTGGTTCTCAGCCTTAAGTGCACATTAGCACTACCTGAGAAAGGTTATAAAGCCCCAATACCCAGGTCACATGCTTCATCAATTATTCAGAATCAGTCTACTTCAAATTATCTAACATATTCTAAAGTGCACAAAATTGAGAACTTCTGTACATGTCTGTCCATACATATGTGAAATACAGGTGTGGAAGAGAAGGTCCAGAAATTGAGCTTCACTTAGGAGTAAGTGAAAAATCAGGCCACATTTTAGAAGGCTGATTTGCAATAGGGTGCTTTTATGCATAGAAAGTCAACAGTGGATTTGTTGGTGGCTTGTATAGTTCATGAAATAAGAGAGGATAGAGACCTGAATTCAGGGGGCAGCAGTCACACTATTCGGGAACATGGAGACTATCTGAAAAGCTTCTGGAAACAGTTCTACAAGACTTGGAAACACTGTAAGTGAAGGCTACAGGGGAGAAAAATTCCAGAGCCCTGACAATTGTGCCTAGCCCAATTCTGGGAGTAATTTGTTGCCCACATGTGGTAAATTAACACTTTGAATGACAGTGTACCAATTTGCAAATTACTTCTTTCAGAGCATTAATGACTGCAGAGTATAATCACCATGGCATTATTTTATTGGCATTAGCATTAATAAATATTTCATGAACCACCAAAAATTATAGTCCCAACATTTTGAAGAATAGACATTGTTCCAAAATATGAAATCCCAACTTTAAACTCTTACCAGTGACAACACTTTCTTTAAATATTTATAAATAAAATAACAATTCATTTGAGTAGTAGATTAATTGAGATGCGTTTCAATTATACTTAATGTTAAGTAGTTTTGTTTATGTAATTATGGTCTGAAGGGCTTGAGGAATCAAGCAGCATGATTTTTAGAGCAATTTAATTGTAACATTAGGGGTTTCAAAGAGTCTCTTGGTCTCAGTTGCCTTATCTATAAATCAAATGAAATGCTTTATACATATGACAACAATAGTCTGATGAAGGCATCCCATTAAAGGTTGAGTACTACAAAGTTTTACCTTTGCACATTGTTGAGGTGTGTGTCTCTTCGTTAATTATTACATACTGCAATGAAAAGCTTCTCTGATAAGGAATGGGTGATATACTGCAATACAGGTATAGCAGGATATATGTATCAGTCATTAGGAGTCATTTTGTTGCTATGATCCTTTAGCAGAATAACAACATTGGGTTTTCCCCTAGGCCTATTACCTATCTAGTTTCAGGTTCTTAGTCACTTTGGCAATGTCGTGTACGGGTTCAATCTCACAAAGTGGGCCTGAAATCTAATCAACAAGTGGCTGGTTACTCCCATGACACCAGTGCCACTGTTGCACCGATGGATCTTGCAGGCAGGTCTCTGTTGTCACAGGTTCTGTAGCTCCATGAAGTTGGGGTCACTTTTTCCCTCCTACAACGTGCAAAGTACCTTCCAGCTCCATAAATGGTGGTCAATGGGGGTCAAGCTGTGAGTTGACTCCAAGGAAAAAGCATCTTTCAGATACCACAGCATGGACGCATATCTGAACTCACAGAGACTGGCCACACTCACAAGACCCATAGAGCTTCAAAACAGACAAAATCCCAGCACTGAAAAGTGGAAGTGGACACAGTGTCCCACCCACAATCAAGAAGCTATTTGCCACTGATACCTGCTAGGAACGAGAAAGCAGTTTTCTCCAATGGACTGTCCCTAGGTATATTAAGCACACTACAGGGCAAGCCCTATGACCTAGAAGGAGTTAGCCAACATAACTATTTTGTGTACCTTTTGTGTCATTTTATTTTCACATTTTTTGTCTTACTGATTTTTTTTTGTTTTCTTTGGTTTATCTGTTTTAATATTCTTTTTTATGTGTTTTCTTTTTGTGTTGTTTTTGAGAGAGAAAGAGAGAGTGCATGAAAGTAGATGGGTAGGAAGGTAGAGAAAATCTAGGAGAATTTGGGTTTGGGGAAAATATGATAAAATTATGTGGAAAAAATAAAAATTAGAAAAAAGTAGTCTGAATAAGATACTTTCCCATATTATGGCTTCTTTTCCTGTTCACTAGCACTGCTGTGATTTTACTTTTTCCTCTTTTTAAAACTGGAAATATTTTTTTTCCCTCAAACAATGTACCTTGATTATGGTTTCCCTCCCTCTACTCCTCCCTCCTTCCCCTCCCGCCACATCCACTCCCATTCTATCTCTCCTTAGAAAGCATGGATTTCTAAGATATAACACCAAACATGACAAAGAAAAACATAATAAGGTGAAGCAAAAAACTTGTATATCAAAGTTAAACCCAGCAACACAAAAGGAGGAAACAAGTCCAGACAACAGGCAAAAGAGTCATAGACCCACTTGTTCCCAAAGTCAAGAGTCCAGTAAAATACTAAGCTAATAGCTACAGCTATACTATATAAGCAGAGGACCTGGTGCAGACCCCTGTAGGCCCTGTGATTGCTGTGTAAATCTCTGTGAGCTCATATCTGCCTTATTAGTTGACTCAGAAGGCTTTGTTCTCCTGGTGGCCTCCATCGTTCTGCATCCTTACAATTATTCTGCATCCTCTTCTGCAGGATTCCTTGAGCTCTGAAGGGAGGAATTTGATTGAGACTTCTGATTTAGACCCCCCTCTCCCTCTCCCTCTTCATATCTCTCTCTCTCTCTCTTTCTCTCATATCTGGCTGTGGGTCTCTACATCAGTTCCCAGCTGCTTCCAGATGAAGCCCCTCTTATGATGACTTGAGAAAGTGCTGATCTATAAGTAGCATAGACTATAATTAATAATCATTTTATTGATTTTTAAAAAAAAACAGTTGTGTTTGGTTTTACCCAAGATCTCTTGGCTACCCAATCTCTGGTTCTTGGTTACCCAAGCACTGTCGGATATGAGTTCCTTCTTGTGGAGTGAGCCTTATGTCAAATGAGACACTGATTGGCTATTCCCACAAGTTCTGTATCACCATTGCCCTAGCGTATTTTGTAGGCAGGATAGATTTAGGCCCAATGTTTTGTGGCTAGGTTGTTATCCACTTTTCTCTTTCAGTAGCATGCAGAGTACCTTCGTGCACTGAAGAGATTAGAACATAGTACTGGTGAAGGATACATGTAGGCACCAGCGTGGCTTCTCCATGTTCAATGAAATGTGTGGACATCGCTGTCATTTTGGGAAGAGCAACCCTTTGTCTTAGCATCAGCCTGGGATGTTTGGGAATTTCCCCAGGACTCCCTTGGCCAACAACTCAACTGAATGCAATCCAGTTCTGCCACCAGAAGCGTTGCTTGGCTACAAGAAATAGCCAGTTGAGACTACATATCTCCCATTACTAGGAGTCCTCATGGAATATAAAACTTTCAAGAAGGAATATATTACAAAGTATTAGAGAAAATCAACATATTAAATTTCCAGCAAATTGAGAAGATTGCTGCCTGGGTCTAAGAAAAAAGGAAACCAATCATAAAACTATCCTTGAGTCTTTTTTCATCCATAGTTGTATAAAAGTCCCTGAACCTTGTAGTGGCAAGTTAAACCCTTTCTCTAATATTTTTAGAGTATTCTTTGATATATATGATTTTGTTCCCATTTTCTTTTTTTCTGTTTCTTTTTATTGAGAATAGATTCTTCTCTTATATAATACATCCCAACCACAGTTACCCCTCCCTCCACTCCTTCTAGCTCTCCTCTACCTTCCCTCTCCCCTAGATCCATTCCCTTCTGTTTCCTTTCAGAAAACAGCAGGCCTCCAAGAGACAACAAGTAAACATGATAAACACAAGATATAGTATGACAAGAAGAAGGTCCTCATATGAGGCAGGACAAGGTAACTCAATAGGAGGAAAAGAGACCCAAGAGCAGGCAAAAGATTCGGAGACACACCCATTTCCACTGTTAGGAGTCCCAACAAAACACCAAGCTAACAGCCATAGTATACACACAGATGACCTGGTATAGACCCACACAGGTCTTATGCTTGCCACTTCAGTCTCTGTGAGCTCATATCAGCTCTGCTTTTCCATTTTCATGTTTAGAGAGCAGACTTTCCTTTGATAGGTTATTAAAGAGAATTTACAAAAGAAGTTGTATGCTTCACACAAATGTGAGGCATGCAATACAAAAAGTGGTACTTTCTTTTTGGCATTTTTTTTCAGATATCTATTCCACAGTGGCTGTGTATGCATGTGAGTAAAATGAATGAATTATTAGGAAAGATTGGCTTGATGAAGTGCAGCAATAAAGGCCAGCAAGAATGAGAGTGATTCAGCCTTTTATTTTAAGCTCCTCCGATGCTATAATACCAGAGAAATAGTCACAGTAAGAACAAGCCCACAGCCAGCACCTCTTGCCACTGGAAAAGATTCTGCCAGATTTCTTAAGGAATTATGAAGTGAACCTGACAAAATAAGCCAAGCTATCACACATCAGCAAGACAGGTCTGAGTGGCCGGTGAGCACCATTTCACAGACACCTGTCATTTAGACAAGCAAGTGGGGAGACTGTGTAAGATGTAAGTGCAAATAATAAAATCCCTGTGTCATGAGCCATTAGGGAACTTAAGAACCCTTTTTAGGGTACAAATAGATTTAAAAAAAAAACCTAGATTGTTAAAGGTATGATACTGAGGTCTGATTTTTAAAATATTGCAAAATTATCAGAAATAGTAAGAATAACTTGAGTCATTTGACTTGTGGGAAATAAATTATTTGACCCCCAATTTGCTTTGATAGAACTTACATCTTAAAACACAAAAGGAAAACACATTGAACAAAATAAATGAGCTACTATATACTGTGTTGAAAAGGAATATGTGATGGAAAATGGAGAAATAAAGAGTCTAAGGTTTTAGGTTTATTGAGAGGATAAAATAGAATAGTCAGTATAAGCCTCATCTAAATGTGATGTGTGAACCAAGACTGGGGAAATCGGAGGGCATCTGCCCAGGGAACATGGAGAGGCAGAGAGGGCAAGAGAGCCAAAGTTGTGCAAAGTCAGAATGAGTGGTTCCCTGGGAATGGCAAGAAATGTGGTGTAGAGGAAGGACTAAGAAGCACTGAGCAGAAGAATGTAAGTCAACATGAAGGTCAGAATATGGCGTAGGTGTAAACAAGTCACATGATCAAATCAGGACTAGAAGCCATCTTGAAGTCTTCACCTTTGCCTCGCATGATGAAGAAATTACATTATTGCCACAAAGCAGCCCAAACTTCTGTGTTGAAAATAGTCTAGAGTGGCTGGAGAAACGCTCGTGGGTTAAGAGCTTATGTTGCTCTTGTAGAGGAGTGGAGCTGGGTTCCCAGTACCCATGTCAGACAGCTCGCAGCTGCTTATTACTAGAACTCCAGAATCTGTTGCCCCTTTCTGGGCTCCCCAGGTACCTGCACTCACACCTGCCCATATTCTCCTCCCACATATACATATAATTAAAATTTAAAAATAAATTTAAGAAATAGACTGGAAATTTAAAAGCTAACCTTCTAGGAGGCTGTATATACTGCAGGAAGAGAAAGTAGCGCCGCTCTGATATAAACACAATCGTCATGGAATGTGCTCTGAGCTTGCTACATCTGAAGTGGGGGAGGGGTTCTGTGGTATGTTTCTTATACTCCCCCCACCCCTGGTTAATGTGTGTCCAAGAGCACATAAAATATGGTACATCTTTTGGAAGAAGAAAAATGACTTATCCAAACTCAGAGATTCACTTCCACTCTCTTGAAGTATCTCTTTCTAAGAATCACGGCATTTTCAATTATTTTTCTTTAAATTCAGGCTCTTGTTTTCCTCTCTGAATTTAAAGCCATATCAATATTACTTTACTCTAACCTGGGCTATAATTCCTTGCTTCAAAATACCTGCCAGTTTCCACTTGGTCATATGCTATTTCCTCAAATCAGTGTTTCCTATATTTAACCTGTCAACACCCAATTTAATTGTCTCAGTCAAAGCGTCCACAAGTCCGTCAGCTGCTCTGGTCTGAAATCAGAAGCCTCTTTGAGTCATAGCACTTTATCTCATCTGCCTTGGCTGTCTTTGAATAGTTTTAATAATTACTCCGAAGCATGTCTTGTATGAATTATGTCTTCTGTTTTTTGGCATCTACCACCTACAACACATCTCACTCCATGTTGCTCCATCCTAACTAAAGCTAATAAACAACATTTTGTTGACATATAAAATATTTCAATGAACACAATATAAGCTGTCATTTAGAGGGAAGAAATCAAAAGTTTGTAAATATTATTTAAAAGTATCAGAGAAAAATATCAATACTTTTGATTTGGTGAAAACTGAAATTACCGTTTTAGAAAATGTAGATGTATAAAAATATTGACAAGCCAGAAGAATGAAAATTACCCAATTTTTATATGGGTCAGAAGTTTGAAGTGATTTTCTTTGGGACAAAATTGAAATGATAATAAGACCACATCCTGTTTTGGACCCACTGAAGGAAGACTATGGTCCTTTTCCAGCTCCCTGTGACACCTATACATTTAACTCATGCATTCCTTCCACCTTCAAAGGCAACAATGGCCTGTATAGTCTTAGTAACATTTTCTATCCATGTACTCACTCTTTTGACCCTTTATTCCCTACATTTGACTGGTCTTTTTATTCCACCAAGAATACAAAATTATTCCAGGATTCCAGAACAGAAACCTTATTTCCAGATTAACTAATTAGCAATGGCGACTGTATCCCATTTCCTCTTAGCATGTAATATGTAACTTAGTAACATATATCACAATGTATTCACAGGTTTTAGGGATTATGGTGTGGATGTATTTGGGGGCCCATTATCTTATCTACAATAATATATTTCAAATTGTTTAAATATATACACACTTTCATACATACAAAACTATTCAAAGGCTAGATATCAGTACCTAATCCATAGGTTTGAATAAAACATACTTTTTTTCATGTAATATTTCATATCTTCTAAATCTCAGTAATGACCATAAAGATCAGGAAAAGAAGCAGAACTATTTTAGTGACTCTAATTTTGCTGTTATATCCATCTGAACCTCTTTCTATGACTTTTAATGTTAATATTTCCCAAGTTGATAAATCAGATTTTCACTTGTGTGTTTTTGCTTCTGGTTTTCTCTTGCTGGTTTTCTTTTACATGACTTTCCTTTCATAGATGCCCAGCCATCCTTCAAAATGAAGAGTTTTAACTTCAAAGCTTCCTTAGATCAGCACAGCATCCCCTCATCTGAAGTTCTATAACACAGCTTATACCATGAAATTTAACCAAGTGCTAACCATTGAGGTTTGGAATGTAGTATTTGGCCCTACCAATGAGATGGGAAATGTAGATGCTTGGTAATGCAAAATACCCCCAAATTGTTCTCTGAAGTGTCACTTGAAATCTGATGGCAATGTAGTACACACTTAAAAACATTTGTCAAATATGTTTCTGAGATTTTTTTTTTTTTGAGTGATGTTTTTGGATTGAAGTCATTTTAATTCATTTTTAGCTTTTTTTTTAAATTTTCTCAGTGAATCCCATTTTGTACACGAAAACAATTCCATTGTCTTTATCTCTTTGCCACTAAATCCTGAAAGTCACCACACTGTCTACCTATCAAATCTCTCTTCCCTGTTTCCTGATCCCCTTTACTGAGCTATAAATGTGATTGTCACCTGCAATTAAATAAAACTTTCTGGAGCTTTGAATTCCCTTCCACTGACTTCTTTCTCTTGACCCATTAGCAGCCAAGTCCCTTAAAACCCATGTTCCTAAAATAAATAAATAAATAAATAAATAAATAAATAAATAAATAAATAAACCCATGTTCCCTGTTTTAATTCTCAAAGCTGCCTCTCAGATTTTCTTTAGATCTCTACCATAACACTGACACTCCGACAAGTAACCAATAATGTTTGATAGGCAATGGACCGCTTGTTTGCCTTTTGCTTTATTCATTTTGTTTACTTTGTTGTTGATTTTTGATTTTCACAGGGTCTCATAGCCCAAGCTTAAGTGGAACTCTATATAACCAGTGCTTCAACTTGTAACCTTCGTGCCCCATTCACTCAAAAGCTAGAGTTAAAGATATGTAATATCAGATCTTGCAAATGAATTATTTTTATTTATTTATTAAAATTTAATATAAAATTTAGAAGTATTTATTTTACTATTTTATGTGCATTGGTGTTTTGGCTTCATGTATGTCTATATGTGTGTCTTTGAACCGTGTGTGTCTGGTGTCCCCAAAGTTCAGGATATCACCTATGACTGGAGTTACAGACAGCTGTGAGAAACCTTGTAGGCACTGGGAATCATATCAGGATCTTTGCAATCGTGACAGATGCTCTTAACCACTGAGCCAAATTTCAAGCCCTGTGAACTAGTTTTAGTTTCTGACTCACTTAGTTACTTAGCAGAACTTGATACTGGTGACCATTATCTGCTTCTTGACACTTTTGCTTGACTTCTAAAATTTCCTAAGTGGGCTCAGGTCTTGTTCCTAAGTGGTCATCTGATGAATGTTAAAAAACATAAAAAATAAAAAATGACCATTCTTAATGGTACTCTTTTTGATCATGGGAAGGTCTCATATTCTGACAACTAGATCTTTGTAATGTTTAGGAACATATACCGTGTCTATTTAAGTGGAGAAACTGAAGTGTTGACTATATTTAATTTTAACAAATTTCAGCTTAAGCTGAAAGTATATGGCAGCAGCTCAGTATTATCAATCATAGTTCTTGAGTCTTTTTTGGCAAGAACTTCTCAAACAAACCCAAAGAGCACCTGATAGTTAAAACTGTCAACACCAGGGTTTTATTTTGTGTGTTCATTTAAAATAGCAAGAGCCCACTCAATTGACTGGGCTCTTTATTACAGGTATTGAACGGGTTTGGAGAGATGGTAATATTTCTTCTTTCTTCTTACAAAGAGATAGGCTGAAAAGGAGGGTACCATGAGACTTGAAGCAGGTTGACAGGACTGCTCAATGCTCAGCATATGTAACTCCCATCACCCAGAAACAATACACTTATACCAGTTGGGTAGGTCAAATGTTTGGGGGCATGATGCAAGAATGAGAATTTTGAATTTTAGGTGATTGCCATGGTATCTGTGGCTTAAATTTAAAGCAGAAGTTACTTGGTCATGTTTTAGAAGTTTTTCATGCCATGCTGTTTCCATTTCTTTGGTTTCATCTTATATATCACTACTTTCCTCTTTTCACTGTATTTTATCCTATTGGTGAAGTCATAATAAACTACTTGTATTTAGGAATTCCTGTTCATTAATAATTTATGTGCCAGATACCTGTGATGCATGTGTTCTTTTCATTTTTGTATGATTTTATAAGGTGAAAACATCACTTACTTTTTTACAAATTAAGAATCTGAGCCTTAGTTTAAATAATTTCATTATTTTTGTTTTACCAATAATTAGTATTTCAGTAGGAAATACTAACTGTACAGGTGCAACATCAATAGATCTTCAAAACTTGATCAGATCAGATAAACACATAAGTAATATAGTAGGCAATGCCATACATACAAAAGTTCATTAGGATTCATTTAGCATAATTCATGTGAAGATGATTGATTGGGAAAGAAGGAGAATGGAATGTGTGAATAAAAGAAAATGGATACACAAAATTTAAAATAATTATAATATGGCATAGCTTAGTGATGGGAAGAAAGAGAGACAGAGAGAGAGAGAGAGAGAGAGAGAGAGAGAGAGAGAGAGAGAGAGAGGAGAGAGAGAATCCCACTAGCGTTAGACTACATTAATAAGAGCAACTGTGAACCTCCCTCTGTTGTTTTACATACGAAGCTAAAACAGTTGCTTTTTAAGCAGGTTACCCAACATAAACACTAGTTGTCAAACGTGGGCATATCAGTGGCATCCTTAGTGTTGTCCATAATGTGCTCAGGTTACAGTAAGGAGCAAGGACAGTAGGGACTTTTGCCAGCTCTGATTTGCTCAGTATTATGTCTGTCTACTCCATGTTTATTTTTAAGCATTGTTTCCTCATAAAACCAAAATCTATAAAGACATAAAATAGTTTGTAGTTAATTTTCTTGGTATAGTACTTCATTTATTCTTGTGACAAAATCATCTTTTTCTTTTAAATGTGTATGTCAGAAATTGTATTTAGTTCTTTAATAAGCATAAACTCTTTCTGATGGGTATGGAGTATATGACTTTCTTAATGTCTGGTTGTTTACCATCAAAGCTTATCATGGGTCCTGCTGAATTTAGTCCTGATGTCTAGAACAATCAAATAGGTGTTAGCACATACGGATCATTGCAATGATGTTAAGTTAAACCACGAAAGTTTAAACTATAGCTCTGTAAGCTAGAAAGTGAAAGAAGAATGATGCTCTCTGCGAGATACTTGTTCTGTATCAAATTATTTTTTAATATTTTTATCAATATTTTGCTTTTCTTGATGTTTTTCTGAATTTACATTTCTCACCAAAATGACTGGCCTAAGGACAAAAGTGATATCAAGTGCAAAAAAATTCAACATTATTTTTCTTTGTTGTTGTTGATTAAATCTGGTTCTAATACTGAGAAGAATTTCAAAATATGACCCTAGAGCAAGGCAGAAAGCAAAAGTCAACATGTTTCCCAAGGTATTAAAGCTATCAGAAGGAAGTTCTAGTATTTCCTTATATACACACAACGTAAAATGAATCAAGATATGATGTCATGCTTTATTGCAATCTTTATTTTCATTACAATTCACACAGTTCGTCAAGGTCAAAATGACATTAGTCTTACAAAAAATGTGGGATTTGAGTTACATCAATCATTTCTCTTTAGAAAACAAACCATGAATTTTCACAAATTCAGGGCATAATTCTAGGGAACAGATGGTCTCAAAATTCAAACACAAGTGGCAATATTTCTCTTTTTTAAAGCTTCATTGGAAAAAGTTAACTTTTGTAGTTATGTTGAAAAAAAAATGCAAAGACCTGGGCAGACAGTCCTTTTTTCTTTAGAAGTTGTAGAGGCCCTTTTTTCAGCAGTGTGATTCCCTGACATCCCCCCACTCTGCCATTCTACTAAATTTCCTCTCACATCTTCTATACAGCCCCCTCCCACATACACAGGACAGAAGCCGAACAAGTGGAGAAGAAAATGATGAGAGTAATGCCGAGGGAAGACAGCGGCGTGGTTAACATCACAAGATCAGAGGGAGCCCAGAAGCAGAACCTGGAAAAATCCTTTCACAGCATGCAATATAGAACAAAAATCCCCAGAAAACTCAAATACTACTATTATCATGTTTCAAAACAAGAAAGCTAAGAAAGGTGACAAAAGGACCCAAGAAAGGATTGGACATACTTTCAGCCACCTGTGTGCCGGGGGAAAGTTTTCATCAGATTCCTTTAATTCTTTTCTTTGATGTATAAGCCCAATCAAGACAATAATATGTCCTTGAACCAAAATGAATCTCCTGTGATAGGCTATCACTCTGGGTGATAAACAAAGCGTTTAAAGACATAAACTAGCTCTGTAGGTGGCCTTCACTTACTCCAAGAAAAGCTTTTGATTAAAATAAAAATGTATGTAGGCATAAAGTTGAAGGAAGTCACCCACAAAGTTTTATTTCATTTGGAAGACATAAACACGGGAACAGGACCTCTTTACCATCTCCACAAAGGTGGACAGATTGATCAAACCAGTCAGGGAGTAGAAAGGAAACAACTTCCCTTCAAGTGCCTCCGTGTTTTTCAGTTTTAGGAGATACCATCAAGTGTCCAAGAGCCTCTGCATAATTCTTTTCTGCAGTGTCCCAAACTTACTCGACAGCAGACAGGAGCATCTGTTCAATGGGCTTAGTTAGGAAACGGGAAAGCAAGTTTGACTTGAAGGAAGTCTGTCACTTCTGACCTAAATGCAATCTATTTTGAGGCAGCCTTCTCAGATCAAGAGATGAATACTGGGGAAAGCCACCAAAGAGCAGGCAAGAGAACGAAGAACAATGGGAAGAACAGCGGAGAAATTGGGGCCAGATTTCAGCACGAAGAAAAGTTCTGACGGGGAGGAATTTCTTCTCACACATACCTGTAGACGGTGCCCATAAAACCAGAATTGCTTGCTGTCCAGTGTGAATGAAAAATATGGAGACGCTACTTAATGTCCAATGTTTAAACAAAGCCAATATAACTGTTGTAGAGAGGACCATCTTAGACAGAGTCCCCTTAGGTCTCTGATGAAAAAAAAAAAAAGTCTAAAAACAACTGGAGATAGAGGCACAACCATCAGCAGTAGTTTCTTAGTTTTCTCAGCTCAACTGTTTTGGTAAGAGAAATCCAAAATTGAGGGCACTGGTACTAGACTCTCCATTTAATTTATCAGTGTGTCAGAATGCTTCCAGGAGGCATAAAATAATGTCCAACAAAAAACATTCACTTAAGATCTTCTTAAACAGCTACAAGGGAGAGGGGAGCACAGAGTTACTGAAATTTGGGTGAGAAGGGTTTCTTATTATATATTAGGGAAAGCTCAAAAAAATGTAAACCATGAGTAGACCAGCATTTTTAAGCTGCCACTTTGTTTTGCAGGTGAGTTTGGTGGCATGTAGGGGAAAGATGTTCCTCTAGAGTTTTATGCAGTAAATTTTTTTTATAAAATGCCTTATTTTTCCTTCAAAACTTATATATTAAAATTTTAAACATTGGAAATTAAAGACATGATGAAATGCCTGGGTTTAAATTCTGTCCTCCTGTAGAATCTAAAAATTAAATATTACCTTCTCATTTAGTGTTTTGCACTGAAATAAAAATGAACATAATTAGAAAATTGAACTCAAATTCTTCTGTGATTCTAATTAGCAGGCCAATCCTGCAAATTGTGTGCAATCAGAAATTAATAATTCTTTATTTGTCTTAATAATAGAGGACGAGGGTGGCAAGAATAACTTAAATCAATATGAATTACCCAAATCTATTTAAATCAATGCTTTTCATTTTTTCACTTATCCAATAATTCATATTTTAAAAAATTAAGTTTTGATAAGCACAGACACCTATAAATATGCTAACAGCCATTACTGTGTGTTTCTAAATGTTATATAAAATATACTTGAAGTGTGAAAAAAGTGTTAAGTGCCTGGAGGAAGAATCAAAGACATTCACAGTTAATTTGACCATATCAATTTAAAACTTTAAACATATTTGGCCTATAAACATTTTGGCAAGCTTTTCCTGACACAAAATATAAAAACTAGAAATACAGAACAAAGCACCAACAGTGTCCTAAACTCACCAGTTGGATAAAAAACACACTTCAGTATTAATATGTTTTTGGGAAAAAGAAACAAGGAATGAGAGAGCAAGTTAGAGGAGAGAGAGACAGAGACAGAGACACAGGGGATGACTGTGGAAACAATCTCTAGATAAGAAGAAATATTTTATGAAAATGGATATTAACCTTTTTTATAAAAAGCAATTATTTGTTATATGAAGGACACATTTTGGCTCCTAATACTTATTGTAACATTTTTCCAGTTAGCCATTTTCTCAATAATTTAGTGGGTTTTGTGTGTTTTGCATTCAGCTGTTAAAGTTTTTGAGAATATAAATTACTTTTTCTTAATGATTACTTCCATTGTGTTTAAACATAAAATATCAGTAATGATTTATATCGAAGGCACAGTTCTGTGTAGATGTGATCTTTGAAGTAATAATTCTTATGTATTTAACTTCAAATTTTCTTTATTCTGTAAAATTGTTAACAACTCCAAAAATCTTAGATTTTTGACACAGCATAGTTTTTAATAAGCCGAAAGATTACAAAAACAATGTTTCTGTGAGTCTTATACAAATGCCTTCAAAGTTAACTTCTTACATGATGAATTCATCAAAACCAAATAACCAACATTGGCCCTTCGTTGTTCATCACATTCTAGACTCTGTTTGGATTTTGCCAACTTCTCCACTAAAAATTTTCCACTCAAATTAAATTCACCGTATGAATGCTAGTAGCTGAACTGGAAGTACAGCAACTGCTTTTCACCACTGAGACATCTATACTGACCTCATCATCAATTCAAAAAGCTATTATAATGTTCCTTCATTTTCCATAAATAAACACATGAAGCTGCATTTTTTTCCTTCTACACTCCAACTAAAACACCATGTTGCAACAAATTTAAACCATAGGCAGACCTTAGACTGACTCCTCTATTGATCTAGACAGTTTTGTGAAACTGTAAAACAATGAAATCTTTCTTTTTTTAATTAAGAATTTTTTTACTCATTCTACATACCAATCACAGATCTCCCTCTCTTCCCTCCTCCTGGGCCCCCAGGCTTGTCCCCCAACCCACTCCACATTCTCTCCCCCTGAAATGGTAAGGCCTCCCATAGGAAGTCAGCAGCGTCTGGTACATTCAGTTGAGGCAGGTCTAAGGCCCTCCCCCTGCATTAAGGCTGTGCAAGGTGTCCACCATAGGTAATGAGCTCCAAAAAGCCAGCTCACACACCAGGGATGGATCCTGATCCTATTGCCAAGGGATCCCTTAAGCAGACCAAACTACATAACTGTCTCATTTATGCAGAGGGGCTAGTCCAGTCCCATGGGGGCTCCACAGCTATTGGTCTAAATTTCATGAGTTCCCACTAGCTTGGTTCAGTTGTCTCTGCAGGTTTCCCCATCATAATCTTGATGCCCCTTGCTCATAGAATCCCTCTTCCCTCTCTTTGACTGGACTCCTGCAGCTCAGCCTGGTGCTTGGCTGTGAGTTTCTGCATCTGCTTCCATCAGTTACTGGGTGAAGGCTCTATGATGACAGTTAGGGTATCACCGATCTGATTACTGGGGTAAGCCAGCTCAGGCACCCTTCCCACTATTCCTAGTAGTCTAAGCTGAGGTCATCCTTGTGGATTCCTGGGAACTTACCTAGCAGCAAGTTTCTCCCTATCCCCATGATGTCTCCCTCTATCAAGTTATCTCTTTCATTGCCCTCCCACTCCATCCCTGTTCCAGCCTGACCATCCTGTTCCCTTATGTTCTCATCCCCCTTTCCCTACCCTCTATTGCTCCTCTTCACACCCAGTTTACTCATCTATTTCCCCTTGCCAGGGTGATTCATGTGTCCTTGTGAGGGTCCCCCTTGTTAGCTACCTTTTCTGGAGCTATGGTTTGTAGTCTGGCTATCCTTTGATTTACATCTAGTATCTAATTATGAATGAGTACACACCATGTTTGTCTTTCTGAGTCTGGATTAACTCACTCAGTATGATATTTTCCTAGTTCCATTCATTTGCCTGCAAATTTTATAATGTCATTTTTTGTTTTTTGTTTTTTGTTTTTTGTTTTTTTTACTGCTGAGTAGTACTTCATTGTGTATATGTACCACATTTTCTTTATCCATTCTTCGGTTGAGGGGCATATACTTTGTTTCCAGGTTCTGAATATTATGAACAATGCTGCTATGAACGTAGTTGAGAATGTGTCCTTGTGGTATGATTGAGTATTCCTTGGGTATATGCCCAAGAGTGGTATTTCTGGGTCCTGAGGTATATTGACTCCCACTTTTCTGAGAAACTGCCATACTGATCTCCAAAGTAGTTGTATAAGTTTGTACTCCACCAACAGTGGAGGAGTGTTCCCCCTACTCCACATCCCATCTAACATAAGCTGTCATCAGTGTTTTTCATTTTAGTCATTCTGACAGGTGTAAGATGGTATCTCAGAGTAATTTTGATTTGCAGTAAAATCTTTCTTGAAGTGTTTTGTTTAGGATATATTGCTTGTGATCAAATAATAAGATTTCTTAGGAATTTGTTCTTGCTATTTTGGCATGAGTCAATTAACTAGATTTTCAAAATCTATTGTAAATATCTAATGAGGAAACTATGGAAAGTTATAACCATCAAAAAATATTTTTGCCCTGGTTTACTTTTCTGAAACCATTTAAGGATTTGCACTAGTTTTGAACCATCTTAACCATTTGTCTGTTTCCAGGTCTTTGCTTTTGCTTTCCTTCTGGAAGGAACATTTTCCTCCTAGTCAGTAGAATGCATCTTTCCCTCATTTCTTTCAGGTTTACCCCACCAGAAATGCCTTCTTTGACTATTCTAAAAAGAAATAAAGAAAGAATGAATGAATGAAAGAAAGAAAAAGAAAGAGAGAGAGAGAAAGAAAGGAAGGAAGGAAGGAAGGAAGGAAGGAAGGAAGAAAGAGAGAAAGAAAGGAAGGAAGGAAGGAAGGAAGAAAGGAAGAAAGGAAGAAAAGAAAGGTAATCATAGGCTGGAGAGATGGCTTAGCTGTTAAGAGCACTGGCTGTTCTTCCAGAGGTCCTGAGTTCAATTCCCAGCCACCACATGGTGGCTCACAACCATCCATAGTGAGATTTGGTGCCCTCTTCTGACCTGCAAGCATATCTGTAGGCAGAACACTGTATACATAATAAATAAATAAATCTTTTTTTTTTTTTAAAAAAAAAAAAAGGTAATCACAACCTGTTCCACTATAGCAGTCTTTATTCCATTCATTATGCTTAATTAAAAATATTAATTATGTGCATTTATGTGTGCCTGTATAGGAGTATGAACATGTTATTGCAAGTGCCCTCAGATGCCAGAACAGGGTGTTGGATCCTCTGCAGCTGGAGTTATAGGTGGCTGTAAACTGTCTGTCTTGAACACTAGGAACTGAACTCCAAGAGTTGTACATTCTCTTAACTGCTGAGCCATCCCTTCAGCCGAGTTCCTTGTTTTTGTTGATTATGCCTTTTTGTTTTCATTGTTGGGCTGACTTTTGTGGTTGTTGTTATTTTTTTTACATATTTGCCATCACATACTAATATGTCTACATGTGTATTGTCTCTTTCTTCTGGAGTATAATCCTCTAGCAACAGACTTTGATTGAAAGTATTTTATCATAACATTATATCTTTTGTAAATTTTTTATGTATGTCAAAAATTCTAATGGAGACATTAGTTGTGGTAGAGTATACCTATCATACCTTTGTTGGGACATGTAGGATCACAAGCAATTCTTTAAACATTTTTTTTTGTTATTTGATATTTATTAAAATCAGCAGGATTTTGAAAGCTGTATTTTTTCCCAAGAAGAAAAATAGACTTAGAATGTAAAATATTAGTTGAGGTCACACAATCTCAGAAAGAAAAATAGAAAAATTTTCTCTCTTAAATGATGAATCTACCAATAATATATGAATATATGTAAACAGTGGCACACGTGGATACCGTATAATACATAGAAAATATAACAAGAAAGGATAACTATTAGGGGATGTTTAAGGACTTATGCAGGCAATGGACGTGAGTTGTGAAAGAGAGCATAAAGCCAATTGTTTTTGTAGTTGGAACTGTCATGGAGTTTTCATTTAGGGTGGTGAATAAGTGCATACAGAAATATTTAATGGTGTAAGTGTAACAACCAGTGTGGAACTCCACAGCTTTAAAATGACTTTTCTAACTGTATAGAAGGTTACTGAGTCTTATAGAATGTGAATCTGATTAATTTTTGTGTGTGATGTCCATTTTATTTGCAAGGTTTTTGGATAATAGAATTTTACAAAATAGTTTGAAAATACTGTGTATCTTCGAAATTGCTGTGTGGAGGAGGGTAAAAGTAGTGAAAGTACACAGTATATTTGTTGAAAGTGACGATTTTACCTGAGATCCGATTAATAAACATCTGCCTCCCAAGGGCTGGGATTAAAGGCGTGCGCCACCACTGCCCGGCAAAAGTAAATAATTTAAAAATAAATTTTGGAAATGTTTCTAGGACTACTGGTCTGGGAAATCTAAAAGTAGAATCTTAAATATCTGAACCATAGACAGTTCTAGAAAAATAAGATATCAGAATGAGAATGCCTTTCAAAGATTATAACCACTAACTTGAGATTTGTTGGAATAAAAGAGCAGCTTGAGTGGTAGGTCTTAGAAAATCCTATATTTCTGTCAACTTTTGTCAAGAATCTCAGGTTGAAAAGAACCTGTCCACTGACCTCATCTTCATAAGGGTGCTGTTTTTATCTGCAAGATGTACAACACCAGAAAGGTCTGGGAAGAGATTCTTGGCTTTTTACTTGGGGAAAAGTTTGTTGAAGGATGTATTTTTGATGTTTTTCTAATTTATCCCTAACTTTCTATGTAGGTCTAATATATATAGCTTATTATAATTCACATTACAAATAAGTGACAATCGGGGAGAAAAGCACACAGTATTAGAAAAGAAAGTCCTTCAAGGTCTGATTGCATTGTCCTTCACTAATTGTGCTTAACAATTCATTCAAAGTTTGAAACCTTTTTAAAAATTCTGCTTTACATCATTTATAAATAACAATAGAAAATTAAAGGCTATATGTTGTATTTTGAGTTACTGCACTCTCTTCTTAAAGAAAATTTTCTTATAATGCTTACAATGTTATCAATGATAAAAGAATGTTTATTGGATTCTACCTGTATTATTTCTTACCTTTTAAAAGTACTATATCTCAGATGGCTTTGGTTATCTCAAATAAAAATAGTATTTTGCTTTTAGTATTGAAAGAGCTGAAGTACTTTAAAACTAAGCTTGCTGACTGCCTATCCCTCCTGCCTCTAATCTGTCCATCCTCCCCTTCCATGAACTCCCTTTTATCTCCTGCTCTAGAGAAGTTTGGATTTCGAGTAATTATGACCCATATATCAGAAAACAATATTTGATACATGGCAAGAATATGTGTTCTAAGTTCACTGAATTATTGAGGCATGAAAAAAAGTTCTGAGGTTGGCTATATAACCAATAGTGTCATAAAATCAATAAATTTGCTATCTGAATAGAAATGAAGATCTCAGAATGAATTCTAAAATTTAGGTGTCTTGTATAGCCTTGTAGATGAATCATATTCCATTCAATTTCCATGCTTATATTTAAGTTTGCTTTCATTATGATGCCCTTGCATATTCTTAATCTAGTCTTTTAAGCTAATTATTTCTCTACTCCAAACACACAGCAATTTGGAAAACAACATATAGAGGGAGAAGCAGGGTGCAGGAGGAAAAGAACAGAGAGGGGGGGGAGAAGAGAAGATGAAGAAAGTCATTTATAAAGTTGAAGTACGAAGGTTGTGAATTTGAGGCCAGTCTGGGCTAAATAATGAGTTTCAAGCCATTAAGACTTTGTCTCAGAAAACCTGAAGCCAAACACCAAAATAACAAATTAAATCAGAGCAACAATAACAAAAACCAAGCTAAGTGACTCTGGAGAAGAAAGTGGAGTATACCACACTGAATGAATGTGAGGTTGTAGAAACTTAATTTACATTTATAAAAAGATGATTCCACATAATGTAGAGAACTTACCAGAACCTCCTTGGTTCTTAACACAGATTTCTGGATGTTTTAAATATGCTCTGCTCCAACTGTGCACTTGGGACCACAATTGGTTCAAAGACACATACTTTGAGAGGTAGAAGGAAGCCAAGAACAAATCTTATCCAGTCATTGACTTTCCTAGACTTCGTGGTATACAAGAATGTTTGCATAATGAATATTACTGGAGAGAGATGACATCTTCTTCTGGATCACAGACCATGATTGTTTATTTTCCAATAAGTCAATTATCTCCAGTCAGCACAGAAGTGAATTGTAGCCGTAGACAACTCAACACTTAGCATACAGGAATTGCTTGTTTGTCTTTGTATAAAATCTGAGGTATGGGGTCTGGTACAAATTCTCATACTCTAGACCAGTGGTTCTCAAACTTCCTAATACTGAAATCCTTTGATGCAGTTTCCTCATGTTGTGGTGACCCCCCAACCATAAAATTATTTTTGTTGTTACTTCATAACTGTAATTTTGCTACTGTTTTAGGTGACACCTGTGACAGAGTTATTTGTCCCCCACAGGGGTCGAGGGCCACAGGTTTGAGAACCACTGCTCTAAACAGTCCTGCTATTGTTAGTAGTATCTCTTTTTTTGTGTATAACTCTGAGACTTTTATCTTCTGCTAGTTTCCACAACTAACATTTAATTGAAAATATGCTCTTACATCCTTCACAGTTGACACTGTAAAAACATTGCAGGTTAATGTGTAAGAATTATGTGGATAAACCTCTTATAAATATTATTATGAGAAGAAAGCCTCAAAACTACATATGTATGCATGAATAATACACAAGACACTACATGTTTATATACATTCACATGTATATTTATGAATATACACAAAGTGTAGACCCATTTTGAAGCCAACATATACAAATAACCACATATATGTTCAAAGAAAGTTATAGGGGGTTATACACCAAACAATTGTAGAGAATTCTAAACTCTTTGAAAAGAAGGTGACTAGACAACTGGGCTAGTGGTTAGCGAGCAATGAATAGGAAAAAGAAAGAATTCCTGAGTTGGGCTGAGCTTTGCTCAGACTCTGGTTGAAACCAACCAGGTAAATATAAGTAAACAGTAAATAACACAAGTAAGTTGGTCAAATCTCTTTGCCAAGTGGATTTCCACATCAATAGACTAATCGTATTTGCTGGGAGAAAGGGACCTTATGTACAGAATTCCCTTAGCGGGATTATTCCCATGTGAAAGGATTCATCATTCTAAACAGATCTGAGATTTATGTGTTTGTGAAGAATCGTTCTTTAAAGAGTGCAGTATCAATCATTGAACATTCCTTGGGCTAAATGGATATATTTCACAGTCTAAGCTCTTCTTTTGTAAAGTCACTTTCAAAGTCCATATTTGGAAGCATCTAGCCAAATATTACATCCTTATTTTTCTTAAAAGTAGTACAATTTTAATAACTCCTTCAATATATCCTGAGTATCTGTTAATTAGAACTGTCATTTGAGTCTGTCTACAGTTCTTTTATCTTGGAATCTATTGAGCTGCTGCTTCTTGGGTACAATGTATTTCTCTAACAAATCTTCATTTATTGAGCATTTATTGGCTGGTTTGCACATTTCCTATTTTGTGCTCATGCCATTCCACCGTGTGACACTGTCTCCTGTTCCCTACTTCCTCAGTTCACCATAGTATCCCTGTCATATACACTAAATGCAAGTTCTTGTTTAACACTCTTCTTTGATAGCAGCATTACCCAATGCTAAAATAATCCTCAAATATTTAAAATTTGATTTTGTAGCTCTGGCCTTTCACTTACCCCCCACCCCACAACAAGCCCATACTGCATATCAAAATTGGTACTAAAGTGGCCATTCTTGCATGTGTTTAGGATGTTATGTGCCTATAGTAGCCAGAGGTCAACTTTGGATGTCATCCTCTTTCTCTGTCTGTCTTTCCAGATAGGATCTTTCAATGAATGTAGGGCTCACCAGTTGCCTAGGCTGCCTGCTCACTGAGCTCTGGGGATCCACACTGCACCTAGATTTTTTATGGATGCTAGGAATTTCAACTTCAGGCCTCATGCTTATGAGGCAAGCACTTTACCCACTCAACCATCTCTTCCAGTCCTGTGCAGATGGTCATTCCTAGTACTGTTTATTTTACTGATGTTCCTTATCTTGTCTGATACCATTATCATAAGGGAGATCTCTAAGATAAAAATAACAAGAAATAAAAATCAACTTGGGTACACTTTTGACTCTTTCAGTTTCTCTTATCAAGTCCCTTCCCTTGGACTGTAACTTATCTAGGGTTTGTCCCCTCCTACCCCAGTCACTTCCCTCTAACCCCATTCATTGTCACAGCCTTGTTAACCTCTGGTGCTAGACACTCACTTCCCTTGCTATACTTACAGCCCTAACTGTCTCCCTAATCTCTTCCTCTTTTTTAGTATCTTCCACCCCATTTGCATAAATGACCCCTCTACCCTCACTTCCTGTCTAAATTATCACACTTAGAATAAAATCTGGATTATGTGGCATTAAAAGCAACAACAACAAAATACAAAGCAGAAGGAAACACTGGCCGATCTAAGCCCAACTTGTGTTTTCATTCTCTCCTTCCATCCTGCCACTCCTGTACAGCTGTTTCTCAGCCAGGGCACATCCAGCATTCTCTGGTCTTACCACATCCTGCGATCTCTGCCACGACACAGATTTGTAAATGCCATTACTTCCGTCTGAACGGCAGTCTTTCCTCTCTTGTTTCATCGCAAATCATTTGAAGACCCACTTAGACGGCATATCCATCCCAATTCTTGCTTCATCCAGCCCTCATCTTGCTGCAGTCCCAAACAGTTTTCAAGTTCCTCCAAGTAATCTCACCAAATCTCTTAAAGAAGTATTCATGTGTGCTGGAGAGATGGCTCAGAGGTTAAGAACACTTGCTGCAACCTTATCTATATCTAATGTTGCATAGAACACATAAATATGTTTACTTGCTTGCCAGATATAAGGGAGTAACCTATCTCAATAAAATAAGGTGAATATTATTAGTGAATATAAAAAAATAAATGCACCAAAATTTCACCTGCAATAAGATCTTGGCATGTGGATTCCATTTGTTAGTTCCTTGTTTGATATGAACAGAGGAGGCTGAAGCAGAACACAGGTTGAGTGGGTAGGTATAGCCTATAGGTTAGCTATGGCTTAGCTAAAATGAAACCAGTTGGGCATGGACACTGGTCTCCCATTCTGGATGTGAGTACTGATCCTAGCCTAGAGTTTGCAGGTAGATCTTGGATTTGGGGAGGGTGTAAAGAGGGGAGGGTCATGTGAACTTACCTAGGTAAGCCCTTAAAGAAGATGTGTCAGATACAGCTAAGAAAAGAGACACAACATGCAATTTCTTTATTGTTAATCACTTGAAATGAAGTATGTTAAACTGTAAAACACTATTTCATAAAGAATAAAATTAAGGTAAGAATCTCTAAGAGGAAAAAAAAGAACACTTGATGTTCTTGCAGAAGACCCACTGAATTCCCGGTACCCACCTGGTGATTGACAGCCACCCATAACTCTGATTAGAGGATCTGATGTCCTCTTCTGACTTTTGTGGGCACCAAGCACACACATGGTCAAAATATGCATATGAATAAATCTAATGCAAATTCAAAAAGATTTATTCACCATTTATTTTCTTCAGTCTACAGTGTCTTAAGTGCCAGAGCCAAGTGTAGCTTTTCTTGTCTCCCAAATGACTTGAAGGTACTAGCCTCTTAAAATATGTGTGTCAAACTGAAATGAGGTGTCCTGAGGATGTCCAGGTAGTAGATGCTGGATGCAAGTGTAGAAAAGGCAGCAATGGAGTGAGGAGACCATATTTAGGTAATTTTGGAGAAGTAAAAAGAGATTTGTGAAAATAGGTCTTTAAGACAGAAGAAAAGCCAGAGGTTATGAAAGAAAAATGTCCATGGACAGAAGGCAAAGGAAGAGCTAGCCCAGAAGACACAGGGGCCAATTTCAGACTAGAGTAAAAAGAGAAAATGTCCCATGAGTGACTGGTGCTAAATTTCCCAAGAACCAACATGGTTAGACCATTGTATTTTCAAAATTAATTTAGTTCACCATTCCAAACTATTCTCTCAGAATTATTGAACACATAAAGGTAACAAGTACCTATGAATGTCAGGTGATTTACATGTCACTCACTTTTAGAAATGTTTTATGAACTGTCACTCCTCTTGGAGAACCTTGGTGCTCTGGGTTTGTTACTCAAGAAAGCTGTTGAGCATTGGGATTTTTAGCTTCTCATATTTTACCTGATTGGAAAGCCAGAATTCCACGAGTAGTGGTATTAAGCTGACAAAAGTCTTGGAACCTTTCACAAATAAGAAAATCAGCATGCTCCCTCACTCAGGCATCTTCAGAGGGAACAGTTTTGATTTAAACTGCTAATTCCTTTTGCCAGACAGTAGTAGGCAAAAGGAGATGATTTGGAATCCTTCCTCATCTTAATAAAGAGGATATGTTGGAGAGATAGCAGACTGTTATGGGTTTATGAATTCCTAAGAAAAGGGATCTGTCTTAACTCTAATTCATGAGTCTGTTTTCCTCCTGAGTGCAGTGTATTTACGCTGTTGCCTCACAGTTCTTGCTAGTATATTGTGTTACAATTTGTTGTTCTGTGTATTTCTTTTTCCCCAATACACTACCAATAGCCTCTGACTATGTTTGCTGAGCACAGTATAAACATTTTAATCTATTTTTCATCTGTCCATGTTCTATGTATAACTGAGCTGTTTTAACATAGATTTCATGGCTTGAGAAGAAAGAACAAGATTTCTCACGCCGATATTATACTCACATATTTCAATGGAAATATCAGCAAACTTTCTTCATATCGGTTATCCAAGGAGGGTCCTGGGTGATATAGGTGATTACAATGAAACAAAGATATACACATAGATGTGTACACTTACACACTTAGCTCACCTGAGAGTGAGGGAATTTTGCCTACTTACATGGAAAGAAGATTCAAAATTCAAGTTAGAAAATGTTAGAAGCATAACTTTTAAAGTATGTGAATAATATTGACATATTGCAAACATAAACTTGGATAGCATGCTTTTTATTCTTCTCTCTTGATGAGGTTTAGTGTAAGATATTAATATTTCATATTTATATGTATATGCTCACACATATACAAGTTTCTCCCATTACCTTGTAGGAATTCCTGAACCATAAACTATCCCTGAGAATTGATTCCACACTCCCTCAAATATGACTTTTCATAAGCCAACTCCTTTAAAAATATAGCATTTCATATATTTCCCAGACTACCCGTCAAATCTGTTGCATGCAAACATAATACTTTTACTACTTCCCTAACACATGGTGTTGAGAGGGAAAATTTTAATATATCTGTGTGATATCTACATTAATGCAATGGTGGAATATTGAAACCACTTTTATCTGCCATGTTTCTCAAATGAAAGTGGCAGCTAATTTTTATGGTAGTTAAACTGTGAACCTGGCTCACAATCTTGCCTCTATGGCTGTGCCCCTATGGTATTATTAAGGGCGTCGTCTTTATTCTTCATCTTAGACTTTCAAAGTTGCTATGGATATAGGAAGCATATCATGTGGCCATGTCTGTACCGGAAAATGTGTGCAGCAAATTCTTAATAGAATCCACAGGCCTTTCAAGAGATTGCAGTAAAATGTCCTGGCGTTTCCAAGGAATGCTATAGTGAGTTTGCCACTTTACCTGTTGCATGTCTGGCTTGCCGTCCATTTTATACCTTCATACTTCATACACCCATGGGTGAATTTGCTTGTGGTGAATAAAGACTTTTGAGGTAAACATGGCAACTGTTAGCAGCAGTAACTTTCTATGAAAAAGGCTCTGCTGATAAGCAAACTTCTCTCGTGAATGCTTGAGTGGCTTGGAAAGAGATCATGCTCAAATATCCTTATGCTTTTATGTGAAATGAGCATGCCAGATTCCTTGCTGCAAGGCTGATAAACTCTTGCAGCACTCCCAGTCAACAATATCTTTTCTTTAGCTGTCCTGATTCAATGAATGACATTCAGTGTTGGTAAATCCCCCTCAGAGTAACTCGAGCTTACATGTGCCACGCCACAATACCAGTAATGACAAGATCCTGAGGGGATTTGAAACCCTACCTCAACAAATTTATTTCTGTTTTTCAACATATATTCAAAGCAACACTTTGGCATTGTAATGTGATTCTTGACAGGGTAAGGTAAATTCATCATGCTAAACTGAAATGTTTCTGGCAGATGTCTACCCTGTAACAATCAAATTGAGTATACTGTAATATATGACAACCAGAGTGCTACCTTTAGTTGTAAAACTTACAAGTATAATACTTTATTAATGCAAACCTGGAATGCAATTACACAAGGCATTATCCCAACATGTTTTTTCATTTAGAAAACTTTTTGCAGACAGAGTGCCAACTAACAAACAATGAAAAATTTTAAATGGATATAGGGCAGAAAGAAACTGTAACCTTTACGTTTCAAAGATATTCAGGCATTTTGATACATTTCAAAATCACATGCCTGCTGAAATTTAAGAAAGCATAAAAGTGAAATGTTTTCTCTTATTAAAAATTAACTTCTGCTCTCCATGCAAAAAGTCATTTGTCCCAGAAGAATGCTCTTCTTTAGAGAAGGAATGATTAAAATGCCAACAGTAAGCAGTGAAATCCTAAAAGTGGATAGTTTTTGCAATAACCTAAATATGGACACCATCTATATGCTTTAACATAATCGATCACATTTTTGCTCCAAGCACCTAAAACATATTTTGTTTGAAAGAAGTTGTCATCCAAATGAATGGTACCCTTTTGACTTCCTAATAAATTCAAAAGCTCTGCATGTGACTTCTGGTCTATGGCATATTTACTCAAAACAAAAGCACTCACAGGATCAAAACATAAAAACCTTTTAAGTGTCTGCCACATGTAGCTTTCCGTGTTACAGTTTTCAGACAGCAACAACTCCTGTTGCCTTGCTTCCTATACTTTCCAAAAATATTTCAAAATATGTATTTGCATGAACAGATAAGCTACCAGCTCCTTTTTGATGACCCACGTGCCAGAGATAAATTGAGTTTCTGCCAGGGGATCTGCGTTCTGACTCTCTTTAAGTATCTCTCTCTCTCAGTAGAAACAACTCTTGATAGGCCCCTCCCTCAAAGATTCCAAGTGGCATTCTCTTGCTCTGGTAGCTCTCTGTCTTTTGCCCTCATTATTTGTGTTCTCCAAAGACTTCTTTGGAAGTTCTTAGATATTTGCAACTCAAATTTAGATATTTACATTGAAAGTTGATTATTAAAAAGAAAGCACAGCGATACATTCAATACCTCTTTTATTCTTTAGTGTGAAAATGGAATAGTTAAGACAGGTTTGGTCATTTTACTAGAATTATGGAAAAATAAGATATGACACCTAGAACTCAAGGCAAGTTAGGTAACCTCTCCAGGGAAGTAAACAGCCCCCAGAACAACACAAAATTGGAACATCTCCAATTGGGAATTTGAGTCAGGTGGTGTAAAAAGATAAAATTGGCATATAGCTTCGGAAACTTTACTCACTAATTTTACTGCTGCTGGAGGCCAAGCAGAGATTTGAGTCATCGACTGGTCCCTGGGACTCGACTTACACAATGCACTAGTTACAGAATTTTTCACTTAGTCAACTGATCAGTTACCAGTAAATGAATGGTTAGTAATTGGCTAATTTAGCTTTCAAAGGTCAGGCTAGAGGTGTGAATAATGCAGTAGAGATCTGTCCTGTTAATATGCATCCCTGTTGTTGCTTAGTTTGTGTCTGATTTTGAACATTTAAGTTTCCACAGTGTACGACTAAACACCAAGAGCAGATGCTTGAGCATCTCTTCTCCGGCAGGCCCTCTGGATGTCTTAGTCCATGTCATCTGCTCACTTTCTGCCTTTCATTTCTCTCACATTCACCCCATCTCTACACATCTCACCCAGAATTCACCCTATCCCTAAACTCCCCCACCCCTGCACTTTGTCTTACAGGGAACATACTGGACGAGAGAATTGGGACATTTCATTCTAATTTGTCTGTTAAGATCAACCACCAGACCACCACATATACAGCCATGGTTACCATTCAAATCTATAGGAATTTTGGTAAAAGTTCCTAATATTGGTGAGGCTGCTTTAAGCAACTTCAAATCCAACATCGTATTGAAGGAAACATGGCTTTCATGTCTTGAAACATAAATGTTCTTCCAACCTTTGATGAACTTGACTTTATTTCATATTCATAGAGTTCATATGATAATACAGGACATACTTAAAGCCACTTACCTAGGTCATGCTTTCAGTTATCATGATTTTCAAATGGGCTTAATTAAAGTCCCCATGCCCTGCACACATCACTGCAAAGTCTTGGTACATGTCTGCACCATCATTTGGATAAGTGAAGCAATGCACAGGCTTTCCAAGTTGTGCTTCATCACCTCCAGTGCACTGCCCATATTGCTTCCTTGATATAATGCAGCAAAATATGAATTTGATCTCATCTTGGCTTCATTAATTACCCTCAGAAGCTTCATATGCCCTGGAGGAAGGAGTCTATACATTTCCGAAAAGCATTCCCAGTATTGTCTAGTGTGGCACAGCTCTGTTTCTCACCTCTACTCCTTCTCGTCCTGACCACTACCACAATTTCAGAATGCACTGATGACTGTGAACTTTCTCCAAATCTTTGAAGAATTATCTCCACTTTGGCAAAAGATCAAGGTTATCAGAAGGAGCCTATCACTCTCATCCCTCTGCTCTCCTGGACATTCTGCCCATCTCTATATTAATGTTCATTCACTACCTCTAAACTCAGAACTTGTTGACAAACACCATAATCACAGGGTTGTGTGTACATTTGTGTATAGAGGCAAAGGACAACCTCTGCTATCATTTCTCAGGCCCAATCCACAGTGTTTTTGAGACAGGGTCTCTTATTGGCATAGAACTTGCCAAATAGGCTAGACTTGGTAGGCAGTGACTCAGGGAGTCACCTGTCTCTGCCTCCCCAGCACAAATGTTTGGTGTCATCATGTCACTTTATGCTTCAAAGGGACTTACAAAGATGATCACACTAACTTTTTTAATCATTGAGATGCAATAAACCTGTTAAGTTTACCTGTCTAGGAGTGAACTGATACCTAAGCCTGATACTGGACCTATTTAGTTTTTCAGTTCAAAAGTGATATAATCACCGAAGGTAAACACATATAAATTGTTTTATTATCATTGGTAAGTTTATTTAAATACCCTCAAAAGTATACTTGTGGTATGATTCATTTCTAGACTAGGACTTCTGCTATAAATCTGCTTACATGTGCTGATGCAGAATGATTTCAGATTGCAGGGGAAAGTAAAACTCCATTATAGGTTGGGATCTTACAACTTTCTTTGTAAACACAGATGTAAACTGGGCCATTCTGAGTAGTAATGTTCTCTTTTTTGTTTGTCCTAACAAATTTTTAAGTGTCAAGTGATAGTGTGAAAGATGGATTATGATTAAAACAACATTGTTGAGGAGCTATCTGTCCAGGGCCACACTTGTTCTAGAATATTTGACTAGCTGTCCATGATAAAGGACACAAACACCCAAGGGATTCTCAGTATTTATCTTTTGAAAGAAATTTAGAAATACACGATAAAATTGACTGGATTCACACATGTGCTTTTGCACACACACACAAACTTACAACCTCATTAGTCAGGACACTGGCAGGAAATAGATGGCTCACTCAGAGGGCTTCAGCAAAGGGAGTTTTGTAAAAGAATGTTTGCAGAAGAACAATCAGTTGTAAGAAGATGAGCAAGGGGACCAGATTGTTAGAAACCAACCAATCAGAAATTATTTGTTCCAAGGCCTGGTGAGGGAGGATGAGGTATCAGGTGTCCACAGAAGGAGAAGCCCTGGGCAGAAGGCTTATGTATGGGGGAGGTCAATTCACTGCCTATCAGAAAGGAGACAAAATGCAGGATGGGAGTTAATAACAATGCCTTTCGGTCCCCTTTCTACCAGTGTCAACCATCCACAGATGCCCACCAAGCACATCAAAGAGGCAGAGGTGTTAAAGAGGTACAGAAGGGTAAATAGAAGATGAATGACGTGAGTGACACTTGACTAAGATAAAAGATATTGATAATAAGCACCAGTCAGTAATCTCTGTCAGGCTGACTGACTCAGCTAAGGGTGAGTACATGCAATGACAGTTAAGTACTCTAAGTGGCTGATTTTATATGTTGTCGAGCATCTAAGCAGTTTAACCATTCAAGTTAGGAGAGATGGGAGATAAGAAACATGACAGGTAAGATTTCATGTCTCCATTCCAGGTTGAGACAGAATAGTGGTGATCAAATCTGTTTATTCTACTAAACAACGTGTGAGATTTCATAAGACATATAAAGACATGATCCAAGAATACAAATTAAGTTTCCTAGGTTTATAAGTAAAGTAAGCATTACTTTGGGAAGAAAAGTCTAGTTATATGGCCCAGTTTTTTCATCTGTAAAATGGAGGTAAAAATGTATATCCTGGAAGAACTGTAGTGTTGAGAAGATCAAATAAGAAAATGGATTTGGTTTCCTTTTGAAAAGCTTAACAAGCTCTACAAATGTCAGGCCCTATCACTTCTGGATGCTATCTCACAAAGCTGGTCCTTAGGTGTGTGCTTGCCAATCATCACGTCCTGTCTTTCGGACTATCTTCGCTTAACACATGGAGCACTTCACTCAACTTCAACTGAAACATCACACACAAAGGAAAGATAATCAGTGAGGAAATCCAAATGTGTTGGCAATACCACTGCATGTTAAAAAGAAAGAATGAGATTCACGTTGAACTTCGTTTCTGCCATGCATAACTCCTCTTTCCATAGGTTCTATTAACTTCAAAGGGAGCTCCGTGCATGTAAATGATTATATTTATTGGATGCGCCAACTCCTTCTTATCCTCTGGGCACAATTAGAAATATCATAGAAAATGAGTGTTAGAGACTTGGATCCATATTTGATATTCTATGGGAAATTTCCCATCGTTACAGATGTTAAAAATCCTGCCGAACAGTCCAGCTATGAATTTGTAGTATTCACCCTTTTATATCCTTGGAGTAATTTTTTTCTATGATTTTAGAATGTTCTTCTTACAATAAAGGAAACTTTCTCTCTCTCTCTCTCTCTCTCTCTCTCTCTCTCTCTCTCTCTCCATATATATATGGATTTTGGCTGATGTCTAATAAACTTAAAACTTGGTCTAATAATACAAATTTATACCACATAGGCCCTGTCTTGAGGAACTGTTAGTGCCTCCCTAACTAGACTACACTGTGATTGTGATTTCAGGGTTCATTGCAAATGCAGGCATTATCAATATTCTTGTTAGTGAGTTTTCTCTGGGAGGAATCTCTTGAATCAATGAAAACCCCTTGGTGTGTACAGAGCACCGTGCCTTTTATAGCAATTTGTTGTTTACTCACTCTGTATTCAGGAGTCTTTCAGCTTATAATGGAAGTATCTCCAAGACTGACTGTGACAAATAACTTAATGTCCTCATTATGTTCTATCAGTAAATATAAAGATCCTATAAATGCTACAGACATCTGGCCTCAGCAATACTGTGAGTATGTTTGTGTGTTTATAAATTCAGCTAAGACGACAAGTTAATATTCAGCTGTACACTCTTTTAAAGTGTCACATAGAGGGAAAAATGAGCCTTTCAAATGAAATATATTAAATCATTATCAGAGAATGTTGTAATTGCATGATGAAAATATCTGTACTGAACATACCCACATATAATTGGTGAATTGAAAGATACAAATACTCCTATAATGCTTTGATAAGCAACTAGTTACGAAGATTCTTTTCAGTTCACCTTGTAGACCAACAAATAAAACTACATCAAAGTAACTTCGATCAATCTTGAATTATTCGTAATAAATAAATTAGAAGAGGCTAACTTTAGTAAATATTTATAAGCAAAATAACCTCAAGTCTATATTGCAATCAGATTTCTAGTGAAAATATGTGTAAGTGGGTTTATTTTGAAAGGAAAAGTCCTACTCCCAATGTCATAACCAATTAAATTCTCCAGGTAATGACCCCATTTGCATAGTGAGCGGAACCCACAAGTGGGAATTTTAATGGGTACACCACCTGAGTGCAGTAATCGAGAGTGACACATCTTGAACTAGTTTTGTGCTTACCTCACTGAAAATTCTACTCAGATTATTTTGAATGTCAAGCTACAAGTCAAATTCCAAGATGATGGATTTGTTCTTTTTTAAGCACCAAGTTTGAATAAAAGAAATGTATTGCATATCTTTGCTTTAACTAATCTGTGTTTCTGTTTCTCCCCATTGCTTCATTTTCTTCAGTGATTGGAATTTAATTTTATTCATTAATTTGTGAATAATTAGATAAAAAGAAATAATGTCCTCAGCAGCTAAATTGCTTTTGGATTGCAATTTAATGTACTTTTACCAGAATATATATCCTATAGTTAAACTCATATTAACAGTTTACTAAAAGGTAATTGTGTAAATATGCCCAATTATTCTTTCTGATGATCTAACGAAGTCTAGTGTAGTGAGTATTCTGGGATATTTCACTTGTCCCTTACCCTGATGCCGATAAAACACACTTTCTGCAGATCTGATCAGAGAGGACTTGTCACCTGAAAGTGTTACTTCTAAGATATTCTCTGTATCTCTCGGGCACTATTCATGTCCTTGAAAGAACTGTGCACTCTGATTGAGGGATCATATGACGGCCACATTAAATTATATAATAAAGGAGATTTTAAAACTCTAAGAGTCAGACACATGATGAACTGTGCTTTCTAGGTTTTGAGGTGACATTTCAAAACCTCTTTTGTTTCACTCTAAGATTGCTTTCAGTACTGTTTGTAGATGTTTGACACTACTCAGCCACATCTGTAATTGGCATAGCATCCAGCAGACAGGCTCTGTACATCTTTACACTGCAACCTACCAAGTTAAGAAATGTATTGGTTCAATATAAAACAGCAGGCTGTTTTTAGACATAGTTACTAGTGCACAAGCTTTAATATGGCTTGGCTTCATCCTATAATGAGATCTTTTGGTTCCCTGCTCAACAGACTTTTATTCCTTTGGAAAAGGCTATGAACTATGTCAAGTGGCTCAGGTGCTTTTGTCCACCCTCTTTCTTGGCTTTGGAATGTAATTCCTTTGCTTCTACCCCTTTATGCATCAGACAGAACTTAAGAACCATTTTGATTTTTCAAGTTAAACTTGGGATTTTTTTGTTTGAATTTGGTTTTTTCTTTTTTCTTTTTCTTTTTTCTAAGAATGATTACTTTCTCAACTCAGTTTCACCAAAGAAGCTGCCTGGAAGTAAATACCTCATTGTAGAGCTATGCTTTGTCTTTGTCTTCAACAGATGTATCTTTAGCTCCAGGTGGCTAATGTATCAAAGGATGAGTTTCCTAAAATGGTTTCTCCACAGCCAGATAAACGATTCTGTGTTTGTATTTATCAAATAAAATAAGGGGAGCATCCCAGACAGAAATAATGCACAAACAACAGAAACGCGAGCTACTGCCCAACTGCGAGACACGGGACTACTTATTTGACAATTGGCTGCTTCTGAGCTTTAGTTGTGGCCTTTGTGGAAAATATGCTCTGTCCCAGTATAGCAAAAATAGTGCAGGACAGACAGGTCTCCCCCCCCTTAAAGGATACTGGTTTTTAGCTAGGATCTGCTGACTTTGCACTTCACCTCCAGATTAGCTACTGATATCATTAAAATTTGATCTTATAAGTAGTATTTTGAGACATCATCCTTTGTTTTTAAAGATTATGGTTTATTTATTCATTTATTTACTATTTATATGTGTATATGAGGGAGAGAGGCTGTATAAGTTTCCATGCACTATGTACATGCAGATACCAAGGGAGGCCA
The DNA here is from genome assembly GCF_049852395.1 of Peromyscus maniculatus bairdii. Classification (NCBI taxonomy): domain Eukaryota; kingdom Metazoa; phylum Chordata; class Mammalia; order Rodentia; family Cricetidae; genus Peromyscus; species Peromyscus maniculatus. The sequence goes on from NC_134854.1 coordinate 11,615,202, forward strand.
GAAGAGAGTGTCATATTCCCCGAAACTGGAGTTATAAAGGTAGTTATATTAGACTCCCGGAGCTCCACCAGGGGCCTAACTGTGGATCTCTGCATCCAGATTCCTCAGTCCTTGGATGGGGTTTCTGGCACGACTATTAGGGTGTTTGGCCATCCCATCACCAGAGTAGGTCAGTTCCGGCTGTCTCTCGACCATTGCCAGCAGTCTATTGTGGGGGTATCTTTGTGGATTTCTGTGGGCCTCTCTAGCACTTTGTTTCTTCCTTTTTTCATGTGATCTTCATTTACCATGGTCTCCTATTCCTTGTTCTCCCTCTCATGAGCAAGAATTGTTGAAACCAAGGTTGGATAAAGCACAGGGACAAATAGCCAAACGAATGGAAACACATGAACTATGAACCAAAAGCTGAGGGGCCCCCAACTGGATCAGGCCCTCTGAATAGGTGCGACAGTTGATTGGCTTGATCTGTTTGGGAGGCATCTAGGCAGTGGTACCAGGTCCTGTGCTCATTGCATGAGTTGGCTGTTTGAAACCTGGGGCTTATGCAGGGACGCTTGGCCCATTCTGGGAGGAGGGGACTGGACCTGCCTGGACTGAGTCTACCAGGTTGATCTCATTCCTCCGGGGAGGCTTTGCCCTGGAGGAGGTGGGAATGGGGGGGTGGGCTGGGGGGAAGGGGAGGGGGGCAGGAGCGGGGAGAACAAGGGAATCCATGGCTGATATGTAGAACTGAATGGTATTGTAAAATAAAATAAAAGGAAAAAAAAATAAAGGTAGTTATAAGTACCCTGATGTGGGCACCAGTAACCAAACCTAGATCCTTTTGAACATGGGTGTTCTGAAAAAGCAGGAACTGCTGTTAGCATTAAGCCATTTCTCCAGTCCCAGACACACAGATTTTTAAAGTAAAAGGTGCTGACACTATTCCCTCAGAAATTTGCGATGGGAAGATACATGGTAATTTAATGATCAGTAACTTTTTTTGCTAAACCAATTCCCATATTAGGGCTGTACCACAATGCCATTGTTTCCATAACTTTTTTTTTCTATTTTAAACCAAACCTCTAATAATAACCTTAGATAGTTAAGCAACAATGGAATCCTCGGTGGTGGAGTTAACAATGTCTTCCTCAGAGATGTCAATCTTCTTCCTTGGGTTGAAACTTCCTGAGCATCATGTCATTTCCTTAAGGTACCTAGTATCTCATCAAGCACATAGAAAACACTCACAGAGATGAACACTGTAACCAGTCCCCTGCAATAAGAAACACTTGGTTAAAAATGTAAGTAGATGCAGAGGAAACCCTAGCAATATATTAACGTTGTTTCAAAAAAGTTGGTATGTTACTGCCTTTGTGTAAGAGGAGAAGAAAAATGGTATTTGATGAAATCTTACTGTTTCTCAGATTAGATGAAGCAATCCTATGGAACTATAAATCACAAGTAATTGAAAGGAAGTTTTTGAATAGTGTTAAATTAAAAATAATCTTAACAGTGGGATTAATATACTGCTAAATACTAATTTTATATTAGTAATATTAGTAAATGATTGATTAGGAATATGGATAAACCTAAGCATTAAATAGTACTGCAAAAGGCAAGCCAGACAGTTCCTTGGCAGGAGCCTTGTTTGTTAGGCAGTGATGTCTGGTGTACAGAACTTATTTAGAGTCTAGAGCACGGAGTTTTTATGGATAGAGAATGGCAAATTATTACACAGGTTGTCTTGGCTACTCTTTGATCTATTCAGACAACACCTACTGTTCCAGTGAGGAAAATGGCTACAGTAACCCACTGTGAAGTCACAAAGTTATTTTGGGGGAGGGTATTGATACGAGGGGAGGGAGGGGAGATTGTGGTCCAGATGTATTGTATGAGAGAGGATAAAAAATGTAAAAACAAAACAAAACAAGACTTCTCATGAATAGTTCTACTACTGTTTTTGTTAAATCCCAACTCCAAAACATCTTCAAATATTTATCTTAGCTGTATTAGATAGAAAGACTTCTGACAATGGAGTTTTATGTAAAATTCATTAAAGGGGATACCTGATTTTACAACTTGGAATACTTGTGCTTGCTATTCAGAGTCAGCATATATAAAATAATTTCTTTAGTTTTGTAAATTAAAACGAATTCCTTAGGTAGACAAGTGAAATCAATCTATGGAAATGTGAATAGTAGTGGATTGTTCATGATGAATTCCAGCACTTGGGAGGCTGGGGAGGGGAACCGGTGTGAGGCTGAAGTTACCATGGGCTATATAGTGGAGTGCAAGCCAGCCCTGATTACTGATGAAATCTTATCTTAAAAAAGAAAGACAGAAGAAAACAGAGAGGGACGGATGAAAAGAGGAAGGGAGGAAAGGAGTAGGGGGAAAGAAAGAAGGGAGATGATAAGGAAGGGAGGGGGGGTTGGAGGAATGAAGGAAGGAAGAGCAGGAAAAAGGAAGCTTATCTTTTCCATGCTGTGAATATTCAAAAGAACACTGTATTTTGATAACATAGGTCGATGGCTTGTAGATAAAATATTCCAAATATTACTATGTTCATTAGTGGTCATGAGTTTTGTCATCTACATAGAAAGACTGGGAAAGGGAGACTAGGAAAATTTTCAGGAAGAAGTATAAAAGGGTAAAGAAATCCTTCATGTTTCACATTATCATCAAAATAATTTAAATATAAAGCAACTAATATATTAATTAGATATAAAAGGATCTTAAAGCACAATAAAGAGTTCATTTTTTTTAATTTTAAAATATCCAGGATAATACAGCTCCAGTTTGAAAATATGCCACATTTAAGAAGAGACTCAATGTCTAACTGTAAACTATAGCAATTAGTCTTGACAGCCATACGATTCAACAAAACACTACATATCAATATTCTAAAATATATTGAAACTGTTTTCACATTTGCCTATTTTTCTTTTGAATTATACAAGATGCCTTAAGGAATGGCTTGCCTGGCGTACAGAGCTGAAGAAAAGTCCTACATGTATAAGTATGGAAATTAACTTTTGGTATTCACTAATGTTCTCTATTGCAGAAAAACATTTCAAATGCACTATCATTTTCATTGCAACTCATATCGGGATATATTCGAGCATCAGACAAACCTATTGGTTAAACAGTCTAACAGGATATTGAGTCAAATATCCCAACAATCATAAAGAGGCTTATCAATAAACAAATGCTCTTCTCCATCCTATGACATAGGCACAAGCTAACGTTGGGTATATGGAAATATTAAGGTTCCCATTATATTTGACATAACAAATGAAGAAGAAGGCAGTTGTATATTAGCACTGTATTTAAGCCACATTTTAAAGTGTATGCATGCATAAATTGCACCAGAAGGGAGATTCACTTGTTTTTCTTTATCAAAGAATATTTAAAATAATAATTTAATTATAAGATAAGCATACTCTCAAAGGAAAAACATTGGAGACATTCTCATTCTTCATGTTTAAAAAAAAAAGCTCAGGTCTCCTAAAATCTAGTTTGGCTAAAGGCTTCCTAAAAATGCATCTTTTAAAAACAATCTGATATTCATCTGGAACTGTAAAGAACCACTAAATTACCAAATATACTTTCAAGAGCCTGCAAAGCATTAGTCAATGCAACCAAATTTTAAATCTGAAGAGAAAAAAAGAAAATCATATGGGAGGATGTATGTAAAACCAAACGCTCCCTTTCATAAGAGCTGACTCCATCACTATCCAGTCTTGTCACAGATATATATCTTTATACTTTTAGTATCTTTATAACCTGGCACATTGGCATTTTTTTTTTTTTTTGGTTTTTCGAGACAGGGTTTCTCTGTGTAGCTTTGCGCCTTTCCTGGAACTCACTCTGTAGCCCAGGCCGGCCTCGAACTCACAGAGATCCGCCTGCCTCTGCTTCCCAAGTGCTGGGATTAAAGGCGTGCGCCACCACGCCCGGCAACACATTGGCATTTTTTAACATACAATTGGGATGCTGTTATCTGCTGATGGTGTTAGACATCTGAGCTCCTCCTGTAGTGGATGCAAGACACACGTGCTTTTGAAATACAAGACTGTGGCTACAAGCCAACCAAAATAAATAGACCCCCCCCAAAAAAACAGTCCCACATAAAGAACCAAATCTTTCAAATATAAGTGAGCTTTGGAAAAACCCCAAATCAGAATACTAGGGTTTTTTTAATCTTGAAAAAAAAAACTCATTTAAATGAAAGTTGTTAAAACGTGTTCTACATTTTTGGTAAAATATAGTTATGTTAACAAGGTATTATGTTTTCATTAAAATTTATAACACTTAAATTATGTGTAGGAAAGTGCATATTTGCATTAGTTCTGATTTTATAGTTTTAAGAAAGCTGTGTTGTTGAAATGTGCAATGGAGGCACATTTTTTTTCACTTGTTCGGAACACAAACAGTTCAGGCCACTCACCTTAAACTTTTTCCTAAATTTAATTCATCTTAAGGCATCCGAAATGCCACATTCTCCTTCAAGCCTTCCTCAATAGCCTGTTCTTTGCTTCTGTTTCTTCCTATGCCCTCTTTCCTTTCCAGTCCTGCCACGAGCATGCCTTGGGATCTGGTTCATTCTCTATGGCTCCCACCCTGCCCTCCTCCACTACATTGCATGCTGCTCTGAATGACAGCAGCATGATCTTCCTCAGTGCCCTCTGGGTAGAACATTGGAGGTGAGAGCACACAAAACAGACCAACATGGAGAGTCCTGCATCTGTCTGCAGCTCTGCCCCGTATGTGTGCTTACTTAGAATAATGAATGTTCACTTTTAACCTCTAATAGATAAACATCAAAGATAAATGATCTGGCTTAAATACCTATTGAGCAATGTTGTGTTTAGAGCAAAGAGCTGCTGAGAATGATTAGGAGAAACACATATGTCAACAGAAAGAAGACAGACAACATTTGTGTGTGTGTTTGTGTATCAAAATATCTTCCAACTATTATCGTCTACAAAGAAGCTTCAGAAACCAGTTAGTTAAAACTTCACATATTAAACCATATAGATTTAGTGAAAGAAAAAGAATTTCAGAGATTACTTAAACATAATGAGTTAACAGTGCAAACACTGAGTTGCTTCATGAGAATCTTACCATGTGCTTTTCTTTCCCCTACAAGAAATATTGTAAAATGTCTCCAGTTTTAATACAAACAAAAGATAAATCTTTATGACGGAAAACAGATGCCACAGCATTCCATACAGATTTCTAAACAGTCTGAGGATTCACAACAGGCATCCATGATGCCACAGTCCATGTCACAAGGGCAGTTGCAGTCATCGCCCATCTCGTCACCACAGCAGCAGCAGCAGGCTTCGGAGGTGCAGATGCCGCAGGAAGCTTGTCCCAGGACAATATTGCAGAGGGTCAGGAATTCACAGAACAAGCACGCCAGGATACAGTGGACACAACAGTCTTCATTCACAGGCCAGAGGAGACCACATAGTGGAGAAAAAGGGGACACAAAATACATATGTCATCCAGAGAGTAGGTAAAAACTGGTCCAAGTTACAGTCAAATGATACCCAGCCCTAGACTTCTGTTGTTGATTGTGAGCCAGATGTCCAACAAGGAGCTTGGGCTAAATTCTAGATAAGTGACCTCTAGATGTAGATACTGGGCTGGAAAAGTGATCTGTGGTTGTCCGCATGACTGTGCATGTGTGTTGGATTATCACTGTAACCCACTGTGTCACAGCTCTTGATTCCAGGTACCACTTTTCTGTGTGTCTTACCCATTGTTCCTACAGCCTACTGCTCTTAGTAACATTGAGCTGAAATACATTTATTAAATAGAAAGTTCATTCATTTGTTCCACACATAGGCTTCACAATTGGAAAGAAAAAAGGAAATATTAGACATATTAATCACTAATTCAGAACTTAAAGTAGCATGTATTAAACCATGATCTGCTGTGGGATGTTAATGTATGTCCTGTGGGAGCCCTTCTTGGGTTCCTTGTGGCGTTACCCAGCAGGTTTGCATAGAGGATGATTAGGACCATGGGCCTGAGTGCAGGTGTCTGAGATGGTCTGCACTTGGCTGTACTGGGGGATGGTCTGTATGTCAAGTTGCTCTGATTGGTCAATAAATAAAACCTGATTGGTCGTGGCTAGGCAGGAGGTATGGGCGGGACTAACAGAGAGGAGAGATAAAAGAGCAGGAAGGCAGAAGGAGAGGCGGCCAGCCAGCTGCCAGCCACCCGCCAGGACAAGTAGCATGTGAAGATGCTGGTAAGCCACGAGCCGCGTGGCAAGGTATAGATTTGTAGAAATGCGTTACTTTAAGATATAGGAACAGTTAACAGGAGGCCTGCCACGGCCATACAGTTTGTAAGCAATATAAGTCTCTGTGTTTGCTTGGTTGGGTCTGAGCGGCTGTGGGACTGGCGGGTGACAGAGATTTGTCCTCACTGTGGGCAAGGCAGGAAAATTCTAGCTACAATGATCTACATGTTTTTTTCCAATTAACTCACTTTCATTTTTCTTTCTTTTTTTTGTTACAAAAACATTTTAAGAGAAACAATGTGACTTTCCAGTTGAGTCCAACTATAATTACTGCTCATGTCCTCCTGACAAAAGGGGTAGCCAACACCAAAAGTGACAAAGTGGCTAATTTACCACTTTCTCTGGTGGCAAAGCAGCTCAATCTCTACCATTTCTTGATGCCTTCCTAAATCACACCATGTTTCAAACTGATAGAAAAAAAACTAGCCATATAAATACATTTATTATACATACTGCAAAATGCTTTCTTTTAAATTTGGGACAAATGGGAATGTTAACTGGTGGAAATGCTTATTTATGTATTATTTAATACATGTAATAGAACAATATGACTAATATTTGAGACATTTGCCCAAGATCAGGGATATTTATACTTTTTACATATACATTTTTGGTTACTTTATGAATTTTGGGCTTAGTTTGTGTACATATTTTGTACAATGTAAGTTGGGGTTCGAACCCCAACTTACATTGTACAGGGGTTCAAACTCACAACTTCATGGTTGCTGGGTAAGTGCGCTACCACTGAGCTACACCAAAAACTTTCTGTGGCATTTCAGCAAATGGTGTGAAAACCCAAGGATAGAGGGCATCTCCAGATACAAAGTGGTTGCTGAACAGTTGGTCTTGTGGTCTTAGACAAAAGCACTGCTCGCTCTGCAATGGTGTCACTCTGCAGGTAGCTCTGACCTGACAGAGCCATCCCATCCCTAGTGTCACATGTGTTTCTGCTGAGGAAGAGCAAACAGGAACATTTCACTTCCCAAACCTATCACGCTCATCCCATCACCCGTCTCCCCGACCCTGGAACATGTCAGTTTCTCTGCAGTGGAGAACTTGGAGGGGACCTGAAATAAAGGTTGAAACACAAAGTCCTTTTCCATGCACTGAAAATCATAAAGGAAAGGGGATCAGAACACTCCGAAGGTCAACTCCAGAGCTGTCTATGGCACTAAAGACCAACAACACATCTCTTTCCTTTTTCAAGTTTTAAAATGAAAAACCCACTCACCCACAATACTCATGCAGAAACTGAAAATAGACTAGAGTGGTGAGAATTTAGATCTCCTCCATCTTTCCATAACATACTGAATTTTTTGTAATATCTCAACATTTCAAAATTTTTTTTGTTTTTACAAAACCTTTGAAGAAAAGCACTCAATGTGAGTGATTCCACTGGCCTTATAAAAGCTCCTGGTTTATAGAGCATCTTTGAGTAGGTTCTTCTGCCAATTCTTCCTCTACATCTCCATCCCAGTTTCCATTTCATAGTTCTTTGTCCTTTTGAATTTTTCTCAGGGAAGATATTATCATCACAATGAGAAAGGAAATTTATAAACAGTATACATTTCACTGAGTATTCGTAAACAACAGAACACTGCTTGGGCATGTAGATTCCTTATACATGAATCATAAAGTATGTCACACACATATTTGTGTGTGATAAATCTATCAAAAATAAGGAGGGAAAGAATCTTCGTCCCATTGTACATTATAACTAGAGGGTTATGCCAAACATGATGGGGCTCGTACGCGCAATCCTAGTAGTTAGAAGACTGAAGAAGGCGGGTGGCAATGAGTTCCAGGCCAGCATGGACTACAGAATGAGGCCCATTCTCAAATAGTAGGCAAAATGAAACAAAAGAAAACCACTGACCCCCTGAAACAATCAAGGGTCATAATATCAACCTGGGCACATTCTATCATAATTCATGTCATCCTGTATGATCTACAAAGAGCAGCCTGTTTTTCTCCGAGCATTTGAAACTTATCCACCTTGACTCATACGTCTCTTTTTCCTGTTGTGCAGCATCTTATTCATGAAAACACATCTGATTTACCTTTGCAAATCTCTAACTATCTTCTTTGCTTCTGTAGCTCTGCTCTACTAAACATTGCTTTTGGAGAAAACTGCATGCAAGCTCCTCAGAACACACATACTAAATAAGTAGCTAGAGGATATTGGGGTTATTGGATTATATATATTCAATAATATTGGGAAATGGAACTGAACAATTTTTTCTCACTAACAAAGCAAGAGATCATCCACATTTTCATCAATTGTTGAAACTGTCTCAGTTTACCATATGACAAGTGGTTGAGTATGATATAGCTCCCCCAAAGAAAATTATTTTGCTTTTGCTAAGGAATATAGACGGTTTTCATTTCTGTTGGCTATTCAAGTTTCTTCTTCATGGAAATGCATTCTCAACAGGTTCATGCTATTCCTCACTTTTGTACATTTTTCCTTCATTGGTGAGTATACATGTTTATACATTCAGTCTACAAGTCCATTGTGAAATGGTATTAACCTCTCAGTGTATGACATGCTTTGTTTAAAATAAAGCAACAAAATGGAGAGCTGACCTAATCTCTAGACTGTGAGAGTTTGAGGTGCTGAGAGCAAAGGTCAGTCTAATCCTAGAGTAGCTAGAGATACAGGATTATATGGTCAAGGTGGTGAAGTACGTCCGACAAAATGGGAAAATAAGGAATGAACAGATGAATAGGAATCATTACCAAGATGTGTTAGAAGAATGAAATGGTAAGTTTCAGTGTTTCTGCTTTACTAAAGCTCCAGTGAGTACATGGGCAACACAAAATGGACTTGTGTTTTTGTTTTGTGTTTCCTCCTTCTTTTGGGGGGGATCACAAGGGTGTGGACAAACCTGGGAGGACAGTGAAATGAGTATGATCAGGGTGAATGATGTGAAATTTCTAAATAATCAAAAATATTATGTTGAAAAAAAAAAGAGTTAACAGTCAAGGTGAACCTTCAAGTCACAGTGAGCTGGAGGACTGATAAACCGCTAGCCACATCATTGAAACAAATGTAAGAGTGGGCATCCTAGAGATGATGCCTCACTTAAAGAAATGAATCTGCAAATCCAAAAGGATTGAAATTCATGTCCACTTCTATTAAGAAGAGCAGAGGCATTAGGAAAGAACAGACAAAGACAGGTACCTCAGAAGATGAAGTTCTTTAGAGGAAAATTCAGATTCACAAGAACTCATCATCATCTGAAAGACATGGATCCTACATAGTTTACAAGATATCCATCAGAACTAAGAAAACAAACTAAAACCCGAATACCCCCAAGCACTTTGAATACCTCTAAAGCACAAAGAAAACCAGTGCACTAACAAGCACCTAAGGAAGCCACAAACCAAAACTTGTGATGATTGCAGTGATATCAGCTAAGATATCTACATTAAGTACATTCATCTTCTACTTTCCATAGAGAAATAAAAGAATGGATCCCTAAATTCCATCACATCAAGTACACAGTCCTATTTATTACTTGACAAAAGAGTTTTTGTTTTTCCAGAATTATGATTCAGCATAATGAAAAAGCTCACAGAAACTGAGCACCAACAGTTGTATCAGTTTTTAATGACTGTCTAGAGGAGTCAAAGGCCACACAAAATGTTAACATAGTGGGGAATGACAGAGCAAAAATGGGTGGTGAGAATTATCATTCCAGTGTGGTAGAGCATGCCAGAAAGCACCATGCTTGGGAGGAAATATCCAGAGTTCCAGAGCAACCTTGGCTTGAGGAGAACAGTGCTTCAAAACAACAAACAAAATTGACAGCAAAAGAAGAAAATGTCAGGTGAGGTAGCATACCTTATAATGCCGAGGTAGGAGCATCATGAATTTGAGGCCAGCCTGGGCTACATAGAGAGGCTCTATAAAAAAAAAATACATAAATAAATCAAATTCAGGAAGATGAGTAGAGAAACAAAGTTAAAAAAAGATGAGGTTTCTGCCTACATGTGATTCACTGTCAAAAAAAAAATTCCTTTTCCCTGGGTCCTTGAGGTTTTCAGTTTCTATGGTTTTATTCAGTCATGATTTGCAGTTTTTGCCAAAAACTGTTTAACCTTTGAGAAGCCAACTGGGTTCTGGGAAGTTTGCCTATCCGGAACTGGGCCAAGCAAGAATTGCACAATTCAGTGTACTGAGAGGAGGACTCAGCACAAGACTGACAGCTACTGTAAATTTAGCAAAAACAAAGGAACCCAGCAGCAGCCAAGGCACCGAGAAGAAAGCATAAAAGGAGATCTTTAGCAGGACTTCTGACTTAAAAAGCATCAGCAAATAAAACAAAAACATACTGTTACGAATTACTGCTGTCACAGTACCAAGCCAAGGTCACCAGTGGTAAGCCTGTGCAGCTGCCCATCTGCAGGGCTTCCAGCCCCACACCACCCATAAGGTAACAACCAAAACCATAAACAGCCCCTTTGCTACTGGGGGAAATTGTCTGTGACTGATCTCAGGAGCTCTGTTTTGTTGAAAAGGAAACTGGAGACTCTGCTTGGGAGAACAGCCAGTCTATAATGAAAGTATTGCAGATTGATTTATCTGATCATATTTGGCCAAATACACTAGGAAATATGGATATCAGGGAGGCAGTTTGTTAGAGCAAACAGTTGAACAAGAGCCATCAAAAATCAATTTGGATGAGAAAGATGGTAAACTTGGGTCTACTATAAACAAGTCTTTCTTTCTTCCTTCCTTCCTCCCTCCCTCCCTCCCTCCCTCCCTCCCTCCCTCCCTCCCTCCCTCCCTCTCTCTCTCTCTTTCTTTCTTTCTTTTCCATTTCATTTCTTCCACATAAGATGTGGTATGACAGGTACTCTTAATTTCTTGGAACAAAGACACCCAGCAGCGGAAGTGGAATACAGGAGCTAGCAGAAAGCTGAGAATTCTCAGAATCACCCACAACCCATTTTTGAGCGAAGGAAGACTTGTATGCGTCTTATCTTGATTAATCTGTAATAAAGTTTCCTATGACTTAAAGTGCTTGAAAGTACTTTCCTTTCTGGGTAACTGACACATAAGCCAGATGCCCAGAAACAAGAGGTGGATCAGCATTCTGCAAGCCAAGGAGGCAATGCTGGATCAGAACCTTCAGAGTGATACGTCATTAGTGATTGAGAAAACTGCCTGTTTGAGATCAGGCCTGACCCGAGTTTTGCCATGTAAGGAAAAGAGCACCCTGAGTTGTTCCCCATCTGTCTGCTGAGTGGTGGTGCAAACCACACAGGGGCTGGGGCCTGACTGGCTGAGGGCACTCCTGGTCCCAGATATTGCATCACCGTTCCTGGATATTACATCACTCTTCCCAGATATTACATCCCTATGTTTGTTGTTTCTTCATAAAGAATGAAAAAGCAGGCTGGAAATAGGCTTGAATTATCCCATGTCACAGCCACGATGGCTGAGTGTCTAGCCTTTGCAAAAATCCAGCTGGTAGGGCACAGACACAAGCATCTCCAGGGAGTTCTGTTTTTCAAGTGTGTGTGGTATGTGTGGGTGGGGCATATTTACCAGTTCTGCACAGTAGCTCGGCTGTAAGCAAATGCTTGACTCAAGACCAGGGCTGGGCAGTATACCTGGCCCCTAGCCCTAGGCTGACCACCTGCCTGAGTAAACAGGCCTGGAGTGCACCGCCTACACACAGCCCCTGGCACATGGCAGTCCCTAGGGCTCTGGGCCACAGCTAGAACACAGAGGCAACATTTTCCTAATGGAGAGGAAAGTGAGCTAGGTCAAGAGGTTTTTAAAAAGAAAGTCAAGGAAGAGTTATATTTTCCACACAGAGTCGACTTTGGGGAAATGAACAATGGTCTTTATTATCATCTTTCTCCTAAACAAATTCAGAAGAATATTAGAGAAAAACCAGCCTGTCCTCCTGCACCCCACCAAGGGACTCCTCCAAAGCTTCCCTATCCGACATCCAAATGCCGGAATGCACCCGGTCTAAGAGAGAGGTTACCTTGGGGTACAGGCACATGGCCTGGCTCTGTAGTTTTTTTGTCTCTCTGTCCTTTATTCTTTTGCCAGCATTGTACACAGCGAATGCACTAAGCATTCCAAACTCTCTGAGATTTGATCCAGAACTTGGTCTCCACTACAGCACTAGTCCAAGAAGTCTGTCTACAGCGTCGTTTTACAGTCTAGGAAGATAATATTCGTATCGGAGGAATTATTGTTTCTCAGAAGTTTAACAGAGAACTCTGAAGAGGAATGGAGCTTTGGGTATTATACATGTGTATTTAAGAATTACTACATTTTCGCCAGGCAGTGGTGGTGCACGCCTTTAATCCTAGCACTCAGGAGGCAGAGGCAGGTGGATCTCTGTGAATTTGAGGCCAGCCTGGGCTACAAAGTGAGTTCTAGGATAGCCAGAGCTATTACACAGAGAAAACCTGTCTCGAAAAAATAAAATAAAATAAACAAAAAACCTTACCTTTTTATTATTCATTTATTGTATGTATCTATATATAATGTCTGTGTGAGTGCAGGCTCTTGTTTGCTGGATTATGTGTGGAGGTCAGAGGACAATTTACTGGAATCATTCTCTCCTTTCACCGTGAGGGGCCTGGGGGATTAAACTCGGGTCACCAGGCTTGGAGGGAACCACCTTTACCTCCTGGGCCGTCTTGCTGGGTCAGAGGTACTTGTCTAGCATATTTTACATATCAAGTTAAGCCAGTATCTGAGTGCAGCGTGGTTAAATGATGGAAATGGTAGCACGCGTTTACTGAATTAACAGGCGGGCACTTGGTGAGCACTAGCAGTGTGACAGCTGTGATGATGTTGGCCCTGGCAGTGGCGGTGGAGGTGGAGGTGGTGTCAGAGGTGGTGTCAGAATACTGACCCTAGGAAGACTACAGCTCTCCTCCTGTGTCCAGCCAGCCTCGGGACTACACCAATGTGGGGCCATGCTCCTGAAATCCAAGAAGGCTTGGGGAAAACTTTGCTCATAGTTTAGACACAGAGGCGGAGAAAGCACCGAAAAGTAATTCTAAGAGACAGACACCGCAGAAGAGTGAAACAGAAACCTAGCCAAAAAATTAGTAATCTGTGTCTGGCTTCAGCAGAGGATTTAAAAATAATAGTCTAGTTTTCCATATTTCAATCATTATCTATTTTCTTCAGAAGCTAGAAAGCAGGGAGGAAAAGGGTAATAGTATGCTGTGCATGAATGCATGCGGTGCTATTTTAAGTTGGCCAGTTGAAATATATCTAATGGAAGACTGAGTATAATTTTTGGATAAGAAAATCTATAATACTTTCTTTAATCACAAAAAGCAGTTTGAAGGCTGGCAAAATGGTTCGGAAGGTAAAAGGTCTTTGCCACCAAGGTGGCTGACCTAAGTGTGACTCCCAGGACCCCAGACAGGACTGATTCTCCTACGTTGTCCTCTGACCTACACTCTGTATGTCATAATAGGAGCGCGCACAGGCACACACACACACACACACACACACACACACACACACACACACACACACACAAACATAAGTATAGTAATTATTAAGAAAGCATTGCTTTTCTTGAAGGAGCAGTGTCCAGCCGTCTTCTCAAGGTGGTAATAACTAATGTCTTTTATGGATAGAACAAAACAAATGAAAGTGAGTCCTCTAGCTTTAATGAAAGTAAGTATTTGAATAAAGAGGATGGAAAAGTTCTTTCCAGATGCATATTTTCCTCAATTTTATTTTCCAAACTGTATTTATTTCATAGCTAAAATTTTGGCTTGCTTCTTGTCACTTACATCTTTGCTTTAAGAATTCTGCAAGGCACATTTTAAAAGAAACCAGGTTTTTTGTTTTGTTTTGTTTTGTTTGTTTTTTGTTTTTAATGGCAAAAGGCCCACGACCATGTGCCCATTACACTGGAACTGTGAAGTAATGATGAGAATAAGTAAATTACACCAGGCAGTGAAATCAGTCTACTACAGAGACCCATGGGTTTGGCTAGGTTGCCTATATTTAAACTCTCCATGGCAGAGGGAAGTGCACAAACAGGCTAAGAGAAGGCTCGAGTCACTTAGCTAAGGATTCCACAGGGCAGGAATCAGGCACACTTCTCTGGGCACTTGCCTGCCCAGGGCTCAGCAGGAATACAAAGGGCACCTTTGCCATCCACAGTGCATGAACGTCCCAACAAGGCTGTTGCTGCAGTCTGGCCCTCTCTTGCAGGAGAGCTTATCCAGCAGGAGGCACTATGTCCTACAGGCAGGTGATGTCTGGTCTAGGGAGGGCCCATCATGTGTTCCCTAGCCTTGACAGAAGGGACAAGCCCCAACCAAAGAATCACAGCAGTCTAACACACACACCAGGCAAGATGAAGAGACAGGCAGAGTGAGAAGTTACCATGGGAAAAGACACCAAAGCATGATTCAAAGCGGTGCACAGGAGGTAAATCCTATTATTTATGGAATTAATTTGTGAATCAAGCATGGTTGCTAGTCTTTCCGCACCACTCTGTCTCATCTATTAATGTGATGTGATGTTTTTTCAAAGGCACGATCACCAGCCTCTGATGAACAAGACAGCATGACACAAAAATTATAAGGTATACATATCTCCATCTGAATTTAGTACCCTGAGAATTCTGAAGCCAAAATAACCTACAGACGTGTTTGCAAGTGTCCTAAATGTGGCAGAAGCCTTGGGACCTGGCCTCCCAAACAAGACATATTGTAGGCGTGTCAATTACTTTACATTGTGGAAGAGAAGATAAAAATAAAAAAGCTCTCAGTGAGCTGCTTCCCAGTCCCCTCCACACTCCATCCCCACCCCACCCCCAACAGGGCTTCCCCTCAGTCACAGCTCATTACTTGCTACTGCCATTCACACAACAAAAGGAAATGCTGTAAGTTTCCAGGTGGTGTGGGCTGTTTGTGTTTGTTTGAACAAGACTTTTAGCACAACAGGGATAAAAAAAGTACTTGGGGGCACAGAGACAAAAGGATGTCAGTGAGTAATCATCCTTCTGCCCTCACCAAGTGGCACAGTTAGGAAATGTCATGCTATTTAGGAGGACTGTGATGTTAGGGAGCTAAGACTGGCTTTCCAGTCTAGCTCTCTCACTAATGGTTTAAGACCTCTTGAGCAAGTGGCTTGACTCTGTAGATAGTCATACAGTAAAAGGTGACAACTGCCAAGCTCTTCTGAAGTGCTGAGATCCCAGCACCATGTTTTCTACAAGAACAGGTTTGTAAGTGGAGCTTAGGGTCTTTAGCGATATTATTATGCTGATTGCAATATTCAATTCTCTTCTTAAAAAGGATTTATTTTTATTTATGAGAGAGAGAAAGAATATGCCAAGTGTGTAAGTACTCCAGAAGTTCACAAAAGTGCCAGATTCCCCGGGGCTAGACTTACAGATGGTTGAGAGGCCCCTGATGGGGGTGCTCAGAACTAAACTCAGTTCCCCTGGAGGAGAAAGTATTCTTAACCTCTGAGCTGTGTCTCCATCCAGTCTCCAATATTGTGTGTGTGTGTATGTGTGTGTGTGTGTGTGTGTGTGTGTGTGTGTGTACACAAATGTGCAGCTGTAGATATCCTGTGTGTATGTACACAAATGTGCAGCTGTAGGTGTCCTGTGTGTATGTATACAAATGTGCAGCTGTAGGTGTCCTGTGTGTATGTACACAAATGTGCAGCTGTAGGTATCCTGTGTGTATGTACACAAATGTGCAGCTGTAGGTGTCCTGTGTGTATGTACACAAATGTGCAGCTGTAGGTGTCCTGTGTGTATGTACACAAATGTGCAGCTGTAGGTGTCCTGTGTGTATGTACACAAATGTGCAGCTGTAGGTGTCCTGTGTGTATGTACACAAATGTGCAGCTGTAGGTATCCTGTGTGTATGTACACAAATGTGCAGCTGTAGGTGTCCTGTGTGTATGTACACAAATGTGCAGCTGTAGGTGTCCTGTGTGTATGTACACAAATGTGCAGCTGTAGGTGTCCTGTGTGTATGTACACAAATGTGCAGCTGTAGGTGTCCTGTGTGTATGTACACAAATGTGCAGCTGTAGGTGTCCTGTGTGTATGTACACAAATGTGCAGCTGTAGGTGTCCTGTGTGTATGTACACAAATGTGCAGCTGTAGGTATCCTGTGTGTATGTACACAAATGTGCAGCTGTAGGTGTCCTGTGTGTATGTACACAAATGTGCAGCTGTAGGTGTCCTGTGTGTATGTACACAAATGTGCAGCTGTAGGTGTCCTGTGTGTATGTACACAAATGTGCAGCTGTAGGTGTCCTGTGTGTATGTACACAAATGTGCAGCTGTAGGTGTCCTGTGTGTATGTACACAAATGTGCAGCTGTAGGTGTCCTGTGTGTATGTACACAAATGTGCAGCTGTAGGTGTCCTGTGTGTATGTACACAAATGTGCAGCTGTAGGTGTCCTGTGTGTATGTACACAAATGTGCAGCTGTAGGTGTCCTGTGTGTATGTACACAAATGTGCAGCTGTAGGTATCCTGTGTGTATGTACACAAATGTGCAGCTGTAGGTGTCCTGTGTGTATGTACACAAATGTGCAGCTGTAGGTGTCCTGTGTGTATGTACACAAATGTGCAGCTGTAGGTGTCCTGTGTGTATGTACACAAATGTGCAGCTGTAGGTGTCCTGTGTGTATGTACACAAATGTGCAGCTGTAGGTGTCCTGTGTGTATGTACACAAATGTGCAGCTGTAGGTGTCCTGTGTGTATGTACACAAATGTGCAGCTGTAGGTGTCCTGTGTGTATGTACACAAATGTGCAGCTGTAGGTGTCCTGTGTGTATGTACACAAATGTGCAGCTGTAGGTGTCCTGTGTGTATGTACACAAATGTGCAGCTGTAGGTGTCCTGTGTGTATGTACACAAATGTGCAGCTGTAGGTGTCCTGTGTGTATGTACACAAATGTGCAGCTGTAGGTGTCCTGTGTGTATGTACACAAATGTGTAGCTGTGGGTGCCCATGAGTGCATGCAGAACCCAGAGTAGGAGGGACATCAGGTGTCCTGTTACGCTGCTCTTCACTTTATACCCTCAAGACAGAATCTCTTACTGGACTTGAGTTTTTGAGCTGGTCAGGCTGGTCAGAAAATGCTGGTGAGCCTCTTCTCCCAACACCTAAAGTGCTGGTGTTACGGGTACATGCATTCACCACACTCAGATTTTATATGCGTGATAGTGACTCAAGCTCAAGTCTCACGTTTGTTCAGCAAGCACTGATCCATGTTCCCAGACTCTTACCCACTAATCTCTGTCCCTGCTCTTACTGACATAGGTAAAGCTCAATGGAAAGTTAATTAATGCTGAATAAAAGCAGACTAAACTCCGAATCAGCCTGAGGACTGGATAGCCACAATGTGTGTGAACCGTGACGTACCAGAGTCTTCAGGCAGAGGATGTAGGCTTCATAAAAATGTTGGGCAATGGTCAACATACAAACTGTATTTTCTTGTCCATAGAGGACATACACATCAGGTAATATTAGCCAGAGAAGACTTCTGAAACTGGCAACATAGAAGGAAATGGGGAGAAAAATGAATGACACAATGTTGTCGTAATTCTTTCTTAGCAGAAGAACCCAGTAACACGGCCTTGATGGTCAAATTCAACAAAAACCTACTGAGCACTGAATTATGAGACAGACGCCGCTCTAAGTACACAGACACACCTCAGCAACTCCATGTTAAAGAGGGCATAGTGGCAATGTGGTATGACAACTTTTAAGTGCAGATAGAGCCATCGTGCTATGGAAGTACTGACAAAGCAGGCTGCCACGCTGCCGACACACCATGCTTCTTATTTTCCAGGCACTGCTAGAAGAGGTTTACAAATGCATCTTCATTAGACACAAAATTGTATAAGATAGTTGTTATGATTATCCTTAAAAGGGAAATGAATAGGAGATTCACTGTCAATTCAGATTTATAAGACAGAGCTGTGAAGGATGAGAGCAGTGAGTATGGGGTTGACGGGGGCAATCGGAGGGATGCATGAGCTATGCTTTGAAGAAGGGCATGCTAGTTGAGACAAAAATAAGGAAAGGTTCCATCTAGTGGGAAAGGTATTCAAAGGAATACAACAAGGGTGTGCTATTTTCAAATAACATGATGGCTCAATTTGGTTGGAGCTGGGCTAATCAGGAAGAAACCCTTCAATTTTCTATGTCAGAAGCAAGAACTCAGAGGACACACAGTCACAATCATAGGATCAGTGGGGTCTAAAAGATGACTTTAAAGAGATATAAGGCATTAGAATGATAGAACTTGCCGTGACACTGGTTTAGGAAACAATGAAAAGAGAATAGTCATATGCCATTTTCTGGCCTCTGGAGCCATTCACCAAGGAAGAAATCTAGATTTGGTATGAAATTGATTTGCAATATGACATGTCATAGACACAAGACACGTTAAGTCTGAAGATACTCAAATGGGAATATTCAAGAGGAGCTGATGCCTGACCTCTAGCCTGGGGAACTGAAAGATCTGTAGAGTGTGGGAGGTGCTATGATTTTACAGGGAATGGCTTTGCACAGTTTCCCAGGAAAAAGTACAGGGTGACAAGAGAAGAGATGGAAGACAGCGAAAGTGTTAGAGAGGAGAGCAGAGGAAGAGCTGAGCTAGCAGAGATGGGAAATGGCTGTGAAATGCTGTCCACTTAATTTGGCGTGGCTGTTCATGTCTTAATATCAGAGCAGCCATGATTACCCATAGGAAACCCTCACAAGACTAAGCCCACTAACATTCCCTTGCGGAAAGGAGCTGTATGAGACAGCTCTGGCGGGGCCATAAACAGTTAATATTTGGGAGAGGGCTCTTCCTCTATGTAGCCACCTATAAGCTGCCCATAATCCTCCCTGGTGGTCCTGTAAGCAGCCCCAATGAAACTCACTGTTCACCAAGGTGACTTGAATGGAATCATGCCTTTGATCTGTCATGGTGCCCTATCTGCAATGAACAGACATTTGTTTAAGTCTCCCCAGGAAAACTCACACAATAGGAGTTAACAAAGAATGAAAACCCGGGGAAGGGAGGAACCATGAAAGGAAGGGAAAGAAAAAAAAATGTTTGAAGAGGTATGTCAGGTACTCTGGCTGGAGAAATTCCAGGGATATGGTAGGAATGTAGGTGAATAGCTGGAGCTAGGGAGTGACTGAAAAGAGACAAAGAAGAGGCCACAAAGGTAAGAAATCTATCTACCTCGAGAACCAGAACGAGAAATGTGCAAGAATGAGCAGCCCAGAAAAGATCATAAACACACCCATGCTCACATGCACGCACACACATATAACACACAACACACATGCTCACATGCACACACACACACACACACACACACACACACACACACACACACACACACTTCTAGGCAAAGATGTGTACAGAAACCCTGTACTGACAAGAAGTATCCTGCCACAGGGAGCCAGGCAACCCCTCCTTTGAAGTAGAGGTAACAGGCGGAGACTGAGTTTTAGGTGAGCCTGAAGGGGATGGGAGTAGAGAGACCTTGAGGAAAAGCTGGTGGCCTTTTCTGTCCTTATAAAGTGACAGAATGAGATAGCCACTGTGCAAAATGGCAGCAGACAGGTCTGTTTGTCTTCCTACCTCACAGTTAGGAACACTGGATTCCAAAGAACAAATACTAAAAACTGATGTGTTAGATGAGTTTGGGCCACACACCCTCTGCCAAGAGATTCTAACAATCCTGTTCAGACTGACGACCACATGAGTACAATGAGACCAATTTTAAGGTCGACAAGATTTCCTCAGCAGTGTTACTTCCTGGAATAGTCAGAAGTTGAAAGTACAATATGGATTTCTGGTTCAGAAAGTAGGTATACCAGGTAATGTCAGGGTCACACATAAGATTGGAGTTTCACTAAGACAGACAATGTGAACAAGGAACACAAAGAATATAGGAGAACAGTGTTAGGTAGGTAGGTAGCCAGGTCAGTGTATGATTGATAGGTAAGTGAGCGATGACAGAAATGATGACAGACAGATAGGATGACAGGCATATGGATGATGAATGATATTAAATACCCAGATAACGATGCTAGATGCTGGACAAATAGGTGATAGATTTTTATTTTCATAGGTAATTGTGCTTCAAGAGCCAAGCTTCAGATTTATATGTTTAGGATTTAGTTCTTATTTTGATTTTTATTTAAGTGTATATGTGTGTCTTTGTACTAGTGCATGCAGGTATGGAAGGATGCCCTTGGAAACCAGAAGGTGTCGGATACCCTTAAGCTGGAGTTACAGATGGTTGAATACCACCCTATATGAGTAATGACATTTGAACTCCCGTCCTCTGCAAGGAGTGTAAGAGTGTCCTTTTTTTGTTTGTTTGTTTTGTTTGAGACAGAGTTTATAATTGTAACAGGCCTGGCTGTCCTGGAACTGGCTTTGTAGAACAGGCTGGCCGTAAACTCAGAAAGATCTGCCTGCACCTGCTTCCCGAGTGTTGGGATTAAAGGTGTGTGCCACTACCGCCCAGCTAGCACGTGTTCTTCATCACTGAACCGTTCCTCCTGCCCTCAGATGTATTTCTAAAATCTTCTCTTTCTTTTTCTTTTTTAAGCAACATAAAACAAGAAGCACTTGATTATAAAATAGATTGGGGACTTTCCCTCCAGAGTCTGGCACACAGGCTGACCTTTGGTAAGTACCGGTGACTCAATGCCAGTCACCTGAGTGGCCCTCAGTGAAGTTGGCTTGTACTGTCAGTGGAACAACTCTTGACGATTCACAAACACCTGCCCCCGGGGGTTATCTACCTCAGATAGTGACACGTTCTTTCTAAAATAACCACTCTTTTGTCACTCCAAAATGCAATTTCCGCATCACTCACCGAGCATAATTATTAGAAAAAAAAATAAACTTCAACTTCTTGTGTCAAGTTTAAATGATGCTATGCTATGGGGATATTATTCCCCAGGAGGTCCACTTGCTCTAGATTGATTTCCCCAGAGAAGTCACAAAAGAAACTTAGGCAGGCTTAATATGTCTCTGGAAAAATGTGTATTAATCCATTTTTTTCTTTTCTTTCAATTATCTTCATATTTCCCCCAACTCTTGAGGTTTCAGTCTTCTAAGCAGCAACTATTTACTTGTCTCTTTTTCTTCTCCCTCCAAATGAGGAACAGAATTAACTCCCCTAAGCACACTGTTTTCTAATTATTCTACCTCGCTCCTCTGATTGCCTCCCATGCCCACTTGATCGGCTGCTGCTGATCCCCTTCTCAAAGTTCCTTCAGTGAACTCTAGGAGAGGAAAGGACACCAATACCAACTCTCCCGTGCTCTGCAGGGACCTGAGGCCACACTCACTACACTTCAGTTGGAAATCATATGTGATGATTTGCCTAAAAGGCCCAAAATAAGTGTGTCGCCAGGTTGTGGTTGACTAGAAGTTTTTCTTCTGTTTTCTCTTGTACTTATCTAGAGATTTAAATAATAATAACTCAAAACATGTCATATAAAAGTCTCATACTCAATTTATCCATTCTGCCATAATCTATCATTGCTGAGTATGTGTTAGTAAAAATATGGCTTGGAATAAGCATTAAAATAACACTTAGAACTGTAGAGGTTTTTTTGTTCTTTTTTTGTTCTTTTTTGTGTGTGTGTGTGGTGTGTGTGTGTGTGTGTGTGTGTGTGTGTGTATGAGTGTGTGTGTGTGTGTGTGTGTGTGTGTGTGTGTGTGTGTGTGTGTATTTACATGGTTTTTCTGTTGTGTGGCTCAGGCTGTCCTGGAACTTGCTGTGTTGACCAGGATGGCCTCAGAGATTCATCTGCCTCTGCTTCCCAAGTGCTGGGATTAAAGGCATGTGCCACCACTGCCCAGTACTATAGATATTTTTAAGGTGACCATTTGCACATGCCCTTTAGTAACACTTCAATTTACTGGGAATCCCCTCAAAAGCTATTTGAAAAGTCTTTTTTTTTCCTTCAGTGTGAAAAATAAAGTTCATACAAATTTACAATACATGCATGTTATAAAACAAATTATTTCATTAAAAGGAATGGTTACGCCATTAAGGGGGCAAGAGCAAATATTTCTATATTGTTTCTTGGTTTGCTTTTTGTTTTTAATTTGCCATGGATAAAATTTTAAATATGGGAATTAAAATACACAGAATTTTAGAGACAATTAATGGTGTCAAATCACTTATACTATTAAAAGTTAAGGTAAAATAAATATGTGTTTCTTTGTACATATACTAGGAAATCTGATAGCAATCAGCTACTATAATTCTGGAGTAATTAAAATAAGCAGCATTCATGATTTCTACAACTGTAGTCCAAAATGAAAACTTGAGTGCATCTACAATCATTGAGAAAACACACTACTGATTGTGCCTAGAAGGATGTTTCCAGAACGGTTTGAAGAGAAAAGACTGACAGTGAATGGAGACAGTGACCTGAATACAAGGAGAAACCTAGCTGAACACAGGCATAAATCCCTTTGCTTGCAGACTGAAGATGCAATGTGCCCACTGTCACAGATTCTTGTCATCATACTTCTGTCCTAAAAAATAATCATTCTATTGTAATGATCCAAAATCTAATATGTATTCACACACACACACACACACACACACACACACACACACGAGAATGCACTGACAACACAGTACTGTGTCATGTATTCCCTCACCTCTCACTCACTCAGCCTCATCATTATGCATCATCATAGACCCTACACCCTTGAACTGTGAGCCAAAATAAACCCTTCCTTAATTGCTTTCATCATGTATTTTGTCTTAGCAATAAGAAGAGCAACTGATAACAACTGCCCATCAAAGACCTCCATGAGTAAATCTTATTCATCTTATTGAACTTTTAGTTGCATGTGACATGTAAACACTCTTTCTATATTAAAACACTTTCTTCATTTGGTTTCCCAGATGGCTCTCTGTTCCTTTTTGATGAACATCTATCAACTTCTATGTTTATCAACCTGTATATTTCCCCATTGTCTTCTACACAATGAAGTAGTGGCTCAGGGCTCCATTCTTGAGACATTTCTGTACTTTCTTGGCCATAGTTCTTAACCCTGAATCCATATTAGAATTATATGGAAAGTGTCCAAATGATGTCGGTTCCTTGGACACACTCTATTCCCAGTGAATCATAGCAAAACCCACACTTAGACTTTATTTCCTGTTCCCCTTGTCCTGGACTATGATGACTCAGTCATTATATATACCACACTCCAGTGTCCCATAGAAAATATCTCAGACTGCAGGCTCCAGCTCCCCATCCTTCCACACATTGCAAACCAACAGTCATATAAATTACGGCCCACCATATCCAACAAAATCAAATTTGCCTTTACCCCAAGGACCAAGTTTCTTCTCTCTCTAGTGTCACATATTACTTAGTGACAACTCCATTATTCCTCTGGCCAAAATGCTGGCAGTCATCCTTCATCCTTCTATCTCTTCTGCTGAAAGCATGTTCTTTACCAAAGTGTATTCCACAATGAGTGCATATCCATAGTAACAACATTTCATGTCCTCCAGCAATGACACACTGATGCTAACCCACCACTTAACCTCTGAATCAAGGCAAGAGCTCTTACAAAGAGGCTTTCTTTGGCTGTTCTGTATTGGTAACCTACTCTCAGCAAATCAAGTAATGTTTAAAATCACTAAATCAGATCATGTCAGCACAGTTTGCTCAATACCTGCAGCAGGGATTCTGTCTCAAAATTAAAACCTGCCACCATGGTTCATTAAGTCCCATCATCAGTTCAGTTCTTAGAAACATTCGATTTTTAAATAAGATATCTGCATATATCTAATCTCTTTATTTAGCTCAAGAATATCACAGAGCTAACAAGATTTTATTACCTGCCTTTAAATCTTAGAAGAAAAAGGATAAATTTTATCAGATTCTCAAATTAATCCATTAAACCGAACATGGTCAGTTACTGTGTGAGACACAATCACAATTAATCACAGTTCACAATTACAGTTTAAATATCAATTGTTTCAAGTCTCTACTATGATACTAATTTAATGAAGAGTAGATCATACTAAAGCACACCTTGCTTTTATCGTATAACTCTTTCTCCAAAATTAAAACACCCACACTTCAAGGAAGTTTCTAAAACTCAGGAAATATACAACTCAATAGCTGCAGGAAGTCTCTGAAACTGACCAGATTCACTAGGGCCCTCCTTCCCAAACATATATAAGCTGTAGGGATTGCCGAGAAACACTCTCAGACAAGCTGAGCTGCCTGAAAGAAGCTGAGCTAAGTGGAAAAGGCAAAGACCAAATTGGGCTGCCTAGAAAGGATACTCTAACCTGTTGAGCTGTTTGTGCATTATGAAATATTCTCTAAGCTTCCATCTTTTGTGAGCTGTCACCCTTGCTGGGATGGGCTTTGGTGATGCATCTGCTTTTGAAGTATTTCTGCTCCTATAAGTAACCCTTCACACATACACCTATAAGTAACCTCAATGAAACTTACTGGTTCACTAAGTTGGACTTTGCTGGTATGCATACTTTGGTTTGCCATTGATTCCTAATCTGGTGTGAGTTAACATTTGTTCACATCTCCCCAGGCATAGTGTCATACAACATCTTTAAACATATGTTACCATCAACATATTGTCTTCTATTTGTGTGAATTGCCAGTGGTTTCCTGACTCATCTTTCCTACACACATGTCCTAATGGTACAAACATTCGTTCACCACTTTATGTCTTATTTTATTGCTATCTCTTCTTCGTGTAAAAACTGATTAAATTCAACTCAGGGCCTTGTGCACATCAGTTATAAGAAACTCTCAAGTCCCATGAAGCTGTGGACCAAGACACAAAAGTCAGAAATGTGAAATTCATGATTATGACTCTTTTAATCCCTTCCATTCAAATGGGATTGGTACTCTTAGAATAGAATTAGAATGGGGCCTTGAGAAGAGGGATGTTTTAATCAGCAAGCCTTCATAACCATGTCATTCCATAGAAGTTACTCAGAGTCTTCTAAGATTAACCAAACGTACATCACATACAGAGCAGAGCTCCTGAGGTCAGTGACTCATCAAATGCTTCTCTAGTTGCTTAATTCTCTTGCTTTGATAATGTTTGTACATTCATTTAGTCTAGTGTACTAAACTTAAGATCTAAACGCCAAGGACACTATGTGCTGGCTTGTGAAAAAGGCATGCTAATTACCTTCTTGTATCTTCAATCTTTTTCTCTCTCATGGATCTTTTCTATTCAAATGTGAACAAACTCAAATCTTTACCATTTTGAATGGTAAAAAATACAAAAACAATACAAACCTGAGAAAACCAGTTCCTTGGTTCTATAGTTCAGGCCAGGACTTGGTTTTTTATTTTATTTTTTTACAAGAATTCTACTGATGTGTTTCCTCATACCACTGATCCACATCGTTCTGGCTGCTACATGAAAATGGTTCTTAGATAACCATCAAATAATATACAAGCTATTAAACCCAATAGGATTACTTCAGAGCTAATCTTACTTCACCTGCCAACAAAACTTGGTATAATTGGGTATGGTCCCCTTCATGTTCTTAGAGCCTTTGTTCCCTGTACTTTTGATGATAGGCTATCTGTTTGTCTGTCTTCTCACCTTTCTTATTTCCTCCCAACCAAGTGGTCCTCCAATTCTTTGACTGTGAATTCCTCCAGGCTACCCTGTCAGGATGGCATTACTCAGACTTACTTTCCATCTGATTTTTTTTTTCTGGAGAAACGTATGACATTGCTGTGTGTTTGTCTCTATGGCTCTGGCACTCCTGGCACCAAACTGGCTAGCCTCCAGGGATCTGACATATTCTCATCTCAGGCACCTGACCCTCACTTGGAAATCTCTACTTAAGAACAGATTCTTCACAGTTTCAAAAATCTGCTCCGAGAGAACAAATACAATGATAAGCATTCTAAACTTTCTCTCAAGCCTCATGAGTATGTTTCCAAATGTGCTTTGGAACTTTCCACTTGAATTATTTCAGATTGACCAGATATAAGACCAGCCACAATCAGCTGCCAAATACATTCAGCTATTCCTCTTTATTTTGTAATTTCTAGTCATTTCCCCAATGATTGGAACTAGGAAAGTAATGGCAGTCCTGCTTAGAATGAGCATGTGACTTCTGCTGCTTTTCTACTTAGAATTATCCCTGGACCACGACCTGTCCATCTATCTAGAACCCATGTGATGACCTTTGGGGCTTCTATTGTCCACACCTGGCACGACTTGGGTCTGAGAACACATCTTCCCCTATACTTGCCTACTGTGCTTGCAGAGTACAAATTGGTCTCAAAACAAAAGAAAGCAAAAAGTAAAACAGATAACACAAAAAGCCTAGCATTTTTATATTGCCCTAAATTATACTAAAAAGTGTGGTGTGCAAATGAGGCCATAGGTTTCCTCAGCTCTTTCCATTTCACTTGGCTCTGAATGCTCTCCACTCCCAAACACCCCACCCCCTAAAGCTTCCTGGCTGATCTATCTGTATCTCCATTGTTTGATTTCCTCCCCACCCATCTCCTGAGTGGATGCTGAGCTAATTTAAATGGTTAGATCAGTTGCCTGAGAGAAATTGACTACAAAACCAAAAGCCAGAAATTCCGATGATGGCGTTCATACACAGCTGGCAGCTTTTAACACTATTCCAGATAGCCTGCAAAGATGTTGATTGTTATAACAAAGGATGGGTGGGGGGAACTCTGAGAATTGAGGCATATTTTCAATATTTTTTTTCTTTTTGGTTTTTTGAGACAGAGTTTCGCTGTGTAGCTTTGGCATCACTCCTGGAACTCACTCTGTAGCTTAGGCTGGCCTCGAATTCACAGAGATCCACCTGTCTCTGACTCCCCAGTGCCGGGAATCAAGGTTGGCACCTCTGCCGCCTGGCCTGTTTTCAGTATCTTTGTGTTGGTGTGTGTGTGTGTGTGTGTGTGTGTGTGTGTGTGTGTGTGTGTGGTGTGCTTTGAAGTTTCAGAACACTGTAAAATCTTTTCTATTTTTCCTAAACCCTAAATAAAGATATTTAGATATTTATTTTGGTCATAGAGTAATACTCCTTGTAAAGTTTCTGATAAATGTTGTAATTTCTTAAACATTTAAATATTTCAAGTAAATAAAAAATAATGATTTGCCTTATACACACACATACATACACACAAACACACACACACACACATACAGAGAGAGAGAGAGAGAGAGAGAGAGAGAGAGAGAGAGAGAGAGAGAGAGAGAGAGAGAACTTGTTGTTCCACTTAAGTGTACAGAATGAGCAGTGATACTGGTTGAACTCCTATTCGCCAAATCGCCAGCAAATACTGCACTGGAAAACACAGTCCTAAACTATTTACCCTGAGTGTTATTCTGACATTCACTAGAAAACAGAACACAACAAACAAAGCATCATCCAGGCAATCAAGTACTTTGAGGATGCCATGACATATCTTTTCCAAGTCACAGAGGTTCTTTCTCTGGACACTCTGACTATAGCACTGTGCTGATATCTTAAAACCTTTATTATTATCAATCCACACTAAAATACTGGTCTGCTACTTCTACAATTATAGGTAATGCCTTTTATATGGGGAAAAGCCAAGATTTTAAAGTGTTACAGATCTCAGAATGAGTAACTTACCCTAAATTTTGACACTTTCCTCCAGGTTTTAAAACTTTGGAAGGTGTAAGTTGTGTAAAACTATATGGACTATAATAATAATAATAACAATAATAATAATAATAATGAACTGGTGAGGTTGGCAGCAGTTTCCTGGAGGACTTGCTATCGGCAAGAGGATACCCAACAATCTAGTATATTATGAAAACCTGTCACAATATGAATGCCCACAGAAATGCACAAAAAAGAAGGAAGAGGAGGAGCCTAAAAAGAAGCAAAAACAAGATCCTCGAGTCAGAATCTCAGAGAACAGTATAAAGAAGGGCAGAAGAAGCCAAAACCACAGAGATTGGGCTTCAATCCACCCACTGGTCCAGACACCTCCCCTTGAACATGTTAGCTTCTGAAATTCCACAAATCTCAAACCACTTATTATTTGACTTACAGTAATGGGTCATCACTAAAGCACAGGAAGGCTGTGAGAGAATCAAAGTGAAGACCACCGCACATACTGCAGTGTGTGCTCCAGACCTATACAAGTATAATCAAGGGAGTTCTAAATGATGGAATGAAAATACAACATGAAACAATGTAACCTACACAATAATGCATTTCAGCAAGTTGTACAGCTTGGGGATAAATACATCTTCAGAACAGACATCTTGACTGCCAGTACAATGACCCTTTCCTGTTCACTTCAGCATCATCTCTGCTACATCCACAAGATCAAACTGTTGAGGCAACATGAGCACAATATCATTTCGTAAACTTCTTGCACCTTTGGATCCTTCTATTGACGGATAGTTTTAATTCTTAGCTTGACACAGTATAAAATCACCTGAGAAGAGAGTCTTAATGAGGAAGTGTTTAGATCAGATTGGCCGGTAGGGGCATTTGTTGGAGACAGTCTTGATTACATTTGTAGATGTAATCATGGCAACCACATACTCTGGATTTGCATTCTAAATCATACAGTTGTAGAGAAAGTGGACTGAGCAGCAAGCATGTGTGCATGCATGCTTACATTCATTTCTCTTTGGCACTGACTGTTGATGTGATATGACTGTTTTAAAGTTCTGGTTGCCTTGACTTCCTTGCTATGATGGACTCTCGTTGAAATTGTGAGCTAAACTAAAGCCTTTTCCCCCTATATTGCATTTTATCTGGGTATTTTATCACATCAGCAGAAAAATAAAGTAGGACAGTCTACCGTCAACTCTCTAACTCAACTCTACCTTATGTTTCAAGTCCCTATCTAGCAGCCTTGCCAGGAAGCATATCTTCCTGCCTCCCACCCCCTACACCTAAGCAATGATGACCACAAAACAGCTAAGGTTCATTAAGCACTTATAACAATCCTATGACACAGGTATGTATAATATACGAATTTTCGGTACATACCTAAACAAAGAATTCCCAACAGAAGAATCCCGAATGGCTGAAATACACTTAAAGAATTGCTCAACATCCTTAGTCATCAGGGAAAATGCAAATCAAAATGACTCTGAGATACTATCTTACACCTGTCAGGATGATTAAGAACAAAACCACTGACGACAGCTTATGCTGGAGAGGATGTAAAGGCAACACTCCTCCACTGTTGGTGAAAATGCAAACTTGTACAGACACTTTGGAAATCAATAAGGTGGTTTCTCAGAAAAATGGGAATCAATCTACCTCAAGATCCAACTATACCAATCTTGGGCATATACTGAAAGAATGCTCAATCATACCACAAGGACACTTGCTCAACTTTGTTCGTAGCAGCATTATTTGTAAAATTAAGAAACTGGAAAACAACCTAGATGCCCCTCGACATAAGAATGGATAAGGAAAATGTGGTACATTTACATAATATTACTCAGCTGTAAAAAAAAAAAAAAAAAAATGACCTCATGAAATTTGCAGGCAAGTGGATGGAACCAGAAAAAATCATTCTGAGTGAGGTAACCCAGAGCCATAAAGACAAACATGGTATGTACTTACTCATAAGTGGATATTAGGAGTGAAATACAGGATACCCAACCTACAATCCACAGCCTCAGTAAGGCTAGATAACAAAGAGGGCTCAAAGAGGGATGCATGGATTTCCCTGGGAAGGGGAAACAGAAGACATCTCCTAGGTAAATTAGGGACAGGAGGGGGAGTATGGGGTGTGGGGAAGCAGGCTGGACAGGCTGGGCACCAGAGGTGGTTTGGGGGTTGGATGGAGGGGGAGAGTGAAAAAAAGAGGTGTAATGATTGGCATGCGGGGGGTGGGGGTGGGGTGGGGGGGTGCATTTCAGGGATAGGGAGAAACCAGATTCCTAGGGAAACTCCCAGGAATCCACAAGGATGACCCCAGCTAAGACTCCTAGTAGATGCCTGCACTGGCCATCTACTGTAATTGGATTGATGACTACCTTAACTGTCAGCAAAGAGCCTTTACTCAGTAACTGATGGAAGCAGATGCAGAGATCCACAGACAAGCACTGGGCTAAGCTCTGGAAGTCCGCCTGAAGAAAGAGAGGAGGGATTGTACAAGCAAGGAAGGTCAAGGTCATGATGGAGAAACCCACACAGACAGCTGGCCTGAGCTCTGAGAGAGCACATGGACTCTGGACCAACAGTTAAGGAGCCTGCCTGGGACCGACTTTGGCTCTCTGGATGTGGGTGACAGTTGCGTAGCTTGTTCTGTTCGTAAAGCTCCTTGCAGTGAGATCAAGACATGTCGCTGGGGCTTAGCTGGCTTTTGGGACATCTTCCCCACGCTGGATTACCTAGCCCAATCTTGATGCAGGGGATGAGCTCTGTCCTACCTCAGCTTGATGTGCTATGCTTTGTTCAAGCCCATGGGAGGCCTGCTTCTTTCTGAATGGAGACTGGGGAGGGGGAGTGGATAGGAAGAGAGGTAGATGGGAGTATGGGTTGGGATGATGGAACAGGAGGAGAAGGAGGGTTAACTGTGGTCAGTATGTAAAATAAATGAAAAAATGTTAATTAAGTAAAATAAGATAAAGAAATATTAAAATGAAAGAGAAAAAAACAAAACAAACAAACAAACAAATATAACATATGCATTTTTCAGAAAAGATACTGCAACGCAAACAAGCTAATAACTCACCCCCAGACAGACACATCAAATCAAGGGTAGAGATGATGAGCAAACTCGGGTAGAGGAACTCCATAACCTGTGTTCTAAACATTGGGCCACACCACCTCTATATGATTAAAACAGATGCACCCAGTTACTGCTGTATATCCAATGCTTTAACACTATCTTTCCAAGAAGCCATGTTCAATGAGATGCTGAAATTCAATGTGTGCCTCTTACAAATACTGACTCTATAGCATCAAGTGTGGAATACAAATAAATTATCAAACATCCCTAAAAAAAAAAAAAAAAAAAGAAAAAGAAAAAAAAACCTCTTTAACAATATTTTTGTTGAAACCTAATTTTTATTAAAAAAATATAGCTATAACTGGCACACCTAAGACATATTAGCATTTACCATCCCTATGTTAAGAAAAGTGTCTTCAAAACTAATGAAAACCCTTGGCAATTTGAATATTAGATGATACTAAATTACACTATAATTATTTCAAAGGTCAAGAATCTTACACATTTAGTCTTAAAACTCTCCACCTGGGTGATGCAATCAGAAAATTTAAGTATGTATGAAAATATTTAATTATACAAAACAGGAAGAAATCTACTAATTTAATAACCTTTAAGTAAAATGTGCTATCTTTCCACATAAGTATTTTTCCCTGTGCTGCAAAAAATGAACATTTTAGAAGAATATATGAGCTGTGTTAGTCTCAAGGAAGAGTGGGACATCATGGTATGAAATAAATCAACACATCATGTTTGCAGGTAAGGCTACAGGGCACTGTTGAAAACACCCAATGCTCTTAACTATTGAACCACCTCTCCTGCCCCTTGATTAGATCATTTTAAAAGAAGATTTGCCTTTAAGATTTGGATTCCTTTTTTATAGCTAAGCTACCTCACACTCAGGACAGTCCTCTCTTCATGAAATGTGGAGAAAACTAAGGCATTCCCAGAGGATAGGACCACAGCGGAAATGGTTTTGCTCTGCTAGAATTGCCCCTGGCTGCAGAAGGCCTATATTACATGCTGGATGAGTGGGTCTTGAATTGATTTGGTGTGTTGTGTGAATAAACATGGATGTAATTTGTTTTTTTAAGCAATTGCAATGGAATGTTTTAATGGATAGTCTTTAAAAACACTGCTTCTGTTTCTTTGTTTGGGGATCTTTGTTTTTTTGATTTTGGCAGACAGGGCCTTATTATCATATAGCCCTGGCTTGTCCAAAATTGGCTTTGTGGATCCAGTTGACATCAGATTTGTGATGCTTGTGTACATTACAGGTATGCAATCTTTTGTTTCTGTTTCTTATTTTCTTAAGCCTTCATCATGTATGATTACTTTACAAACAGCAAACTCACAACAAAGTACAAGATAATATTATCCGAAGCCTTCAAAAACAGCTATCCATGCCTATGTGCTCTCTTTTTGGGTGTGATTTTTTATATTGAACCTTGAAGATAAATAATATTGACAACTTGAGAGACATCTTTATGGCTCAACTGACAAAACTAATCTTTAGTTAATTCACGGTGACTCATCATGAAGATGAAGGGCCTCCCCTGACCAAATACGGGAAACACTTTCAGAGTTGGGAGGCTTTGTCTGTACTCAGGGGAGGACTGGACTTCAGCAGGGCTGGGTGTGTGGAGTGCTGAGACAGGGCTGACTGCCAATGGAAGCCACTTCATTGGACTCTTTGGACTGTGTTGTCTCATCTAGGTAACGAGTGCCTCCTATGTACCAGAAACTGTCCACATGCTTTGTTCATGGGGGCTCCTATTTTGCCCAGCCACACTACTGTTCTGTGAATGGCATGTAATGATCAAAAATGAGGAAACGGGTACAGAGGGATTCAGAGAAGCCACCACAGTCAACAGGTTCAAGGTAAAACTGAACTTCCAAAACAGATGTCCCGTATCCACAGCTTGACTACTCCATGCAATTTGCCTTTTTAAAGTTCTTGGAGGTCGAGGGAGGAGGTGCATGTCTGTAATCCTGAGGCAATCATTAAAGGAACAACCTTAAACAAGAGTGAACTTCATGGAGATATGTAACTTTGAGAATGTATGAAATAGGACAATGAAATTTTAATCTAGATTCTAAATAAAGATCGTAAAGTATGCAACTGCCTTAATTCTAGAAGCTAAAAGTGAAGATATGCACAGGACTCTGCAAAGTGTTTTGATAATTTTCTTTGTGTTTCATACTCTTCATGCACCCAAGTTGATCTTAAATGCTTTTTTGTGACAATTGCAGCCTACAGGGGACTCCCTGTATCCAAATATTTGTGGTCAGTCCTAAGTAGAGATTGGGAGGCAGAGAAGAAGATGAAGACAAAACAAAGAAATGGAGGGGAAAGAGACAGGAGAAAGGAAATATGTTTAATTTATACACTGCTTCCTTTTCTCCTCCATGTTATTTCTTCCAAAGCTGCATTCTTGCATTGCAAATACATTCAAACACAATTAAAAGCAAGAACTACTGAAAAACTCCATAAGCTATTTCAAGTTAGGCTGATATGCCAGTGTTACTACTTTTTAATATTAAAATAAGTAAATATCAAATGGAAAACAAGAGCTGAAGAACATAATAAGTAAATTCATATGTATAAAACAAGTAGATTTCAATTGCATTCAATTATTTCAGCCAATCACCTCGAACAGAAGATCCTCTAAAGAAAATTGCATTGCCTTCCCAACTCCTTGGAGAGCCAGTTTAGTTAACAGCCTACCTACACTTCAGAGATGACCATGCAGCTTACATGTCAAACTCATTTTCAAATGTCAATCATGTCCTTTTCAATCTAATTAGTTTGGAAAGTAGTGTCACTGACCTGGAACTATGCAGACCATTTATTATCATATCATTTGATCAACCTAACACTTTGCCTCAGTTGAGTTTAAGACACCTGTAGCCAAAATGTAATATCCTTTCTCCTACTCATTACTGGTAACTCTCAATATAATTCCCTATTTACAGCTCAATTTATCACTGTGAGTATGCATGACCAACTTTACAGAGACATTCCACAGAATCTTCCTGAAGATTTCAGGGCAGTTAAAGCAAAAAGGTAAAAGAATATATACAGATGGTAACTATATACATATATATACATACAAAGATAGTGACTATATATGTATATACATATATATATACATATATATATATGCATACAAACATAATTTTATTAGTACCAAATACATACAGCAGGCTCAGGATTTGAGATAAAGAATTGCAGATGGAAAAAGGAGGAAGAATGAAGACTATGCACAGGCTGGGAAGAATTTACAACATGAACTATACAGATTAGATTTTTGTTTCCTTTAATATGGCACAACGAACCTTATATGGTTCTCCTTATACGGAGACTCTGCAGGTTGTCATCACATTGGGTTTATTTTGTAATAAGGAAAAACTGCCCTGGACTCATAGTATCTAATCCGACTTTAACTCGGCAAGGTGTAGATGAGGTAGCACTGAAAAAGAAATAATAACTAGCTGCCCAGAGGTCAGAGAGCCTTGGCAAGTGTATCAGAGAGGAGCAAAAGGGCTGGGCGGGGCTCGAGTGGATCTGCGCTACGTGCTGGCAGCAAGGGAGCTCGAAAGATGGCTCACAGAGGAGACACCCCTCGCCTGGTCCATTCTCCAGCAAGACCGGGGAAATTACATGATCTTTTTCCTATTTCAGCTTTGCATATTAAGAATGAATTTGCAAGACAAAAATGCAAGCAGGTAATCTTATCTCGACTGCACAGCATAACACATTGCACCAAGGAGGGAAAGAATACAGACACTCTGATATGCCCCAAAATGGTATATTCATATTTTTAACTGTGGCATTTTAAAAAAAAGCGCACCTGTTATATTTAAAGTAATGACTAGTCACTCTAGGATGGTAATCTAAAAGCAGAATGCTGGCTGCCAGATCTTCCTTTTTTATCTTGAACTTTTATTGGAGGAAGTTAAGTGGATTTTACCAAAATTTATGATTGTCTGATGGAAAGGCGAGAATGTTACTCATGTTTTCTGGATCAATTTACTACTACTGAATAATTTTACATGAGGTTAAAAAAAATGCACATCTATCTCACACTTACCTTCTGGTGAGGAAGCAGTCTTTTGGGAAAAGACAGCGTGTACTTTACTCTTCTTATGGATATCATTGTTTACAGACAAGCTGGACTGAAGTTTTCTATGCATTTTCTGAGAAACAGGAGCTGAAATTTTGTGGTTATCTGTAGGTGCTTGTTTAGCTCCATGAGGAATTCCATTCCCATTGCTCAGACTCTTATGGCCGCCATTCTTTATCTTGCCTGTTTCCTCCTTGCTGGGCTCCTGTGTTGATGTCTGCAGCCGAGGCAAGCGCTGAGGTTGGGCTGAGTTAAAAAAACAAAACAAAAAACAGTTCATCTAGTTAAGCAAGAGAAGCTATTATTTTATAATAACAAAAAGATATATTCCAAAATACAAATTCAAAAATAGAGACTGGAGGTCTAATCCATGATAATAAACCTGAAGATACAGGGAGTTATAGAAGAAAGGAAGAAGGAAAAGGTGAAAAGGGAAGAAGAGGAATGTTCTAGAAGGAAGGGAGGGAGGAAGGGAGGGAGAAATGGAGGGAGGGAGGGTCTAGAAGTAAAATAAAAGTAGGTTCAAAACATCACTATACAAAGACAAAAAATTAGGATTTTTTTTTTGTTAATTTAAAATAATACTTAAATTAAAAGGTCTGTTTCAAGACTGGTTCAGTGAAGGCTGCTCTTGTTGGTTGGTCTCCTGAGCAATATACACACAATACCATGATCTCAATACTAAACTCACCAATTACATTTTGGAGTGAAAGGAACAATGAATTCAGACATTCAAAGCTGGAAAATAACCAAACATAGTTTTCTTCCAATCAATTCTAAATCTGGATGGAAGTCTCTTCTGTGCTTATTCCTTTAACTCATTTTAAAGAAAAAAAAAAAAAGGTTCCGTCTGGTACAGTACAGCTGCTGAAAGCAAATCTAAGCACTTCAGGAGAACTAACATCTGAGTCTGGACCTAGCAAAGGCGCCACCTTCATTCCTCCTAGTCAATGCTATACCAGAAGTCCTGACAAAAGATGTGAGTGGGGAAAAGACGTCAGAGTCTTAGGAAGGAGAACACAAACTTGTGGAGTGCCGCACACTTATGAATGAATGAATAATCTAAGTTCTGAAAGGTTAAGAATTAAGAAAAATGTATTTAGAATAAACTGTACAAAATAAAGTATTCCAACATGCAATGCCAGTGGTAACCAATTCACAAATGGACAAGAGAAGAATTAGCTTTTCAGCATAGGGAGAAAAACAAAATCCCAAACCCACCCCTTGAAAACACTAATAAAGATCCAGAGCTAAAGCAACAGGAATGGGTAGACACAGTTACAGGGATCAACAAAATGACAAAACATTATTGAAAAGCATGGAGGTGTCCAAATCATGGGCATAAGTATGTTCATTCTATTAGTTTGGTAATTCTTTCATATTTTAGTAAGTGTAGTTCCCACTAACATTTCTTTGGGGCTTTTTTTTTTTTTTTTAAATGATACATAGAAGCTGATCCCAAAATAAGGAAGAGGAACACATACTACCAAAGAAATTTTAGGGAAGAAAATTGAGGGTTGGTAGAACTTTAATTAGATAGGAAATTGCACCACCAAATTCCAATAGCTCTAACACTGTGTCATTTGGCCATACAAAGACAAAAACCAGTGGAACTACTCCCAGGCATGTAGATGCATGCACAGACATACACATGTCTATGACATACAAATAAAACCATCCACATGTCTATGTATGAAGAGAAACTCTTTTTCAGTTTAAAGTAGAAAGAGAGACTATTTTAATGGCATGATACTGAGAAGGCTAATGACTTTAATTCTTTGGGCACTGCATCATTGAACAATTGAGTGAAGCATGACAATTTGTGTTGACCAGCATTACCCAACAGCTCCATGTGACCTCAGGACAAATATCTACAACCCAGTATCTTATGCAGGAGATCGGTTTCTTAGGAACATGCAATCATTTGATTTAGAGACCAACCAGAAGGACATCCTAATGACTGCCATTGAACCCACAGCTAGTTATGCATATGCATTTCAAAAGATGCCGAATTTAGTGTTCTTTACAGAGCACTTTCTAGCAATCTCTCCAAATAAATGGAATGTTTGAGCAACTTCCTCTCTAAAACTAATAATTCAAGCAATCTGAGAGCTTGGTTAAGTTGAAATGTCATTGACCAATGCAGGAAAACTCCTCATCAATCAGTCAAAAATGACTTCTCCTACTCCAGTCCAAGGTAACCCAAGAATTACTATGAAATAGTTCAACAGTCTCATTAAATAAAAAATGCAAGTGGTAAAAGACGAGTGTGTCCTGTCTCCAAATTCTAAACAATGATAGATTTGACCTTTTTTTTTCTTTCTACTAACAGAACTGAATCTACCACTTATGAGTTACAGCTGGAGCTTTAGTTTAATACATCCTTAACGATTTATCTACATTTCAATCTTCAAACCATATCTATTTCTGGGGCAGTTAAATGATAGCAATTTTATATTTTATTTCACTGTCACCTAATTATTCTTCTGAGGTTTTTGAATTACAGTTAAGCAACCAAATATTGCCTCTGCACTTCAGTTTTGTTTAAAACACTAAAACATTTTTTAGTTGAATGATTTTGCCGTGTGTGTGCAGTACATCAAATCAAAACTGGATAAGCTTTATCTTAGCCATCTCAATAGACAGGAAATGTAGCTTCATTGATCATTTCTCAAGGGTATGATTTTAATCTTATGGTCAAGTTGCAATTAAAACTAAACAGGAAACATGATTTTATTTTCAAATGAAGAACGAAACTGCCTGCCTGATTAAACCACAACTATTTGGTTTCAAATAGATTTCTTGTTATTGTGTACAAATCACGGATAGATCTAAAAAAGCATGCTAATATGGGGGTGACACAATGCTTCTTAAAACACAGGCAACGCCTGGGGACCCTCACTCCTGCTTTAATGATGCACGGTTCTCATTCAGCTGTCTTTCTTTTTTCCAATCTTTACATATGTGACAGCTCTCAGAAGTAGACCATAGACCATCTGGCATTTTCCGAGGTGGAACTTGTGCAAGTTCAGCTCTATTGGGAGTGCACTGCTATCTTCTGCCTGTGTTATAAAGGGACAATAGAATGTAGAACTTAAGGGTTGTTTTGAATTATTCATTTTTTGCCTGTATATTCAAGAAATTTTTACAAACTCTGCATTTTGTACTACATAATCACATGCGTTAAAGGTACAAAGAAACTTTTTGACACCTCTTTTCTACAGGAGCCTGGCATTTTGTTTGATATGTGAACATTCAGCATCTGCTATATCACTCCAAACAGGACGGGGGCTGCTACAAAAGACCCCATTTTAAATTTACTCTCTATGAGCGAAAAATGTATTCTCGATATTCAAGAATGGATGCAATACTTGTCAAAATTTCAAATACCAGATATTAGGACATTCAGCATCTTCAAACCTGGATAGCATTGGTCACCTGATCAGCATATGTGTAGAGACTTTTTTTTTTAAAACCACAGCTCACACAATGCAGCCTGATTGTAATTTTAATATCCATGATGAATAGTTACAAATGTCTTAAGAAATACTGTTCTTTCTAGGTTCAAATGTTTTCAATCAGGGAGGATTAGGTCTAACAGTTTTCAATGGGAATAATAAACATGGGAACAAATGAGTCAATGGCATAAACTTCTTTTGATAATTAAAAAAAACAGGTGATACTGTAACTAGTAATAAGTACGTGTGAAACTGCCGCCGCTGGCAT
Organism: Peromyscus maniculatus bairdii; assembly: GCF_049852395.1. NCBI lineage: Eukaryota > Metazoa > Chordata > Mammalia > Rodentia > Cricetidae > Peromyscus > Peromyscus maniculatus. The sequence goes on from NC_134854.1 coordinate 11,654,105, forward strand.
AGGCACAGAGAGGCACGTTTCACTCCAGCATATAATCTATCAGTGGGAGCAGATCATCTGCATGGCTGGTGTGCACACAAGTCATAGTCAATAAAATTACAATAATTCTCATGCACATAGTTAATTTAAATGGTTGATGTACACATAAAAATCACACTAAATCCTGTTACTTTTCACAGGGATAATTATAAGATTCTTTTTAAAAAAATAATTATAAGAGTCTTCCTGGGTATGCAGTATCACATGGTCACTATAGGACACACACACACACACACACATGGTAATGGTAGAGATGCTATATATGCAATACTGCATATGAATATATGAACAATTTAGCAAATTAAATTAGATACCTGTGATCTTGACACTTTATATACAATAGTGTCCTTAAATGGGAGATGAGATGTTTTTCAATATGACTCATGATAAATGTATACATTTTTATTGGCTGCATAATGTGAATTTAGGTAAAATCACTTAGAATGAAGGTGAAAGTCTTCTCTTTTTTATCATCCAGTGCCAAGACTTTCTCTGTGTGCGAAGTCTGGGTACACATGCCCCTAAATCCTGGGAGACTCCTGGTATACTCTATGCTGTTTTTCATCCTCCACCTCAGAGGCTTTTGGAAATGCCTTATTTACTTCTTGAGTTTCTAGACTCTTTTGGTCACATATCCTATTTTCTATCTTCACTGAATCTAACGTACATATTTAACACATGAAATTGTATACTGAAATCGCTATTTTTATTTTTTTGAACATTCATGAATTTGCAATCCCAGTCAGCCACTGTGGTTCCCCCGATGTGAGTTCACAATATGGAGACCATTCTGGCACACTGTATTTTATTTTAAAAAATTAATTCAATTGTAGTTATTGTGAAATAAATCATTAGATGACAATGGGAAGTACTACTATTCAAATTTTTTTAAAAAAGACAAAATGTTAAAAATTGTTTGGGAAAGCAAATGATCTATTGCTCTTGCATTTCATAAAGAGCATTTAGAATGTAATTCCACATCTTTAACCCCAGAGGAGGAGACCAGGAGCTTCTTGAAAATGCATTTTTGTGTTGTCCAAGGCAGGTATTCACTCCTGTGTTCCAGCCTTCCCTGGCAGGTAGATCCAGCAGTCCCCGGATGGGCTTGTTTCTGCATGCTCCTTCCAGGCCTGGCCCTGAGGGGCTGGTGTGCCTACTCCGTAATGTGGCTGGCACCCACCAAGCTTTGATCACAGCTGAGGAGCACACTTCAGGGATTTTGAAGGAACCAAGCCCTGGGAATCTTCATGGAAGCAGACTGACTTCCCAGTCTCTGCCTGTGTTTGTTCCTTCCCGTTACCTCACCTACACAGTTTCCCCACATTTTAAAACTGTTCTGCTTGCCTTCGTTTTGAAATTCTGTGAAAGTGCTAATAATTATTTCTTTTCCTAACAACCATTGAAAAACCTATATCAAATAACTATGTAAGCATAATCTTGTGTTTTCTAGATAAAAATGCAATAAAATAAATTCAAAATAAGAATTTTAAGGACCATAAAGCATATTTTCACTTAAGATGTATACGTAGACACACACACACACACACACACACACACACACACACACACACACATACTTATGTGTGTGTATACATTATATATTTGGTCCTCAAACCATAAATCAATGAAGAACAAAATCCCACTATGTTTTTCTCTCTAGGCGTAGTTTCATATCTACTACTTGACTTTATACTCAAATGAATGGCAAGTTCGGCCTTTTATCTTGTTATGCCTCATAGTTTCTAGTTAACTTGTCTGTGGAAAGAGTCTCCCATTTGTGAATTTGAAAAGTTTAAATTGCCAGGTTTGGTTATAGAGTGTCAATTACAAGCTTTATGTGTGCATTTAAACTATTATTCTTCCTGGATAATCTCATTGCATTATGGTATTTGTTATGGTATCTCTTTGGCTTCCTGACTCAATAGATACTTCTGTCACTGAGTCAACTGATAAGATTGACTGCTACCTATAATTATCATATATTACTAATAGTTATATTGTGGATATACCTAAGAAAATACATGTACATGCATTTATACATAACCTGCAGAAAAGGAATTATACAAACACTGCTTTATAGTATCAAAACAATAATGCAATAAAATAAATACCATAGAGTTATGAACTTTCTAAAAGCCATTTTTTAAACACTGAAAGTTGTTTAAGATGACAGACAGCTTTATGAGGAGCAATGTATTCACTTCTTTGAAGGAGTCATCCCTGAGTTTTCTAAGAGGCAATAATGGGCACATTTGGGATCAATATACCTGTGATGTTCTTCAGATGTAAGACACATGTCTTTTATGTTTTAGAAAGAATCAATTAATGGGCAGCTAGAAGTGTTAACAGCCCTACTGTTGCTTGCGTTCTGTTTCACCAGACAGAAGCTTGACTAAGAAATCTCAAAACAACAGCAAGGCAGTAACTACAGGAAGGCTACTACTTAGCACTTTGACCACGATTATAAATCAAGCATTTCTTCACTTTTGTTCATCTTTCTCCCCAAAGGGTTCAGAGAAATGTTTTTTAAATTATTATTTGAAGGTATTTTTTTAAATATGATTATTTGAAAGGCATCTTGTGGTTTATACAAGGTGCCTTGTATAGATCTTGTATATAGTTTCTATACAAGGCATAGGACAAGAAATAGAATATTTTTCAATATATTCTTCTTAAATTAACACTTTGGAACCACATCACTTAGCCAAGTTTCGCATCTACAAACATGTAAGGTATGCTACAGTGAAATTAGAGTGAATAATAATGACAATTGGTGGGTGATCATAAGGCATAAGCCCAAATAACTAAAACCTCAGAATTCACCTAGAGTCTCTCCACACTAACGAAAACATCCAGGGACCACAAAGCATATAAAAGAACCCTAAAGCACTCCAGGCCTCATCCTAACAGACACACAAAGATTTGGGAGATGCAGAACTGATCTGTCTTATAGGCCCTAGACCCAAGATCTGTCTCTGGGTCATTTAGCCTTCTTTGTGTCTTACACACATGTAGAGAAGGAGAGAACAAAAATCAAAAAGCTTTAAACTAAGAGTTCTGATCCACAGTAAACACCTGCATGAGGGGTCAGATTGACTTGTTGACTAATGAAGCTAGCTAAGTAGAGGTAAGCATGGGGAAAGGGAAGCCACGAATCCTTGCTAAAACTAAGCAGTCAGTAATAAACATTAATGAAGGGTAAGTTGCACAAGTTTGCATCAGCTCTTGGGATGCAAAGCTTGGGATGGTTAAGGCTGGAGTATTATGACATTCTTTATGGAACTTCTTCTGGACAGAGGCAGTAGTAAGGAACATAATGGATTCCGGCATCTTGGACTCTGGGCCTTCTGTAGTTAAGAGCTGAAATGATCTGGGGATATGAATGCCTACCCGAAAGAGCAGGCAGCTTTCCTAAAAGGTGATTTTCTTGTAAGTGACACGGCCATTGTTAGCAATATGTGAATAAACTGGCCACTATATAAATCTAAAATGGTGTGCCCCTCCTGTAGACAAATTTCAAACAGCCACGGACCCAGAGGTCAAGTCTGGGTGAGTAGATGAACGGTTGGTGTCCAACCTCCATGTACCTTTTGGCCATCCCTAGATAGAGGATTGCAAGGAACAGCCTGGATACCCAGTGGTCCACACCCACGGAGGTTCAGAGACGCATGTGTGCTAGCAAAGTTGCAACAGGCGAATTTTTTGTTGTTGTTTCTATCTAGTGTTCTAATTAAAATACTATGGAACAGCAGTGGAAGTCAGAAGTGTCAGACCAGGGCAAATACCTCCCTGTTCCCTTCCTAGGAGTACTACGAAGATGGAGATTCTCCAGCACAGACAGACTGAGGTATAGGGGCAGGGATAACCTGGAGCAAGTCTCACTACTACCAGAGGTAAGGCTGGTGACAAGAAGCTGTTAAATGGTACTTAGAGATCAGAGTAGGCCAAGTCTCAAAAACAAATATGACAAGGTACCACAGAAATGAGGTGCTGCTCAAGGAAAAGAAAAGAAAGAGGAAGGAGGGAGGGGAGGAGGGGAGGAAATTGGACAGCTACAAAAAAAAAAAAAATCCCTTGGGACTTTTTGGCTCTGAGGTAATCCCTGAATCTAAATATTTGTTAGCAACTGGAGAAGGACTTCGAAGCCTCCTCCTCCAAGGGAATCTTCTCTGAATTGGCTATGATGGATACCAAACAAGGAAATCTTAACAGAGTCTTCCAGTAAACAAACTCACTGCACACAGAACACAGGCCCAAGTCAGGGAAGAAACTACAGTAGAATGCAGGGTATAGCTCTGTTCAGACCACCCTGCATTCCACAGACCCGTCCTGTTCTCTATCTGTACACGGGCTCCCCTCTATCATTTTCACTGTATCTTAACCCACATACAGGATAGAAACAAGTTCTATCAAATTTGATCTAGGGTGGTCTTCCAAATCATTTCAGAGGAGGGATGCACATCACCCAGAGGTCTAAAGAAGACTGTGCACTAGGTCTAGAGATGTACCATCTACCAGGACTAACTTCTCATGAGGAAAGATGAAGTGCATGGATGTTTAGGAGAAGGGGCAATTGGGTCTCATTAAGTAAAACCAATATGAAATTACGTGAACAGACCAAAAAGGATCTGCGTAGACCCAAGCATAACTGTAGGCTGCGGAGCTAAGGTCACCATAGCAGACATCTATGTTTGTCTGTTCGGCATCACCACTGTTTTCCTGGCAACAATATAGATAATAATGAGAATGGGACCTAAATTTACTGACAGTCACTTCTGCAGCCATGCAGTGTTTTTAGTTCCAGGCATCTGTACACAGAACTTGACAATCCTGGGTCTTCACTGACTCGCATTGACAGCAGAGCGTTCCTTAAGGACAAGATCCCATATTCCTTGAATTCCATCAACCTTATCAGGCACATACATGCTGACAAAGAGCCTTGTATGATGTTCAGCACCCAGTGGACACCCAGTGAAAATTAACTGATGATGATGAATTAGACTAGCTTTTAAGCTGTCACTTGATCCCAGAATATAATAACCTTCCTGAATAAATCAAGCAACAGTTTGGTATTCAGTGCCATTATAAACTTCATCCTTCACCTTCCTGAGCCTAGGGAATTGCTGTAAAAGCATAATATAAGGATGGTAGAACTGTAGCAAGAATTCAAGAAACTCTCTCTGTTATAACAAGGGAATTAAAGATTCAGTTACAGATATCATAGGGTGTGTGGGGAAATGCATCAGAAATGCTCACAAAGTAACATTTCTGAAAAGTAGCATAAAAAACGTCACTGCCAAATTATATATCTGAAAGATCCTTTCCATAATAAAAGCAAACTCAACTTAGCCTGCAAGTAAAGCACAGAGCGATGGATGTACAAATAAGGTCACAGCTAGAAGATACAGAGTTAGGTAGAAGAACCTAAGATAATAAGCAGTTCAACATTTAAGAAGGAAAACAAACTCCTTAATGGCTTACATGAGAAAAAAAAAAAATCCGAAAAGAAACACCAGCTTTAATGAAGCTTATAATCCCCAAGTTCACTGGTGAACAATGACAAGAACTTTAAGGATTCCCTTAAAATGTGGCCTGAGACTAGGAGTCCTCTGTGCTTTAGCACTTGTTATGAATGATGCTTCTGCTGAAGTAATTTGAAAATTCAAGACTGAGAGCAAAGTTCTAAGAATTGGCTCAAAGATCAACCAGGTCCTAATGATCATGTCGGACTCCTACAGAGACCCTGGCAACATTCCTCTATAAGGAACTACTGCATAACCTGCCGTCCTACAGAACTGCCAAAGATACTCAAAATAATGATACAAAGAAGTTTTTCCAGGTTGTGCAAGTCCATTCTCATATGCACAATTAAGTATGTGTAGGTATAGAGCAGATTCTAGCAGATACATAATAGGAAAAATAATTATGCAAATGAATAAGGAAACAAAATACTGTTTTCTCATTCTCATCCCCAAGGTTAAAATCTTAATTCCTCTATTATAAGGTTGCTTTCACTTTTTGGATCCTGATTTAGATTATTGTATCCATCAAATTGCAATATTACTGGACAGAATAAAATATTACTTAAAACATAAGCATCAACAAGTGGGACATCAACGTATAGAGGGACAAAACCATTAACCATGCTTGAAGAGTCACAGATTGAGACCATTTACATAAATTGTTCCTCTCCTAATTTCTCCATTAAAATATACTAAATCTGTCAAGGTCACTTTGGCTGCAAAATGGCTGAAATAAGTCATTATAAAATATTTGTTATGTACTATTCTAGGGACAAGGGACCTTACAGGGAACAAATTTACAAAGAACTCATTCACTGTAGAGCTTATGGACATTTATGACCTCAAGTAACAATAAATTCAGAGAACATCCCTAGTAGTGTTAATTTCACATCTTAATGTCATTAGAGGCAAGTATTCAAATATAGGGAAAATAACGAACAAAATGACATCACAGCCTTCCCATCTGCCAGACATCAGGGTGAACAATGGGCGGTGCCCTCTAGCTAACTGCAATTCGTTCAATGGTCACTTTACCTACATTTCTACTGTCCTGTGCTCAAGGACACACTGGCTTCACTTGTACAGCAAGCTGAGTTTGCTTTTGTTATGGGAAGGAAACAAAAATCAAAAGAACACTTTCAGATATACAATTTGGCACATTCTCCTGGGAGATGGCATCCTCTGCAAGTGTGTGTATAAACACACTTCAGAAGCACACTGCGCCAGACACGCATTATTTTATTTGCATGTAATATGTTTAAATCATGGTGTTCTTGAAAAGGAAAAACAAAGACAAAACGGCGATACAATGTCAGAAAACAAGGATAAAATAGCAGAAAAGCGAAACAATAAAGGACAATATAAGAGGATGAGAGATGAAAGAGGATGAGAGAGAGAAAAACAGAGTGATGAAAGTGAGCTTGAGGGATGGGACCAGCGTGTCTGCAAGGCATCACAATCACACAAACAGGCTTCCCTGATTCTGGACCACTTGTTCCCCGGAGGTGAGTCTTACACACAACACCTGTGCTTAGCACTCCTCCTTCTGCCTTGGCAGCCAGCAGTTAAAACGGTTGTCATTTCTAACCTAAGTCATCAAAGCTCTGGACCACTTTCATATCACTGACAAACCAGAACCAACCCAGGATCTGTTTGCCTTGCTGCCTGGATGAAAAATTCCATGTTTATTGATCTTTAGGATAAAATCAGTACGTTACTAAAACCTTCCCAATAATGCCTCCTTCTCCTACCCTGCCATTTTCCTGGGTCCCTGATATACGGAACTTGTCCTGCTTCTCAAAGAAGCACATCAGTCTTTCCAGGCCACTCTGTGATTCTTTTCTAGCCACTGTCTTGGGATGCTCCACTGTCTCTTACTTCAAACCTACATCACATGCCATCCACTCTCCATCTTTGTTAAACAGTCCCCTGAGATATAGGTGAGTCCCTCCTCTTGGAGTCAAGAGAAAACTTTATTTGAATGTCTGCCATCTCCACCAAAATGCTGTGTTCCTCCACAACAAACATCATGCCATTTGTGATTCCATAGTGTCACTCAGCAAGCCTCTGTTTAGCATGATATGCGTGGGTCATGTGCCTACAAAGCTGTGCAGAGCATCTGATCCAGCACCTAGAACAAGGAACACCAGAAAAAATGACACAAATGACAAGGCAGAAGAAATGGCCTTCTTCTGCAGCCCCCAATTTTAATTCTTTAAATAAAGCCCTAGTAAGTATATAGTGCTCTCCTGGAAAGTCTAGGGAAAATTGCCTTTCCCTATGCTCCCTAACAGAATCTGGCTGCTTCTTCTGTCTGTTAGTGAAGTTTAGAATGTATCTGAATCATCTAAATCCCCAACCACCCAGCTTAGCCTGTAATTCATTAGTCTATCATTATTTCTTATTCAAATGAATTTTGGAAAAAAAAAACTGTCAAAATTCTGTATTACCATGAACTTCATATTAATTTCACATTAGATTAATATTACCATGTAGTCCAACAGCGGACAAGAAATCAAAAATAATTAAAGATAATAAAAAATACGGAAACAAAAAAAATTTAGCACTCCAGCTAAACAGTTGATAGAAATAGCTGTTTATAGAGAACTGAGATTTGGGGAATTGTTTCTGTTTGTTTTGTTTTTGATGCTCTGCATTCTTTCATCAAGTGCTTATTATATATCTTAAGGATCAGACACAATGCAAAGGCTAGTGAAACAGAGGTGAGAAACAAAAAGAGTGCACACCTGAAAACCATGATAACTATTACAAAGCGAAAACTACTACTGAGACAGTGTTTTCCCGATAACAAGAAGAAGAATTTTGTTTTGGAAAGCTACCAAGGGCATCTCAACAAACAACTGAAAGGCAAGGGACCTCATAAAGAGGAGGCCCAGGAATCTGGCCAGGCTAAAGCTGGCAAAGCCTAGAGGCACAAAGGACTTCAGGACTTTTGCTGACCTGAGAGGAAGCCAAGGTGGTTAGGGAATTCACATGCTGCCCTTTGGACAGTCTATGTATCACCTAATTATAACTATTAACATTAGTGAATATGCTGGGGAAAAACAAAACAAAACACGGGTTGTGCCTCCATAACTGTTCCTGGCATTATTTTTCTGGATATTGTGCATCTTTACAATAAGTCCATTGCTACAATAAATTATTCATTTACAAGACCACTCAATTTCCACTGACCAGAAGTTGGCATAAATACTTTGATTTGATTCAAGACACTCCCAACAAAATGGCTCTTAGGAAGTTACCAAACACAGTCCTCAACTATATACAAATGTAATATAAAGCCGCAACTTGGATTATTAGGGAACATTTACAGAAATCTTACACTTTAATTACCTTCCAAGAACAAAAGACATACATCCATGCCTCTGAAACGAACTAAACAATTTATGCCTCAATTTGGGGAAATTTGATCTCAAGCTCCATAGAAGAGCATGAATGGTATGATGCTTTTTCAACAGTGAAAAGGTTTAAGAGAATCAAACTGCTGGGTTGGTTTGTTTGCTTATACTGTATTGTCTTGTTTTTCTCAGAATTTAGGAGTGAAACTATTACTCTGTTTTGCTTTGTTTTTTTATCTTCTATTTTTCTAAACCAAGTTCCTTTATCAGTTAAGGGGCACAAGTCTCTGGTAATTGTTCTCAACTTTGTCCAACTCCAGAGAACTGAACAACATATTTAGCTCATGTTATCCCTTCTCTGGAACTATCTCATCTCTTCCAGCGTACTGTGCTCCAGGACAGGACCATAGATAGTTAGACTGCTGACCATGAGCACTTCCTTAAAAAGTCAAACTCCCAGAAAATATATAGGCAATTTGATAGTGAGCTGAATAAGTTCATCTATGTGGGGCTTCATAAATTTCCTACTTGCCTCTAATAATTGTTTCCTATTAATATAGCTTTTAAAATCCCACATGTGGATTTCAAATTGCAAGTGGTTAGTATATATTCTGATCCACAAACAAAGTTCATCATCAAAAATTACAGACAGCCCCCACTCCAGGCATCCTTGTGTAATTCTTTACCTCTTTCATTCAACCTCAACTTGTCAACTGGGAAACACAGGTTAAACATATCAACTCCAATGGCATCACCCTTTTCCGTAATATTCCAAAAGCATAGGTGTGACGTTCATTGTCAAGAGGTAAGCACATAATGTGCATATACCTCAATATCCAGAAATCTAGTTTAAAAAAAGAAGAAGAAACAGTGCAAAGACTCATTTCTCTAGAGACTTGTGATTTTGAAAACTATGTCATCCAAATAATATCTATCTTGTTGGGAGAGTTGGCTCAGCCGTTAAAACACTTGTTGCTTTTGCCAAGAACCAGGGTTTGATTCCCAGCACACACATGGCAGCTCACAACAATCTGTAATTCCAGTCCTAAGGGATCCAATACCCTCTTCTGACCTCGTGGGATACCAGGCAGGATGTGGTACACACATAAATGCAAGCAAAACACTCATACATGTAAAATAATAAATAAAGCTAAAAACAAATAATATCTGTCAATGGCATTGTATAGCTTTTCCTAGAGAAACAAGTACAAAAGAGTGTAAGGGGTGATAATTTGTCTAGAAGAAGTGTTTGGGAGCAAAATCAATCTGCAGGAGTAACAGAAGCTACTGGGTACTTTCCTAAATTCTTACAACAACAAATATTAACTGAACAAGTGCCGCTGTGTCCCTTGCTCTCAAGGCTGCTACAGTGAAAACAGCCATCCGCAGGAGGCAAGATTACACCTCTGCATTTCTTATTGTTGTTGTTCTTCCAAATGGAAAAGAAATGGAAAAGCACTGAACAAAAAAGAATATGAAAATAAATGGTTTCTGTATCTGATCCACACCATCTGGTCCATGAGAATAAATGGGTGAGAGAGAGAGGGGTCAAACAGCATATGTATCAGTGAGGAGAAAGGAGGGGGGTTCTTTCTTCTTTCTTTTTTTTTTTTTTTTTTTTTTTTTTGCAGGGTCACACTATCTACCCCTGCCTGCCTGGCGACTCAGATACAGATACCAGGCTGGCCTTGAAACTCATAGAGATCTACCTGGTTTCATCTCCCAAGTACTAGAATTAAACGCCCGTGCCTTCATATCCAGCTGCTTAGTTTGTTTGCTTGGTTTGGTTTTTTGACACAGGGTTTTTCTGTGTAGTTCTGACTGTCCTAGAACTTGCTCTGTAGACTAGGCTGCCCTCAAACTCAGAGATCAACCTGCCTCTGCCTCGTGGGTGCTGGAATTCGAAGAATGAGCCACCACCACCTGGCTAAGTTTTTGTTGTTGGTGTTTACTTTTTAAAGTTCATGTAATATTATGAAATATTAACCCACATTAAATGTGAGTGGCAATACATAATACATTGGTGCGTGTGCACCCCCCCCCTTTTCCATCTGATAAAATATGTCATGATTGAAAACTCTAACATTAAGTAGGCTCTGCTCAGTGCAATGGCTTCTGGCCCCACACCATGCAGGTAATCTGCTCAGATACATTTTTGAGTATTTTAAGATCATGTAATAGAAGCCGCACTAGCTCTTCTGGTCACTTCTTCCAGAGTGCTGAGTAACCAGTGAGATGTGGAGTCATGCTCTGCTTTTCTCCCTTGATTTCACTCCAAATCTCCACACAGGCCAGAGAAGGCAGTATTTCCATAATGGCCCAACTTCCACCATGTCACACTTCTTCCTCCAGCCCCACTGTGGAACACCCCATCACTGAGGATTGAGATAGTGAAGAGAGTATCTAGATTTTCTTTACCAGTCAGATGATGAGGAGAGAATATATACCTCCAAGTATATACCAAAGTTGGCAGAACTTAAGGCTGAAAGATAGAGTGACTTGTCCACTGTCCCATAATAAGTGAACATCATTTAGAAATAGAATCTAAGTCACATGACTCTACCCCTCCCTAAGCCCCACCTTCTCTACGTCCATAAAAATTTCTCTCTGCATCTTGCTGTTGTACACCACCTACACCTCTGCTGTGTCTAAATCCTGTAAAAAATCGAACTTTTTATTAGCAAATTCAATTTCAGGCCATTACTTCATTTTCAAGCTAATTGGCTAATGGCATGTGTATTTTCTCATTTTATATAAATACGATGCTGCACTTATCTATGGTGGCTCCCACGGTTCTTTGAAAAGTCTTCATACATTATCCTTAGAGTATGGGCACTTTCAGCACACTCATTCGGTGGACTGCAGCAGCCTGAATAGATGGGAACTACCTGAATAGATGGGAATAGGTGAAGTAGCTCTCCAGGAAGATTTATACGAGTAGGGCCCGTGAATAAGGAACCATCATTGTGACACTTTCCAAAGGACCGAGTTTTAATGTGCTGTGCCAAAAGGCTATCACAGAAATGTGTTTAGGGTGGGGATATGGTAACAAGTTGATCTTCCAAAGATACTGTCCACACATAGTGTCACTTTACTTATTCATGTGCAAAGAAGCAAAAAATGACAGTGTCAGTTAAGAGGGAGGAGACAAAAGCTATCCCTTGGATGCCCCCAACCCCAAGGGATGCTATTCTAAATCTACAAACTGCCCATTTTTCAATTCACTGTAATTTAGTGTTTCACACACTAAAATGGACACTAAAATCTGTCATTATTACTGACCAGCCTGTAATCATTCCCATTCAGTCCTGCCAAAGCTCTAGATTCTGACTCTGAGAGCTTAGATGTTTAGGCTCAAAATGTGGTGTGGTTAGACTTTGTTTTTGTTTTTCACAAAAACATAACTGCAGAAAATGAGCACTCTCACGTGGGCTTTGTTCATTAAATATATGCTCTGTGAACTAGACCATTCAAATGTTTTTACCTTAACACAGTGGATTTCATGAAGAAAACAAGTTATTAAAGACTTCTTCCCAGGCTGTGCTATATTAAGCTCCTGTTTTCTTTAAGCTTGGTGAGGAGAAAGAAATGATCATGACCTCAAGGATTACCAAAACAAGTAAACCTGAGAAAAATGAAAACTAAGGAATGATGGGTAGAGCAACGTTATGGGCCCCACATTTCAAGAAGGCTGTGATTGAATAAATGATCTTTAATAAAAGATCATGATGATAATGCTCACCAGATTCAGAGTATAAATTTCAAAAATCATAGCACTAAGGCTCAAAATAGTGACACACACCTTTAATCACAGCACTTAGGAGGTAGAGGCAAGCTGACCTCCACGAGGTCCTGGCCAGCCTGGTCTACATAGCATGTTCCAGGCCAGTCAGGGCTACATACTGAGACCCTGTCTGAAGAGAAAAATAAAATACAAAGAATTCATTTTTGTGGATTTTTATTATTTCTATGGGAAACCCAGAAATATGTAACTATTCCTAACAATATGTTATATATTACTTATTTCTTTGCTATATGATGTTTATTATTATATTATTATATATCAGTCATGACTATGTCATGATTTATTTATTCAATCTTCCCTAATGTGCTTTTGAGTCATTTTAAATTTTAGTCAATTATTAAGGGCGCTACTTTGAATGCATATAGTAGAAGCTGTAGCAAAGGTGAGAAGATATGATATTTTGTTTGGGAGCCTTAGGACGGGGAGCAAATGAAAAACTATGCACGCATGTAGTCCTCTGTGTTACATATACTGTAGCCTCACTGGCTATGGTGAATGTGCAATGTTCACAGACTCTTCTCCACATGAAAATGACTAGAAATCCTACCAGACAAGCAAATTCTACTTGAGAATATGTATTTCCTGCAACAAAACAGTCCCTTCCAGAAAAGCCCTTCCCTCCCTTTCATTTAAGACACTCAGCATATCACAACCTCTACTCTTCCCTTTCTTCCCCACTGTTCATTCCATGATTCTCAGTTTTCTTATTCTCTGGATGTTGACCTTTCCACGCTAATCCACTGTTCATTATCATAAAAAAGCCTACCATAATTTAAATAGCCAATTCCTATTTAGTGCTAAACATTGTCATACCATAACTCACATACAAGCAAATGATTATTGGTTCGCTGACTAGAAACAATGGCACCAGACACTGAATAGAAGCAGTGTTTTCCCAGATGCTCTACAAACACTGCCTACAATCCTTGTTTTAGTCACTGTCTTAAATAAGCAAACTATGAACCTTTATATCATAAGAATGGTTGAAAATTGTGTCTAATAAATCTTCTCAGTTGTCCACTGTATTTCCATACCATTGAAAGAAATAGCTGATATTGCACAAAGTTTTGAAATACACTGCTCTCCAAAGTATATGCTTCATCAGCAATTTGTTTTAACATCCACATCTCCTTCTCAAAGGGAATTGAAACTAATTATGTATTGTCCCAAATGCCTAGATACCACTGATACCATATGGATTCATATATTATTCAAAAAGATGATTTTTCTCTTATTAATATGACTCTTAGGTAAACTGTATCTCTATTACGAAAGACCTCACTTTCCTCCGAGAACAAGCTCTAGATATAATAGTTAAGAAGATATTCTTTCCAATTTATCTACAAACACTTGATTAGAGAGTGCGTATTCCAGGCGTTTTTCACTGAAAGCGAACACTTACTCCAATTTAAGACACAGAATCAAAGGAAGATGAAAGAGGCAGGTGTGTGTAATTCTTCAGAAAATTAGACAAAATGATTTTCATCTTCAAAATTTCACTCATATATAAGGTAAACTTTGATTTTTATTTAATGTATCAAGGATACTAAGACAATCAAATAATTCCTTTAGATTACATCTAAAAGACTCTGAAGTCCTTTCATTGTGCCATTTAACAAGGCTACATGTGCAAATTAAATAGTTCTTTTTCAATGTTAAGACTGGCAAGCCATGCATAGTGAAACTAAAAGTAAGAAACAAATCTGAACAATGTTCGAGAAAACAACTTCCCCAAAGGACTATGGGATTAAAAAAAAAAGAAGCCAGTGCCGTCTCTACCCAACAGGGTTTTAGTGGTTTTATCAATATCAAGAAACTGCTTTTTTTAATTTTTTTAAGGCAACTGTTGACACTGATAACGAATGCTCAGATTATTCTTCAAATGTATCTGTTCTGGGGCAGCATGTTCAAGTGCATACCTCTGCAGGTTGAAATTATCCTGGGAACTCATGGATGCCTGAGTTCCACTCCCACATGATTCCAAGTTAATTGGTTTGGGAAGGACCTGGAAAGCTGTCTGTTAAGCTACCATGAAGAGTGGGCGCCACTGCTCCCCACAGAAGGGATGTGACCACAGAATCTTGTCCCTGTCCCTCCTATGTCTTCAGCTTCAGTCTTCCAAGATTTCTTCTTACTGAAAATGGAAAGCCATTTTAAAAAAGAACAACACAAGCCAAGGTTCTTATCTCTCCCTTGAAATGAGACCACAAAGGCAGGCCACAGATTCATGGGTAATGATGGTAAAGCAGCAGGAACTTTCAACTAAGGACAAAGACTAAAATTTGGGCTTAAAATACTTACACTTTAGAAAAACGGCCTTCCTCACCCTGATGGTTTTAAGGTGAGCTCTCGAGGACCCTAACCATCATAGAATCCCTCCCCACCCCTTTCTCTGACAACAAGAAAAAACTCTCATTTATTCAGCCATCAACACAGACGTGAGAAAACGAACTCAGCATGGCCCTGCCCTGTACAACACAATTCATGGAGATGTCAACTACACTCTAAGGAATCCTCAGCCTCCCAGTGGATAAGAGTGTCACACACAAGTGGACTGCAACTTCAAAACCAGTGAGCTCTTCTGGATAGAGGCAGATCAGCCCTATCCTGATGAGAGAAAAAGGCACAGCCCTTGCTGGCTGGCTGAACCTACAGAAGAAATGCAAAGGAAGCCCAGCCCTGAAGGAGGAACCTGTCACGTGTGCATGAAAGGAAGTGGTGAGATCAAAGGTAGTACTGGTTTTAGTCCTAGATTCAATCATCCAGAATCATTCCCTGGAAGGTTCCTGTGGTTCTGGAATTGCGATAATTCCCATGACTTAGAGCCAGGAGACAGTAGGCATGGACTTGACCAAAGTCACAAACTGTGGTAATGGCTGAAAAGGGAAAGAGCACAGAGTGAAGCAGCATGGGGCTATCTGGGAAGGCTTCAGAACTGATGATGTAAAAGTCATGGAATGCAAAGCCTCCCATCAGTTACCCGAGGCAAGGGAAAGCCAGGCTCACTATAGAAGCAGACCGCAGAACTAGAGGCAGAGAGGCAGGAAATGTCCTTCAGGATTTGTGAATTTATGGGCACTATGAGATATCACAAGTTCCATCTGGGCATGAAAACAAATCAGGTAAAACCACAGAAGAGAAGAGGAACAATGAAGGGAGAAGAACACACAACAGATAAGGCACATTTACTTCTTAAGGCCAAGTTCTGGAAGAAAGAAGAGAATGAATTTCTGATTTCCAGTTGTTAGGTGGCACAGATTTTGGTGCTAAAAAAGACCAAGGTATGTCCACATTTGCAAGATAACAGAAGTGAAGTAAACATCTCATAGAAGCGAAGATCTATGTCATTTCAGTGACATTAAAAGAAGTCTCAAGTCAGCCAAACCCTGTGGAGTCATGACTCAGAAGTCAAGATGCTAGTCAAGAGTTCATATGTGACCTACAGGTTAGGCCAGCAGTACGCACACTGAGGAGAGTCATGGTCACAGCACATTTTGACTCTCTAAGCTTTGGCCGTCTGGCTTCTACTGTTACCTGGAAATCTCTCACGTTAAGTGTACAGGGCCTAGATACACAACCATTATCACATTTAAAAGCATTCAAAAATGAGATTTTACTCAATCAGTCTTTAATAGTTTCAAACAAACTTGGAACTTAGAGAAAAGTCAGTATTATACAAGTCATCTTTAAAAAGGATATTTTTAGCAATTATACATATTTTTGCTTCATTGGGTCAGAAGCCTTGAAACTTAAAGCATTTAAAAACTAGCCAAGTTATTTAACATGTCAGTTGTATGAATGTAAGTAAAAATTATAAATCTTTAAAAAAAATTAACAAATTTCAGCCAGCTTAGCTTAAGTATTGAAAACCTGAATATAGGGGAAATTTGATTGACCTTGGCTTCCAATAATAGATTATTGTCTACGGAATGATTTCACCTCATAAAAAAGTGGGATGTGTTATTGCTCTCGCCCTCTCTGAGGCTGTGGCAGCAGCTCTGTAACGTCAAAGGAATGGTGAGAGGCTGCCCTGCGAAGGGCTGACACAAAGTGGGGCTGCAGACAAGGAATGGCAGCCGCATCCCGAGGTGAGCTGAATGGCCATTTTCTGGCTACACTGGCATGAATCAATTATTCATGATGATTTGAGATGGTGGGAATCTCCATTTCTTAAATTTTCCAGGACAAGTTCTCACAAGTTCTCAAGAGCCATGGCAAATGTATTTAATTAAATAATGTTCCAAAGCAGAACACATTTCTGTATCCACTCCCGTCTATGTTTCACTTAATGTAATTTTCACTCCCTAATAGCGCCATTTGAGTGCTTCAAAGGCGAGTCCCCCCTGGTTTTTGTGTATCTTGCTGCTGAACCCAAGAAACTTGGGAAGAGTTCGGCTTTTAGCAGAGAACTGTGTAGCAAAGATTTGCTACTGACTCCTGAGGACTAGTTGAAAGAAAGAGGACAAGTTATAGCATTGATTCTTCACTCTGCTGGGGCAAAAAGGCAACAGAGCTTCTGAAAGGGATTAAAAGAGGTTTCCACAACCTCTCGCATTCTCTACACCCTCACCATCTGCTCTGAGCTGTGGACTGAACTGAAAGCGAGCCTCACCCTGCTGTAGGCTGTGCCTGGTGCAGGTGGAGAAGCATGGCTGTGCAGAGATTGTCATGGTCCTCGCTCCCTCCGCTAGAGCAGCTCTCCTCGGTGTTTTAACTCAACTCAGAAAAACCCCTTCTCCCTCAACTGCAAGAACTCAATGAGAAGTAAATTATAAAGTTAGGATACAGTGGTGTTTCATGCTTAGCAAAACTAGATCGCTGTTCCTTCATGCCTACCACTCCATCTACACACAGCTTTACTGACCTCCGACCTCTGTGGATATTTTCAGAAAGCCCAGTTCTTAAAACGGTCCAAGTCTAGGTTTAGTGCTCTGCCTCTGTTTTCTTGAATTCAGTTTTTTTTTTTTAAATAAGAGTCAGTCTCACCATCACCCCCACCCCACCCCATTTTGCACTTGCTCTCCATCCCCCAAATTGTGTAAGAGTTCCTGCCTTTTAAAGACCCTGAAAGAATGTAAATTTCCTGCCTACTTACAAACTTAAGACTGGCCTGCACATGTTTGGGTGGGCTCTCTGATGTCTTAGGAAGCTTGGTTTTACCCTATTTTTGCTATGTGAAAGAACTTCCTTTCTTTAAAGATAATTACATTGTGTTTAATGTAGTAAGTTAATTCACTTAAAGAGGCAGAAATGCAGACTAAAGTACACAGAATATTAAGTGGATACCCAATTGTCTCCCATCAATTTCCCAGTATTCTCCAGGGGAACTACTCTAAAATGGTGACCACATACCTTGTGGTGAGGAAATATATCTGTAATGTTGTATATACAGATACAGGTAGACATAAATATCTAAAATCACAAAGGTAATACTCATCATGATATATATATATATATATATATATATATATATATATATATATATTCCATTTCCAATTGTGTAACTACACTAGATAGAAAAACCTCCTTAGACTCTTATGATAATGAAGGACAACAGCTACAAATGATCTGTATCATTTCCTACCATTTCAGAGGCTGTATTTTAGGGGATCCCAAGCTACTGCCTACACACAGGCAGATATAGCACACAGAAACAGAGCACACCAGATATGATCTATTGAGTATGTGCGCTGCCGCAGGAAGATTCACTAGGGAACCCAGATGGAATACACAGGCAGCCAAGGCCCGGCTTTGCCCTTTCCTGGGTGTGCTGACAGGAATAAACACCTATATCGCTGCTTCCCCACTAGGTAACATGGCAATTTGTAAAAAGCCTCCAAAGCCTTTTTTCAAGCTATCCCTCTGAGTTTGACATGAACCATTTCATTTGTTCATCTTCATGGCCATACTCAGGCTCTGATCTCAGTTAAGATGGCTCCACCTACACAGCTTAAACCCATATTTTCCATTATATTCAACCTTACCTTTCCCCATTTCATATTCATCTACAACAGCTAGTCCTCTCTTGATTCTTCAAGAGTAGAAGACTTTCTGGACTATTAGCCTTTGTTCCTCTAGTTGAACCTCTTCGTGTCTTCTTACCCTTTTACCCACAGCTCATCACTTTAAACTCTGTTGACAGGTCCCTAAATGTTTGGTCCCATTGTCCTTGCATAGCAACTAACTTTTGTTCAAACCCAAACCCTTGGCATCATTCCCAGCACTGGTTTCATCCCATCCATCTGGCTGATTGCACCTCACAAAATAAATCTAGTGGATAATGCCAAGTGGTTCCCATCTGCAATCTTAGAACTCAAGAGGCTGAGAGAGGAGGGTTGCCATGAGTTTGAAGCTAGCCTGGGCTACATAGTGAATTCCAAACTAGTCTTACCTAGAGTGAAACTCTATTGAGAGATGGGAAAGGAGTAGGGAGAGAAATCCACTTCCTCCTTCTTCCTTCCTACAATCCTACCCAACATAATCCAGACCAAACACCATGCTTTCTTGTCTTGCTTAATACAGAAGTCTTATCATTAGTCTGTTATGACTTCAGTCCTTCCCATTTCTATTTATTTTCCAAAGTATTAAAAAACAATCAATCCAAAATAAATCCATATTAAAAAGGCATAAACCTGATCAGGTCACAACTCCAACATTGTCAGCCTTCCCTGGACAGACTCTTTCCTTCTCTCTCATCTCTCTCCACTCTGAATCAAACACTTTATATCCTAGTTTATGCAAAACTTCAACTCCATTCAACCATTCTCTCTCTTATTTCTAGGTCCAAAGATGTGCTATGCTTTGGGCTTGTCACACACACACACACACACACACACACACACACACACACACACACACACACACACACCAGGGGGTGGGAGGAAGAAAGAGAGAGAGACATCCTGCTTCCGTTTTGGTAGAATCGCACACATGGCTTCCTCTGGAAAGCTTTCTCTGATGTCCTCTAAACTTGAGGACTTGGGTTTCTCCCGTGTGAACATACAACAGCCCTGCACTTTTCCCCGGAGCACTGCTAATACAAGCAATCATCTCAGGAGAAACTGTCTGCCTCTCCCATAAGACCATTAACTTTCACCTGCAGAAGCCATTCCTGTGTTGATCACGACTTAATCCCCAATATAACCCAGTAGTAAACTAAACACTCAGTCATAATTCATTCTTTGCTCAGTTTTCTAAGTTTTATTTTATCACAAAAGTCTAATATAAAAACACAGTCTACAAAAAAAAAAAAAAAAAAAAAAAACCTAAATAATTTCTGCACAAGTTCTCAGAATGTTCAGATCCAGGAAGTTTGAGGTTGGGGAACTAAAATTATCTAGACCACAGCATCTGTGGTCAAAATAATTAAATGTTACTTATTTCTTCAGAGGTTAACATTTTTGAGATGATCTCTATGATAATTCCCAGGCCTCAGTTCTCTTAGAGGCTTGAAAAATTTACAAATGAGAAGGACCAAATCTAGTGCCCTTGGTAAGCCCTTATCCCTTACCTGCCCTCCAGCTCAACCTCATCTCGGGCCAAAAGGATCAAAAGACTTTGGGAACATCAGTAAGAACTTGAAAACTTCTGACTGACCAAAGTATTATGTGTCTGTCAAACTAGAGAGGTTGGCAGAATTTTAACTTTTAAGGAAAATTAATTTTATATCTCTTAATAGAATGTATATTAGACAGAAAGAACACGACCACAAATTGGATTTAACCAAAGGGTTTCCAGTTTGTTGCTATACTTCACCTTCTCACATGGTTGATGTCAAACTTTATTCATAGCAACATCCAAGGAGAACATTCAATGTTAGTAACAAGAATCTTCAAACATTCTTTTCATTCGGATAACCAGGACCCCTGTGATGGTCAGTTTTGATTGACACCTTGACACAGTCTAGAATCACCTGGGAAGGTGGTCTCAATGAGAGATAGTCTATAATAGGTTGGCCTGTGGACGAGTCTGGATTGGTGGTGTCTTGATTACTTTAATTGAGATGGTAAGACCTACCCACTATGGGCAGCATCATTCTCTAGGCGAGGTATCTTGAGTCGTGTAAGAGTGGGGAAAGTGATTAAAGAACTAGGACACAGACATTAATTCATGTCTTCTGCTCCTGACTATATATGTAGCCAGCTGTTCCAATTTCCTGCCACCTTGGTTTCCCCACAATGCCATACTCTAACCTGAAACTGAGAGTCAAATAAAGTCTCCCTATCCCTCCCCCCACCCCAAAAAAAAGTATGATGTGGATTAAAAGCCAAGTGCCTTACTATATGATGAGGAACATATATAAATAAATTAGACCAAAAGTAGCAGCATGAGAGCAATGGCATTTGTTGTATTTTGGATAACACAGGGAACTTTTAAGTATAGCTAGACAGTCTTCACAGAAACAACCATGAGTTCTTATTTTGGAATTACCTAAAGCAGTGGTTCTCAGTCTTCCTAATTCTATGACCCTTTCATACGGTTCTTCATGGGTGTTGACCCCCAACCATAAAATTATTTTGAGACGTCATAACTGTAATTTTACTACTGTTATGAACTATAATGTAAATATCTGATATGCAAGATATCTGATATTTGATTCCAGTGAAAGGCTTGAGCCCCCAAATGGGTTGTGACCCCCAGGTTGAGAACCACTGGTCTAGAAAAAGAAAATAATAATGTGGTTTGGGGAAAGATAAAGAGGCATATACACAAACAGTTTAATTTAATGGGAAATTTATTTTAGAAGAGAAGCTGAGGACTGCTATTGACAGAAGAGGGAAATATAGAACATCAAAAAAAATGATCACCATTACACACCCAACTGGAAACCAAACCACAGCTTGATTTTGTAAAAGTTGATTAATGTTTTGCTCTAGGACAATAAGAAAAGCAACTGTGCTAATTGGTGCAAACACTTGGTCAGCATAGTGAAAAACAAAGAATTTGCCTGCTGAGAGCTGAAGAGAGGGGGAAGGGACAAGGAGCAACCCAGAAGTCAGAATGACTTGAGCCCAGTACTTCTCAAAGACACGACAGAGCATGAAGTGCTAGGCAATGCCTGAGAATGCTAAGGAGCATTATTTTTTATTCTTTTAAATAAGCTTAATTATTTATTTATTGTACATCCTGGCCAAAGTTCCCCTCCCTCCTCTCCTCCCAACCCCTCCCTTCAACCCCCTCCCGCTCTGTTCCCACACCCCTCAATCCACTCCTCCTCTGTTTCTGTTTAGGAAAGGGCAGGTTTCCCATGTGTATCAACAAAACTTTTAAAAAGCTACATCTACCAGTCCTTGCTAGGTGCTACATTAATGAAGGATAATTTTTAGTTTCATATAAACTGAACTCTGAAGAAAGCCAAATAATAGTTGTTGAAATGTGCATTCAAACAAGAGAGCTGCAGAAAACACTTGAATCAAAACCTCTTCATGCTCTCTCTTTACCATGGAAATAAGAAGTGTTCTAAGTATGTGACAGTATGCCCGAGTACCTGCCTTTCTTGCGGTGTTTTACTCACAGGCAGAATCCCCTGGGGTGATGGAATGGTGTTCATTAAGGGTGATCAGCTCTAAGCTGGCAGAGGCTCAGAAAAGAAATAATAGAGTTCCTAACAGCAGAGCCTGTTGATATGGAGAGGAGATTCGGAGGATGCCAAGAGGAAGGCTTCAAGTAGGAGGGTGAGTGGAAAGGCAGGAGCTGCTGCACAGCTCCGAAGGACTGGTGAGTGTGAATTAGAGAGCGACTTGCATTCTCCTGCCAATTAAGTGCTTACTATTATGAGAGCAGAAAAACTCTTCAAAATGAATAAATGGGTTAAACAGAATGGGGATTACCATTTAAGTAGAGCATTCTAACTTTGCTTCAGATCATGGGAATTCGACAAAATCACAAAGGAGAGAATTAGCTGAGCCAAACAGTTTAATTTAATGGGAAATTTATTTCAGAAGAGAAGCTGAGGAAAATTTCTGGAGTTAAGCAATGACATTTAGAATTAGAGGCATTTGTGTACAGAGCAATGTCCGTGGATAAAGTTAAGTAATAGGAATGTTCAGAAAGACCTAGAAAAATCTCCAGTAGAGACCTCGGGCACTTTATAAGGACGAACAAAGACAGATGTAAGCTCTTCATAGGAAAGAACTAGGATGGTAGAATTTGACCTAAATGAAACCACAGCATTACTTACACACGCTGCCCGCCTGGCAGTAGAGGAACACAGGTGTGTACATTCATAGTCACATATAAGTGCACAGACACATGTATACACAAATGTACACATGCACACACATGGGCATCTACATATATATACACATACACACTGCTTCCTACCTTAGAAATCCCCCCAAGATCATTGCTCTTTTAGGATAATTAAAACATACATTGCTGCCCATCACCTGTTATGGATTTGTGTATATTATGGATTGAATAGAAAAATTAATATTAACTGACATGTCACTTGACTGCAATGTGTATTTCATCAAGTCAGGAAAAGGGTGATTGTTAAAACGAAGCACTGTAAAAGGTAGAGCTCCAAATTATACCCCACACCAAAGACGCTCTTCCGAGAGGAAAAGCCGAATTCTCAGACTGTGCTCTCAAAAACAAAGAAAAATTGTTATAGAGTCTGAAATTTAAAATATATTCCAGAAATTAAATTATATACCAAAATATTTTCTCAGAATATAAATGCTTTTTAAGCATTTTAAAGGATCTCTAAAAAAAAAAAAACATAAAGTAGAAACTTTCCAATTATAAAATTTCCTCAGAAAACCTCTATTGTGCTTTTAATTATTTGCTAATTTGATTTAAGATTTTTTTTTAACAAATGTAAGTGGCTAGAGTTGTCTTTTTTTTCATTTAAATTTCATAAGAAAGATTCACAAGGCACATTCCCTCACTAGACTCTGTGTGGCCTATTTATTCGAAATGCTTCATTCCATATGGATTTCTTCTCTTTTATTTATTACTTCCAGAAAGGATTTTCTCTAATAAGTTAGCAACTCAGGGGCAACAGATTTGAATTGCAAGCCTTCAATCACAGTCCCACATCTGCCACCTGCCACCTATCTTCTAGAAGTACCAGAAAAGCTCAAACTTCCATGTGGACAGGAGCTAATGCCATGTGAGCCACAAGCAGGTGGTCCACAGAGGTCAAGGTTAAAGTTCATGGAATAACTTAGAAATGGTACTCAGCTTGGATCTCATTTATGAAGCTTGAGAATACACCCTCTAATTAGAATGCAATTTCCAAAGCAGCCACTCCCTTGACTTTCCAGGACTACGTTTCATTCTCAGCAAAGAAAAGTAAAAACAGCCTCTTCACATTGCCAGATAACAGACCATTATAAATTATGCCTTAAACATCCAATAAAGAAGGCAGCAGGCATCCTGAGCAGCAAAGACAACACGTGAGCCTTCCGCCTTCAGAAACTACCCTCAAGAACAGATAAAGAAAACTCAGTCCGATTCAACAGTTACTCTCTGCACTTTTGACTTTTGTAGCTGAGCTATCCCATGGAAGGTTGGAAAAACAAGTGGGTTGTGGTTTGAAACAGTTCCCACACTCCAATCGTCCTCTTTTTTTTTTCCTGATGACCTCTCCATCCAGCCACCCCAGCACTGTAGTGGGATCTCTCATATCAGTTCTGTGGGAGCCAGCTGTCCTGTTCTTCCACGGTGCTCAGGGAGCCACACAGGACTCCTGGAACAGGACTGAGCCAGGGCTGACTCACTGCAGATGTTCCCTTCCAGCCCCATGGAGTTCTGAGGCACAGTCTCCCTTTCCAAGGCCTATTGTTATTACAAAAGATCTGCTGAGCCTCCAAAATGTGCTGAACAGTAAAGCAAGACGAAAACAGCCTTCTCACCTAATATGGGAGGCAAAATTTGAATTAGGCAGAAATGGCTGAGGACTCTATTGGGAAAGGCCAAGATGGAAAGGCAGACAGACAGCTACATGGAGTTCAAAATCAGCATGGACTAGCAGATGCTACCACAATCACAAACTTCTTCATGCTGTCCAGAATGGAGTCGTGTTTAAAATGCTATACATTGTTCCACTTTAAATGTTTCTTATACATCCAACAAGACAGTCATTGTCTGGAAAAGTATGATTGGGAAAACAGCAGCAATAAGAGATCTCGGAATTTTTAATCCTCATTCAGAGTCAGATGTTCACCCCAAATATTTGGAAATGCTTGCCAGCTCAGGTTTCCAGCAGCATTTCGGGATATGGCCATTATTTTCACATATCTATTTATCTGCCAAAGGTCTCAGCAGCAGGCTCAGAGGAGGTGACAGATCTCCAGATCTCTACAGTCTTTCTGCGGACATTAGTAGCAACCTAAACATTTGTTCCAAGATGCTCCAGCGTCCCATGGCACACACTGCATCATTATCTCAGTAAGGAAACTATTTCCTGCAATATGTCCACTTAACCAGTAAAGACAATGGAAAGAGTAATTCACTTTAAATCCTGCCTTTTTAACAGTATGAATTCTGTGTCTAAAGTGAGCTCTACCAAGTTGCAAACAACTTTAACACTAATTAATTCAATTCACCAAATCCTTATGCAACACAGTATTTGGGATTTTGTCTTAAGTGATCTTATTTACCTTTTGCTGTGTGGGCTTTGGGAAAGCAGATTAGAGAAATAAATCAATTACATGGAACACTTACAATTCTGTTTTCTACACAAAGAAACATTGGCAGGGGGTGAGAAGGAGGGGTAGGGAGGAGGGAACTATACATGTCCCCAATAAGTGGAATTTAAATTCTTTCCTATGTATCTTAGTGTAAAGGCTAGTTGCTAGGAAATCACAAGCAAAATATGACAGCATCTCACCAAACCTTATGTTTCCCAATTGTAGAGTCAATATTTTGATAAAAGATGGCCAATATATGCTGAGGGATAACTGTTTACTTGAAATACTATTTGATTTTTTGAAAAAGGCTATATTAATTCTGTTCGTCATTAATTTCTGAGTTACATTTCCTTCCTTCCTATTGCCTCACCAAGACAAAAGTATCTCAAATCTAAAGTTAAAGAACAAAAACTCATTTTAAGAGCTTTTGTAAAACAGAAAACTATAAATGTCCTTCAACAATATTTTTACTATTATTGTTAATTTCCTGCCAAGTTGGTCTTTTTCTAGTATTCAGTGAAGGCTGGGAACTGAGCATTCTAGAGAAGAAAGGAATGTCAAGAGTCTTGAGAAAAAAAAAGTAAAACAAGAAGGAATCTATATTATGAATTGTCTGGATTCTCTGTCCACTCTGTCATACTAACACTGAGATGCAATAAACTACGAGCAAGAATCCAGAAGATTTCCTTCCATGCTTTTGTGGGTGTGTAACTTTACATTCACTCCTTTGCTAAATTCTTTTCATGGCAAATTCAGTTTGAAAAGTCCAGGAGGACTCAGGGACTGGACATAAGTTCCAGAGGGTCTAAGGCAGAACCTCATATAAAACTCATGTTCTGAGCACCACCCAAAAGATACCAGCATTTCAGAACATTCTCAGGGTGAAATAAATACACCAATGCTTTATAAATGCTCTATGAATTAACCAGGGGAGGAGGGGAGAAGTATGAAAAAGACACAGATAGTAATATAAAAACAGGTTTGGTACCACTTGCCAAATGAATAGAGACCACATGAGCACTGTCCTTTAGATCTGATTTTGTTTTCTTAGTTCACAGTCCAACATGTACTTAAAGATGCCTGATTTCCACTGAGTCCTCACTGAAGAAAGAACTAACTTTGACTAAATCTAACTGTAGGGTATAACATTTACAGGGCAATTCTTTGGTTCTAAAGAAAGTATGGAAGCATATAGAGTATTTACATACTAGTTTTAGCTCTGATTTTTAACTCTGATGCTTTAGTACAAACAAAAACACTTTCAGATTTATAAATGTGTAGCAAAATAACTTGGGAAGGTAACTGAAGGTATAATATCAAAGTCATATCCCTGAATCACTCAAATTTTCTCTTAAAAAAATACTTACTTCTGACTAGTTCACCATCTGGAGGATTTCCCCAAATGGACTGGTCCCTCATCAGTCCATACATGGAGTGGCAACTTGTAGCTTGACTTATATCTTTCTCAGCATTGTCCTCATTACATTTCTCTGAAAAAGATTAAACATTTATTACCAATTGATGAATGCTACATGTATTTTTTGTTTTCAGTTTTGTTTGTTTGTTTGAGACAGTATCTCATAGAACACAGGCCTGGAATTCATGATGTAGTTGATGATAACTTAAAACTCCTGACATTCCTACCACTACCCCCCAACTGCTGGAATCATGAGTGTATAGCACCAAATATAGCTGAATTTTTTGTACTACTTCCAAGTCTGCCACAGCTTAAGAAAATAGAATTATACCATTATTGACTGTTTCATATGTTTTTGGCTCAATAACATTTGTTGAACACCTACTATCTTTTCATCATTAAAGAAACAAGCTCACAATAAAATATAATCTGTCAAGATTGTAGTAAATAAATTTTAGCATGGTAAGTGATCTGTCATCATAGAGAAATGTAGAAAGGTTACATCAAGGATGAGGGTGAGTGAGTCCATACAGATAGGGAGCGGGTGAGACAGAAAAAGCATCAGAGAAGAGACTGCAAATGATTGATGGAGATAAAAGCCAGACCACAGCTGAATGAGGAGTGACTGGGCAGTCAGGACACAGGAAACAAGTACAGAGTTCTCTCTGTAGAAGCGGAAGGGAAAGTCAAAGAGCGCACAATGCGTCCTCAGAGATGGAAGTATTTAGGATGAGAGGTTGGTATGTAGGATCCTGAGTTCTCAGGTGAAAAGATAACATGTAAGGAAATGGAATGTCTTGTTGGGAGCATAAGTCAAGCAACACACAACCTATAACACAAGGCAGAATGCATGCTATGAAAGGTCCAGAGTACTAAAAGGGTTCAAAAGAAAGGGGGAAAAAAATCTCATCAGGATTCAGAGATCAAGAAAGACACTTTAGAGAAAGGAGCACATTGGATGGTTTCTAAAAGATGAGAAGAACTTCAAAAGTCACATGGGAGAAAGGTGGAAGAACAGCATGGGAAAACTCCAAAGCAGACACTTGGGCAAAGGTCCCAAATCCAGGCTATGAAGTGGTTTCAGAGGTTCAGGAGGCGAGACTGTAAAGTTCTCATGAAGCCATAATGTGTATATTTGAATGCCAACATGGGAAATTTAGACTTAATTCAAAAACAAGATGAATAAATCACAGTAAGCATTGAGGCTTTGTGAAATGCCTAAGCAAAGCTATGTATTAAGGAGAGTAATAAACAGGTACATCTGTGCTTCTCAATCCTAATTGGCTGGAGAACATTTTTGAAAAAGCAGATTCCTAGGCCACAATGAATAATTCTATTTCATTTGAGGGATACAGAGCTATTCTCAGGGTGATCCACTGTCCCTATGTCCTTTAAATGTTCACTTGATATCTGATGTGTGCGATAAGAAGAGGATGAAGAAGAGGAGAGGTAGGAAAGGGGTGGGAGAGTCAGACAGACAGACAGAGACTGAGACTGTTGAATTTGAATGCTAACTGCTCTCATAGGTTCACATGTATGAAGATGTGAGCTGATGGAGCTACTTGGAAAGCTCTGGAAACCTTATGAAATGTTCTGAGCTCTAGTCTCAGTGGAGGAAATGGGTAACCTGGGGTAGGCCTTGAGGCTTTATAGCATGCCCCACCCACCATTCCTTCTGCTTCCCCAGCACAGATGAAATGTATCTAGGCAGCTTCCTGTTTCTGCCACAGCGCTGTCTCTGCCTACTACCATGTCTTCTATGCCATGTGGGACTGTATTTCTCCAAAATAAACCTTTCCTCCCTTAAGATGTTTTTATCAGGGTATTTTTATCCTAGCTACAGAAAAGCATGTGGGCCCTGAAACGGAGACTTAGTGAAGTTCAAATAGACACTGACGAGAGTTTAACTGAATAGAAAAGGAGGCAGATGTAGAAACTAAGGAAGGTTGGCACAGATAAATATACAGGGTTAGGAATGCCTTTTTTTGTTTGTTTGTTTTGTTTTGGGGTTTTTGTTTGTTTGGTTGTTTGGTTGGTTGGTTTGGTTTGGTTTTGGTTTTTCGAGACAGGGTGGAATGACCAAATTTTTAAGCCAGATTTGATGATAAAAGGTTGGAAGAATGGGAGAGTAACTTATTCATTATGTACATAGAATACATGTGGTGGATTCAAATGTTCATTCATTTCATTGGGTGATGTTCATACCTTGAAAGATAACAAACACATTACCCAGCCTTCATGTAGTTCATAGTCTAGGTGATGAGTTCAGTACTGACTATCTGAATGTGCAAATCAGAAAGAAAGGTATAGCTAGTCTGTAGGAAGTGGGTGAAGTCCTGAATAAATGTGTACTGCGGGACATGAGCCAGCCATGTCAAGGACCAAAGCCTCAGACCCATGGGGATTTGGCACATTCCACACCTCCACACCAGATGAGGCTCAGAGAGATTTCAAAGCCTTCCTCTGGCCCAAGAGTGAATGTTCATAGTGTCTGCAGAAATATGTGCCATATCCTCCCCCTTTACAACCTGAAGACTGCTCTCCTATAAAGACTGCTTCTAGTGAGGTTACCTAAATCTGCCTCCTTGATTCAACTGTATCCATAAAACTCCGCCTCCATGCTCAGCTGTATATAATAAACAGGAGCACCGAGGAGCTGTGGCTTCTCCATCGGAGAGCCCAGCACACCCGATCCAGCTGTTCTGTGTGCACATGTGTTTTGACTTTACTTCGTTCACTTGCTGCCCTAATCAGTCAATCCCTGGAGCCTGCTGGTCACATACTAGGCATCTTCTTCAAGTTCCACTGCTGAAGCATTCCCAATCACTGAGCTCGACAGAAGAGAAAATCTATTTAAAAGAGTCTGTAGCATTAGGAAACAGTCAGAGAAACTACATGATGTCCAGTTATGGAGGCAAAAACACAAACAGACTCAGACAGAAGTTGTCAGCCAGTCTTTTTAACATTTCCAGTAAAAAGGAAAAATTTCTGTCCATACCAAAAAAATTCTCATGTATCATAGAAATTTCATAACAAATTAACAATTCTGCCACAAAGCACATTTCAACACATGAAATATTGATGGGTGTAAACTCAGGACTAAAACCAGAGGCTAAGATTGCTACAAAAAAAAAAAAAATACGGGCCTTCAATGATAAGCACTTTTAGACTGCAAAACCATATTCAAACACCAGTAAAATATAAATTAAAAGCATGTTAAACCAATATGTTCTAGATTTATGTAACATTTACTCAGCATTATCACAGGGAAAATGTAATCTTCACAAGATGTGCTAGTTTCAATTAAAATCTTAACTTTCTTAAACAACTCCAGAATTCTTTACTGCTGTAGTCAACTCAGGCCTTTCTGAGATTATCAGTAAAAAAGGTTTCTGCAGTCTCACTAGTATACATGAACTGGCTTATCGGCACTCCTACATACTCATACTGTTACGTAGCTGGCTGCCGCCAGGTGTCATGCTAGCAGGCTTGATTCAATTAGTAACTTTAATTGAAGCTGAATGAAATTAATTATATAATTTTGAGCTGTTCAAGTTTAATTCCATTAAAATTAATTCATGAAACCAAGGCATTATGAAGCATTGCTGACTAAAAGAAAATAGGTATGAATAAAGCCTCTAGACACACTTGACGCATATTTGAATCATGTCCAATATTCAAGTGCTAAGCACAGACCCTCTCGACTCCTCACTGAATAAATGACAATGCCACGTGGTCCATATACACATGGATTTACAATGATGTGACCTACTCTGGAGTCGGGGCGAGGGGGAAGGGGAGACAGAGTTCTTCCTACCCCAAATTCTTATTTAGAGACAGTTTAACATTTTTAAGGAGTTTTCTTATCTGGAAATTCTAGAATTAGATGATCACTAATGTCCTGAAATCAAAAAAGGAAAAGAAGAACTACCACTCTGTGTCTCATGATATGGGTAATAAATTCTGAGCAGTTCCTATGACATCACAATCACCAGCATATATATCCAACTTTGCCTCCTTTGAAAACTATAGTCTTGGCATGAGAGCTGGTTCCTAGTGAGTCTTGTGATGACCAATTGCACCCAGCCCAAGGTAAGGCCTAGTAAAGGTTCCCAGTAAAAACTTACATTGTCTTCAGCTAATTCTCTACTTGGATAAACTAAACTTCTGTGATCACTTGTCTGCTCTAGGCCCACCTAAGGCATGCACACCATTTACCTGTATTATTTTACATTTCCTAAGCTTCGTGGAATACTAGATATCTACCTCATAAATAGTGGGTATTTACAGGAATCGCTGAAGCAATGGAAGGATGAGAGAAAGAGGGATTCACTGTTGGGAAGAACATTTAAACAGACTCAACCTTCAAACACTTTTCAACTAGCTGTGTCAACCACTCCTCCTTAAGATGAAAAAAATATCTAATAACAGATGAGTATTATCAGTGTCGGAGTGCTGTGCCACTTCTGCATTGGAAAGCCAAGGGTTCAATCCGTTGTATCCTGGATATATGAAGATTTGTGGTTGCAGTTCAGCTACTATGTGGGAGCCTTGTATGTAGACCATCAGCACCAAGCGATTTCTCTAGCATAGGACATCAGTTTGTACCTAGCTGTAAGATTTAACAAATGTTGGACTCTTCTCCTCCGTGTAGTGGATTCTTCTTCTAAGCCATGGTTCTCAGTTTTGGTACTGAGTCAGAACCATGTGGAGAACACTGGCCACATGATGCACAGACCCCCAAACTTAAAATATTTAGTCTAGGTGATTTTGGTGGATGGAAGAGTGATATCAAAATGAAATGTGTCCAAGCTGGGCAGATAAGAAGATCCATATCTTATTACTCATCTCATCACAGGATTCCAAGGAATCAAAAAAAAAAAAAATCAAAGTTTATCTAATCATCTAATTAATACACCTGTATTTAGTTATACTTCCTTGTCAGGTCAAGTATAAAGATATGAAATTTGAATGATTTATAATATTAATCAGTTATATTGATATATGGAATAAAATAAATATATTTTTAGATAACATAAATTGAAAGCCTTTTAAAACTACCATGAGCCAAAAGATTGCAGTATACTTGTGGGTACCCAGCTTTTTAGTGTGCCTCCCCTGCACAGAGAAATGAAAAACAATCTTTGGATAAGCAAGGAGACCATGTCCTGACAACAAATCTCTCAGCCAGGAGACCAAACACACTCACATGAAACAATCAAGCCCCAACAAAACAGAAGGCGATGGAAACTGTCCAGGGTCAGACTTCGGGCTCCAAGGCTGACAGCTGTGTGAGCAGGGCAAGGCACTCACCTCCTCCTCCTCCTCTGTGTGGGGAGATGTTGGTGCTGGGCTGCCAAGGCCTGCTCACACTCAGACTGTGTGACGCTGACTCGGTATAAGGGTGAACAATAGAGTCCAAATATCCCATCCATGCTAAAGGATGGTCAGACTGGAACAAAGGGCAAAGAAGACTTTGTAGACACTGGATTTGAGTTAATTCTTAGAGAAAGTGACAAGCACGAATTAAGTTAAAGAAAGGGTCAAAAGGGGAAAATTAAAGTTCTAAATGATCGATTTACATACACTATTTCTTCCTCCAAAATGACTATCTAACATGATCGATGTCTTTTCATGTTTTTGTTTCTTTTCTAAAGTTCAGCATGAATAGTGATAGGCAGCCTCTTCCAGTCTGAATTGTTTCTGCTGAGGGAGAATGAGAAAAATTCAAGTAAATAGAATTTCTATTTAATTTAAAATTGCATAATATTTTACCTAGCTGGCATTATCCAAATTTCAAATCTTGATAGTGTTACTTATCTCAGACAGTTGGGGAAATCAAATAATTATTTAGTAATGAGAAAGAAAAGTTAATAACAAGAAAGAAAAATCTAAGACTATTGAATGAATTGGATAATAATTCAGGTAAAATTTATATATGTCATAAAACAGCCATTTCCTTGATATGTGGCTTTTTTTAAAGAAAGATAAAAATGCTTTGCTTTGTTGAAAGAAAAAAGTTAATGAATGTTTGCATTTGCAGTACTGTCCTGGGAATCCAACGGACTTTAATACATAAGGTTTAGTTGATTTTCAGAACCATCAGTAGTATAAATAGGAAGAAAACATCAGTTCAGTTTGACTAATGAGAGAACAGCATGCCTTGGAGTCAGATATTGAAATCAAACAGGATGATGATGACAGAGGTGGAGAGGATCTCGTAGTCAGCTGATTCAGTCAAAGAAAGATCATTGCTCACTCAGTCACTCATGCATGGACAGCACATAGGACACGGTCTGTTTGTAGTCTGGGATGTCAGTTAGCTGCTCTTTATGTTGAATACGAACATGGCATCAGGTAATCTTTATCTAGTTTTAGTTCTGTCTTTTGTAGACAGAACTAGTGAGCTCGACACCCTTCTATTAGACAATTACCTAAACTACTAAACAGGGATGTCTCCACCAGTTTATATGCAAGCAAATATGTTATTTCAATAACTGATCTTTTTCGTGTGCGCGTGTGCACAGGAAGATGACATTTTTCCTATATCATTCCTCCACTATATATTTATTTATTTATTATTGGAGACAGGGTCCCTTGCTGAATCTGAAAGCTCACTGTTGGGGTGGCAGTGGCTGGCCAGAGGTACCAGGAACCCTCTTGTGTCTAGGATTCACAAAGGTGTCCCCACGCCTAGCTTTACTGTGGGTTCTGCGCAGCAAACCTCGGGTCCTCGTGCTTGTTCAGCAAGCACTCTGGCCACCAAGCCATCTCTGCAGCCCTAAAAACTGAATGTTTTCAACAAACAGTGATAACAAAAGAGTACAGAATGCTGCTTCACGATCCACTAGGCTTAGCAAAGTTATCATACAAGGGTGTTTGGTTAAACCTTACGACACTCTGAAGTTCTGAACATACATAGCCTTCTAACAAGTAAGAGTAACTCATCATTTTCAATCCTAGATATGTGCGTCCTTCCCTGTCAAGAACAAAGATTAATTTTAGGGTCTCTAGGATAGACATAATACTCCTAATTTGTACTCTGCACTAGAAAAATCCTCAGGAGCACAGGCTTGAAATCAGGGTGCCACCACTAATGGTGTGAGTTCTATGAAAGTCATTCTTTGTTAACATTCTTCGTCTTTAAAATGAGAACAATTACAGTACCAAGAACATAAGGTGATATCAAACTAAACAGAATCATGTCTAGAAAGCAGAGTCTTGTTTATAATAAGGGCTCATTCACAGTAGCTATTACTGGTTTTTGTTTTGTTTTTGTTTTTTTTTTATTTTTTATTTTTACATAACCATCTTTCAAAGTCCTGATATGAAAATATTATAGGGAAGCTGTTGAGTACAATATCCACTTTGTAATCTTTTCCTGAAATACCATAAGCTACTTGTCTGTAGATTGAATAAGGAAAAGTACATTCCTGTAAGAAGTGTTATTTTTCCCCCTTTTGTGGACAAGGCAGTTCTAAGAGGAGGAAAATTTTTTCAAGTCAGTTTCATGGACACATTTAGATACATGAATCAGATTTAGCACTCTGTAGCCACATAGTTGGGTCTTTCTCAGCCTTTTCTATTATTCTGTTTTAATCTTTTCTTCAATTCTACTATCATGTCATCTCAACTATTCTGCCGAACTAGGCAAAGGTATGTGTAAACTCACAAAGCAACCATCCAATATGTTTTCCTCTTGTTATCTGTATGCTATTTGCTTACTTAGTGAAAGTCTAAATAATGATAGAGCTTGGAAACTATCTTTACAAACCCCTCTAGACCTTAATAAATATTCAAAGTACTTACACTTTTACAGAAAGGAGACTACAAACCTTTATGCTTAAATTTAGGGACTTTTACAAGTTAAGCCTCATACACTTCAATTAGGTACTCGATAATCTATAACAGATACAATTTCCAAAATATCTATATTATCATAATTTACAAACCTATTTCCATATGTTCTTTATCTATAACTCTTTTCATGTACAATCCCATTTTATTTTCCATTCAAAATTCAGATAATTTATGTATATTTTAGTTGACAAAATCATAAGAAATCTGATACAAAAATACCTAAGAAAAGTGAAAAATTCTGTGGCTATATTTTTCCCAGAGGCATGTAACCTTTAAAAACAAAAAACAAAGATAAGGCAGTTCTCAGGAAGACCTGGGGCCTGGAATTTCACTTCTTCACTGATCCAAAAGAAAAAAAAAAGGAACCCTCAAACCTAAGGACCTTTAGAAAACAATGCAAATCCAACTTCCTTTGTCCGGTTTTCTCAAGGGATTGCAATCTCCTTATCCAAAAAACACGTTAAGATCGCATACACATCTTAACACACAAACAAGCATATAAATATACTTCCATTATTTTGTAAACACAAAGAAATATGTAATCACAGATAAATTATGAGTGTTTATGGACTGAACTGAATGCTTAAGTCAATTCAAGGAATTCATCATTACCATTGACTCAGCTATATCTAAAATGCATTCCTTCAAAAGGCTTCTTAGGGATTCAGAAGCTTAACATGTGATTATGATCAAAATGGAAAAAACAAAACAAAGCAAAAAAATAAATAAAACAATTTAAATGACATCAACCCACACCAGCTTACCTACTTGTGTGTCTAAAGGAGGATATGTATAAGTGAAATGGAAAATATTTACACAAAAAATAGGAAGAGTGATTGAATATGAACATTAAAAGAAGGTATAAAATGTGTCACTAGTTTAAAATACATCTCAGTAAATGAGGGGCAGAGGAAGGGATACCATACTGTCCACTCTTAAAGGAGGGTAGGTTAGAAAGAAATTTGATAAGGGGAAGAGAATACACTTCCTCTGTCATCTTAGTCTGCAGTACCTTTAGATTCCTAATCCAATGGAGGCACTTGCAACACATCTGACCCTGAGGCACAGAAGCTCCTACTTTCCCAAATTCTCAAGTTTAAAGATGTTTACTCGACCAAGAACCACACCATAGCCAAACATTCAAAGGTTCATGGAATGTAGCATTACTGTCTTAGAGATCTCCAGAATGACTGACTCATAGCACAAATTCAGATAAAAACATTCAATGCCCAGCATCTCCCAAGAACTGGCAAAGGATGCAGACATGGGTCTTTCAGGAGAAAGGAACTAGACAAAGCAGAAGCAGCACTCTACAGCTGGGAACCATTTTCCTCAAAGACCTCCTCCATGTCCAGTTAATGTCACCTCCCTTATAACTTTCACTGGTTTGCTATATTGTGGTGTTCACAAAATTGACTAATAAACAAAACTAAGTGAACTTTTATCTTGGCCTTATGTGACTGTTGTATTTTTAAAATTGTGTCCTGCTCATGCTCATGCTCATGCTCATGCTCATGCTCATTCTCTCTCTCTCTCTCTCTCTCTCTCTCTCTCTCTCTCTCTCTCTCTCTCTCTCTCTACCTCTCTCTCTCTCTCTCTCTCTCCCTCCCTCCCTCCCTCCCTCCTTCCCTCCCCCCCCCTCTCTCATATGATAAATACCCCAGTTCATTCACCAGCTTTACCTTCAAGTTGTCTTTATGGGCACAGCAGTATTAACCTTACCTAGAAGACCTCCTGTTAAGGCAGCACCCTAGTAACAGACTGCTGAAGTCCACAGACATGCTGTTCCTTACTTAACAGTCTATGAGCACCGTGTAGCATGAAATCAAACTCTGCCATCTTCCCCTGTGTCAACATGATGATACACACTCATCTTTAATCTTGGCAAGATCACCTTTCTTTTCTTTGTTTCTCCTTTTCAAATTACTATTACTGTGGACTACTTGTACAAAGTGATGGGTTTCATTGTGACATTTTTACTCATGCACATAGCGTACTTTAGAATCATTCTTTCAGTGGTCGCAGCTTTAAACACTTTCTGTTAACTCCAGGTTATTTGATCAGGACCACATTCCTTTTCTGGCTCTTGGTCAAGCAATGAACCCTTATTTGGCACTTTCACAAGAATGAAGGCCACTGGAACTCAACAATGAACCAAGGGGGTTGTTTAATCTGTAACAGCATTTCAAAGCTAAGGAGTCTGACTTTGAAGTAAACAAGTAAGAGAAGACAGAGTGACAGAGTGGGCCATTTCAAGTGTGATAAAGACGCAAATAAAATAATGATGCATGAATTAAAAGTATATTGAAATTGATTTCTTACACTTCAGAATAATCGATAGGGATTTGACTGAAACTCAGGAGGTACAGCCAATGCTAATTCTCATAAACTTCTAAACCAGAAGCCTCTCAAATAGTTCACTAACCCCGCTTTGGGACCCTCTTAGCCCTAACTCTGACATGCTACATTTGTTGAATTCTCCATTAAGGCCACCAACCCATTTCTATCTGGTTCTGCAATCTTTATCATCTCTCTACCTTTCACACTTTCAGCAGCTACTGTGTGGTTCTCTTATCCTAGATACATGTGGGCCTATTCTCCTTAGCAATGGAGACTCAAAGTTTTCCTAAATCCCTCAGCACCTTCAACTCTTCCTGCCTATTTGCCTACTGAAGTCTGCAATCTTGGACAACGGCAGGAACAGAATCATCAGCCACGTTTTATTTTCCAGTTTTTCTCATGCCTTAAGCATTTATCAGTTGCCATTCCTGCTAGTTATAATTCCCCAACTTCTCACAAATCTACATGCACTGCCAGGGCATCTATCTCTTTCATTCCCAAACAGAAGTACTTTCCTCTCAGAAAAACTTGACACACTATTCCTTAATCAAGAATTGCACAGAAACTGTATTTTCTGTTATCAAATTATGCTATTTGTTTTTATATGTCTTATATGAAAATTATGTTAAGTATTTGTTTGCTAAACAAACAAACAAACAGCAACCACAACAATAAGAATTGCTTTCTACACTTCATATTTACCAGGCCCAGAGTTATGTTAACATCTTGCCTACTTCAATGTTATCAAATCCTATGCTGCTTTCTCATGCTTTATAACTTATCTTACTTCTTATTGAGAAATGATGTGAAACCTTTCAGAGCTTATAACTTGGATAATAAAACAAGATGCAGGTTTATGTTCATAAATGCTCTAAAGGTCAGACATTGCTCCATCATGAGAAGAAATAGGAAAGCTACGTTTTGGGTAGAGAAAGTAGAGGCAAGCTGGCTCCTGGGCACTTCATCACCTGCCTCGGAGTGCCTGACACCTGCTCCACCAAAAGTTGTCTTATTTTGAGTGTCAGCTCTTCACAATTCAAAACAAAATAAATCAGTAAATAAATAAATCCCAAGGTCTCTGTTACACATTCTCCAACTGAGGTCACTAGCAACACTACTGTAGTAAAACCAAACAAACCCTTCTTGGTATCCTGAGAGTTTCTCCCAGTTGAAAAAAGATAACTTCCAAAATTAGACCACTCATGTGACAACTAATCTGTCATGTGTTCTTGTTGTAATATTTAAATGTTATGTAAATGAGGACTGCAGTTCCTTCCAGCAGACTTATCACACTCCTTCACCAGTGTTCATAAGCCTTATGGGTAGAGCTATGCGCGTAAGCATTCTTTTTTTTTTTTTTTTTTTTTTTTTTTTTGGTTTTTCAAGACAGGGTTTCTCTGTGTAGCTTTGCGCCTTTCCTGGGACTCACTTGGTAGTCCAGGCTGGCCTCGAACTCACAGAGATCCGCCTGCCTCTGCCTCCCGAGTGCTGGGATTAAAGGTGTGCGCCACCACCGCCCGGCTAGCACGTAAGCATTCTTAGTCATTGTGGGACCATGTACATAGCAGACACATAAGACACTTGGGGACAGGGTTTTCCCTTTCAAATGTCAATAATAAAATGTAACTGCTAGCACAAAACTCATTTCCAGCTTCATTCCTGAGACTACAAAAAGACTGAGCAGAAAGGCACATGTACATGAATCATCTTTCTTCAGATCATGTGGGCATGAATCTGAAAAACAGAAGTAGATTGCAAGTAGAAACCACAAGCAAAATTAAAATAGGGTTAAAATAACTCTTTTCGTAGTAGTTCCTGCCTACTGGACTTTGAGTAGTTAGAAATAGAATCTATAAACTAGAACTCATAATTACTTCAGAAGCTTAATGTTGAAGAGCTTTTCCCCTTCAGGATGTACATGCTAAGGTGAAAAGAAGAGCTGGCCCTTTAACCCCCTTCCTAAGGAGCTACTGTTACCTGTTACTGGCAAGAGGGACAGAGTGGGAAGGGAGAGGGAAGGAAAAAGGAGCGAGACAGATCTAAAATTCTGCTTCACATATCCAGTATCTGACTGGAATAGCAGGGCTACAGCCTCTTCAGTCTGCCCCCAATGAATCACCAACTTTAAAAAATGTCCCAAAGTCTAGAACCAGGCAGTCCACAAACAGTGGTCTTTTAACAAAAGCTGAACACAAAAATATTTGGGGACTGAAACAGAACTCACTTGATTTAGCTTCTGCCTTCATACAAGAGAACACTGACATTATCTCATGCAGTTAGATGGAATTTTCCCCCCTGTTGTTTGTTATTGTTCTAAACAATTTTCCATTTTCAAATGGCACAACTTTAGACTAGGTCAGTATGTTTCCTTATTTTTTTTAACCCAGCTTTTTATTACTATAAAAATATAATGCTGGTAAAGTGCACTGTTATTTGGCTTTCTTTCCATGAAATCATCTCAATCAGATCCAGGAAATAAGGTTGAAAGAAACAGGAAAAGTCCTAACACGCCCCAAAATTCCACAGCTTCCCTCACATCTCTGTAAAGGTCACTGGATCATATATATCAAATCCTTGAATGCAGACTGACCAAACAAAGCAGCCGTCACTCGGCTGGCATCTCCACCTGCCTGTGGCAATTTTTGCTAGCTCTGGAGCTCTCTGTGGCTGTCTTTCCTCCCTCTCTTTGTGCTTCTCCTCTACCAGCCTGGAATGGAGATCAATGAGCACAAACACAGTCCCTGCACATTTATTTTCGAGATATTTGTCCTTTGTCCCTTTTTCTCCCTTTGCTTATGAAATCCTGACAACGTCTGACCCTATGCCAATTCCCAAATCCATTCTCTCTGCTTCTGTTCCCAAGGCCCCACATGTTTCTTTCTGAGAAGGGCAACCAACCATGCTGATCCAAGTCCAGGAGAACTCATGCCAATCATTCTTAGCTAAGCCCTCGGCCTAACAGGGCAGCCTGGGCTTTGCATCAGGCTGATTCCCTCTTGAATACTTTCCTCTTTCAAAATTTCCCACAAATCTCAAATGTCTTGACTCATCCTCCTCGCCCTTGCTCTTTACAAATGGTATCGTCTACTTTAATGAGAAGACCTAGGCCTTCCATAGTCTCTTTATATCAAATTTTCTCCAGATTATAGCTTAATCCTTTTTTCCCACACCATTTCAAAGGAAAACATTTCCAACTCTCTAAAGCCTTTCCAGAATTTGACTCTTTCAGCTCCAAGTGCTCACCACAACACATACCCAAACCAACCCAAGTTGATCCCTCTGTCCTGAGCTTTCTTCCCAGTAAGGTGTCATGCCATCCACTACCACCCTGATAGGGAATTCCTCATCTATGACTCTGACAGTCACCTCCACCTAGTTACAAAGCCGGTTTCCAGCTACTTATTGGTGACTATGAGTAATGCTAAGCTCCCTGGACCCAACATAATCAAAACAAAGACTTCAGGGCTCCTACATGCTGCCATGCTAGTGACAGAGCAAATCTATAGACTGCCTTAAATTCCTACCTTTTCAACAGCTTCTATACTACATATAACATAAATACAACAATAATACCCATTTACTTCACTAACATGTGTGAAAAATGCACTTGAAAGCAAAGTAATCAAAGGTAAGTAGACCCAAGGAGCTCTGGAAGGTAGGCAAGTGTCTACCTTCCTGCTTACACTGCTGTGCTTAAATCTGTTTCTTCAGTGTCTCCCTCACCGGTGCTGTCCTAGGTCTTCTACTCTTTTCCAGGCCATCACAGTGACTTTCTAGACAGTTGCCACCTCTACTCCTGCCCCTATCTCCAAAATCACCCTTTGAACTGTTCAGGCTTATTCTCCTAAAAATGCAAATTATGTCTTCTGCTTTCTTCTCCTAAGGAACCTTCAATGGCTCACTAATACTAACAAGAAAAATGTACATGTTCCTCAACAGAACAATCAAGTCTCCTGACAGAGACTGTAACCAGTCTGTATTGTTGTTTGCACTGTCATTTTCTGCTCCTTCACAAAGCCCATGTAATTATCTGTCTGGAGCCTCCAGCGTTCTGTGATCAACCCTCCCGAGTGAGGCGTGCGTCCTACCTTCTCAGCCCTGAGTCCTACTATCATGCTTCCAAGCCCAAGTTACATTAAATTTTCTTGAAGATTTTGCCAAATCCCCAACTAGAGATGCTTTGTGTCTTCCAATTTCTGTCACTGAAGTTCTTTGTGCCTCTATAATGGTACCTATTTTTCTTTTAGCATGCTTGCCATTTGCCCAGTTCATACCAGCCTAAACCATAAAATATGTTTTTGTCCTATTGTTCAATTCAGGCACTTCAAACTCTCCAAATACTTTAGTCAACACATAGGTCTATCCCTGTAAACTCACTCCTTCCTTCTTCTTTCCTTCCTTCTCTTTCCTCTGTCCCTTTGTTCTTGGAATTTTTTCCACTCTGCATTCTTTGGCTCATTTAGCAAAGGGGAAGACAATGAAACGCTGACAAGCTTTGCCCTCCTAGAGCTAAAGTTAAAAAATGAACATCACGCCGGGCGTTGGTGGCGCACGCCTTTAATCCCAGCACTCGGGAGGCAGAGGCAGGCGGATCTCTGTGAGTTCGAGGCCAGCCTGGGCTACCAAGTGAGCTCCAGGAAAGGCGCAAAGCAACACAGAGAAACCCTGTCTCGAAAAACCAAAAAAAAAAAAAAAAAAAAAAAAAAAAAAAAAAAAATGAACATCACGCCCTTCATACATACGAAAGAATTAGGACTTCTGGTTTCATGGTGCTTAAAAATGTCCCCACATCCCCCTTCAAATCCAGACAAGTCCCCATCCATATCCGTCCTTTTCTCTGTCCTTCTTCAAGCATATACATGAGAAGTGATGTAAAAGATAATGGGTTTACTTTTATTCTTCATTATTTGTCTGTGGTTGCCAATGTTGTCATACTATGTTGTCTGGGATTTATCATAAAAAAGCATGAAAGTCTTAATAAAATTTATTGCCAATAATTTTTGGAGATTTATTAGGGAGCTAATTATAATTTACCACTATTTATAGGGAAAAACATAATCCAAGTTCCAAGGGTTCAGCATACAAATGAACAGAACTCATGTGAAAGCTGAGGGCTGTCTTCTGTGTCTTGTTATGGAGTAGTTTCTCCAAGAAGCTATGAAGGGATGCAGGATAAGGATTTCTACCTAGGTGGCAAAGGGAGTGTTAGGATCCTGTTCACTGTGGAATGCTTTCAATTTTCCTCTTCTATCTCTTTTTATAATACTTAAGACTTCCTTTATTTTAGAATATATAATTTTGAAGCTCAGAAGTACCTTGAAAGTGAACCAAAATTTGGGAGAACATCAGTAGAGAGTTTGCATAGAGTAACAAAATTTAAATTTTGGACTTGTTTTTATAGTTTTTGGAAGAGTCTCTGTTCTACCTACCCCCCAACCCCTTCATCCCTGATTATAAAAGAAAAGACTTTTTTTTTTTTTTTTTTTTTTTTTTTGGAGACAGGGTTTCTCTTTGTAGCTTTGGAGCCTTTCCTGGAACTCACTCTGTAGCCCAGGCTGGCCTTGAACTCACAGAGATCCGCCTGCCTCTGCTTCCCGAGTGCTGGGATTAAAGCCGCCGCCGCCGCCGCCGCCGCCACCGCCACCACCACCCAGCTTAAGAAAAGACTTCTTAAAAGTCAATATAATGTGTCTTTTTGTAGGTGAAGGCTCTAAATTAATAAGCCTTAGCCTTAGACAGAATCAAGTAGCACCTAGAACGTGTGTAGGTGTAGGTGCAGGTCCATTGGTTTTCTGCCCACAGATTCTGATTATGTACCAGAGTCAAGACAAAATTCCTGCCGGCGCCCAAGGAATAAGGACAGAAGATTTTCTGTCTAAGCCATTACTGAACTTGAGCCAGGCCATTCATTGTCGTGGGAATGTGATTTCCAGTGCCCTGTAGGATGCTGAGCAGGATCCTACCCCTGGCCTCTCTCTGTGCACCAGATGTTGGTAACATCCACTGCCACATTAGGACCACCTAACATGTCTCCAGAGACAGTCAAATGTCTCCCTGGGGGCAAAATCATCTCCCTGGTTGAGAGCAGTGACAGAAGCTGCCCAAAGATAACACATTTTGAGAAATGCCATTTGTAAAAGAGTTAAAGCAACACGAAAGAAGTAGAGAAATTCAGATATGTACAAGCTTCCATTATATAAATTGAAATAAACAGGCTTCCTCCAAAGGAAATCTGATTAGCTTTATAAACTCCTGACAACTCAGCTAAGCTTCTAAGTCAGAGCTCTCCTTACGCAGTTTCAACTTGAAGAGCCTCTCCCTCGCTCCTATTTTAGATTATTTTTAATTAACTTCACTGGCATTTTGCATCCTGCTATGAAAAGTCCGCCTAATAGTCTCAGAGGACTCTCCCTAGAGAGGAGAGTACATTAAATCACACATTATCACATTAAAGTATATACCAGCATTGAGTCCAATGGTCTAGTCTTGGCAAGTGCAGTCGGGTGGGGGTTGGGGTGGAAGCAGACTCAAGTGATTCACAATATCCAGAGCCTATTAACTTCTGCGCATCTGCCCCATGTGAAAGGGTTGTATTGATTCTCAACTTCAACCACATTTATCACAATGGCATACACTTTACAATCTGTGCTCCACCTGATTTCTTGTTCATCTCTGTATGTGGGACAATCGCTGTATGGAGCAAGCCCCTTAGATGCCTTGGAAGACCTTTCCCTCCCCTATAAATAAACAGACTGGAATAAATTATTCCTAAAGATTCTGTTAGGTATAAATCACAAACTTATGAATGAAGCGCTTTGAATTAAAAGGTTCTTTCAGTTACAATACTGCATGATAACAGAAAGCATTCAGATGCTTAATCAAAAAGAAAACGAAATGGCAGTGAGAGGAATCATACATACAAACCCATTTTCTCTTAAAACAAGAACAAGTCTGGCCAAATTTCCTTTCACCTACTAAGGCATTTTACAGGAATTTTGCATGGGAACACAACTCAAGATTTCAGAAGCTAGTCATAAACAGGAAAATCATTTTAAAACACGTTAACTTTCTGTTTTCAAAATCAGAGGTCATATCCAGTCTCCAGGTACAGTTGTTACTTTATCACAACCAAATAAACGAAACCACTCAATTAGTTCCTATAAAATAATGAAACAATACACACGAGCCTCTAGATTTCCAGTAGCCCTAGAGACATCAGAAGATAGGAACCACATAGCAGTCCTTAGTTGGAACTAAGCAGGGTTATCCCCGAGCCCACAAACTCTCCTAGTCCCTGAATCCTACTGCCACATTGTCTGCCACCTGTCCTGGTTCCCACTTACAGCATGCAAGTCCCTTACTCTGTACCACCTGTTAGCACATACCAGGAAGAGTTCTGGTATCTACAATGCTTTCAAAGCAATAGAAAAGCTCTCAGAAGCACAGCAGAAAAGTACAAGTTAGGGTCTGTCCTCTCAGTAAAGACAACCTTTCTAGCTCTATGCTGAAAAGTACAGTGGGTTACTCTGTTAAATTTCCAAACACCATCTTAAAGGACATAAAACTGATTCCAAATATGATTGGGGGTTTAAACCAGATAAAAATCCCTAAAATTACTTCCAACTTTTAAGAGTTATTCCTTGGGTTAATTTAATGGATAGTTCATTTTGCAACACACTGATGTTCCATATATGACCACAGTGCATATAACATGTATGCTTAACTCTGCAGAAGACATGTTTTTTTTTACAAAATTATCTTCTGTGTATGTCCCTAAAGTATTATATTTTTCTCACTAAATTCAATGTACGGAATTTGAAGACAAAGTCTCAAATAACTGAACATCCTACCATGCTTAGACACCATGTTTTGTT
The DNA here is from genome assembly GCF_049852395.1 of Peromyscus maniculatus bairdii. Classification (NCBI taxonomy): domain Eukaryota; kingdom Metazoa; phylum Chordata; class Mammalia; order Rodentia; family Cricetidae; genus Peromyscus; species Peromyscus maniculatus. The sequence continues at coordinate 11,698,959 of NC_134854.1, forward strand.
CTTTAGAAAGGATAACGAAGAACCCAGTGATGGGGAAGAAGGTAGGAAAATGGGGAGAAGGTTCATTTTCAGATACAGCAGGACACTGGTTTTCCATAGAGAGAATGTGCATGTTGTATATAGTCAGCATTTAACCTCAGGCCCGTTTAGATGCCTTGCTTCTTGTACTCAGATCACGTGATGCTGAGCAGCTTTGTACTGCACAGGTGTACTAGGTGATCACGGCAAGTTCTTCTAGCGGATTTAAGATATCCGTAGCACTAACACTGAAAACTGTGCGTATTAACTATTTCCAAATGAAATTGCTTTCTTTGGGTGTTTCATGTTGATTTTTGGTATGAGCATTGTTGAACAATAGTGATTAATGGCTCAAGTGGGAGTATAAACAGCCTATCAGTGAGTCCCTGTGACTACTGAGGGCATGCCTAATGACAGCGAAGTGACTGTGTTGACAATACAATGTGTGTAAAATGGGCTGCTTCTGAGAAAACATATGTTGATCATTTTTAGTTCCTTGCTTTTCTGCAGCTAATCATTTGAATTCTCTCTGTTTAGGAAAAGAAATGAGTCATTCTTCTAAAACAAAATGATAAACATAACTCAATTTAACAGCCCCAGATGCCAGAACATTTCAATTTAAGCATGGAGGTTTTCTGCTTTTATCTACTATGGCTAGAACACCAACTTCTTTTCCACTCTTAATTTTCTGAAAAACAAAACAACAGAAAACTTAAGACAATATATATTGGAGTCCTGGAGGGAGGGGCAGATTTTAGATATGGTAAAAATCCAGAGGATACAGTTTTGGAGACCTGGGAAGTTAACTGGTGCATGCCAGTCAGAGCTCTCCTCATTCCAATTGTCCTTACAGGAAGAGGTAAGAGAAATGAAAGTCTGGTTCTGCCACCAGTGAGCAACTGAAGTATATAACCTTCAAAGAAGGCACAGAGTTTTAAAATGTTGTGGAAGTTCCCCAGGAGCAAAAATACTGTTTTCCCTTTGCAAGAACACAGAAGAGCTAATTCATCCCTGGAACACTATTCTTTTAAAACATGTTTATTTCAAAACAAAAGTTATTGAAAACATATGCAGGAGCCATTCCAAAAGTAAGTGGTCCCAGAAACCTGGTTAATCTGGTGGCAGAGTATACCCCCACAAGAACCAGAAAGATGAGAAGAGCTCATGCTTGTTCAGAGAGCAGAGACAACCCTGCATGAGAAAATGACATAAGAACTTAAAAGAACTAGACAAGGGTTCGAGACCTCACCCCTACTCCCACCTCCCTACCTCCACCCCAAGAAGCAGCCTAAGAAACACAGAGACAGAAGGTTGAAGTCATCTAGTCATCTTGTTTCTCCCAAGGAAGGGGGAGTGGAGGGACCAGGGACCCCGCCCTCCTACCCGGTTGTTGATCTGGGGCAGGGATCCTTGGGCAAACTCGTTTAAGTAACATGAAGTGTGCAAAAGTTCACAACTACGAGGCTGGACCCCATCTTCAGAGCGCCACCACTACCGCCACCACCCCGTCCCTAGGTGTGCAACCACAGCCCAGAAGCTCGCAGTTTGCGAGAGCTCACTCACCCAGGGCCGGGGAGCCCAGCCGGCCGCCGCCCGCCTCGGCCGCGCACTGCTGCCCCGCGGGCCCGGGAGCGAGAGCTTCGCCCGCCCCGGACATGGGCTCCGAGCCCGCGCCGCGCCGCCGTCTGCAGCCGCCCGCGGGGCGCACGGACCCCGGCTGCTTAGGTGTTGGGTGCAGGAAACTGACTCCTTCTGGCGGGAAAAGCAAAAGGGACACCAGGACGAACTGTTTTTAGAGAGCAGCACGCTGCCGCGCCGGGCCATGCCCTCCCCCTCCGCGTCCCTCCTCCAACTCCACCCCGGGGAAGTTAGGATTTGAAAGCAGCGAAGGGGAAGGTGCGAGCGGGACGCGCGGGGCGGGAGGGGACCCGAACCCCCTCCCCCGACGCGCAGCCTCCACTTACTTCAGCATCGCCCCCGGTCCTGGCCGATCCGAGCCCCTTCCTCCCGCCGCCAGCAGTCAGCGAGGCTAGGGCAGCGGCCCCATCGCGTCCGGGCCGCCTGACGACTTCCCGCCGCCCGGGGCTCAAGCCAGACGTCCCAGTGGCCGCGACAGTGGCAGCCGCCGACTGCGCACTCCGCCCCCTCCCTCCAGCCAGCTCACTCGGGCCAGCCCCGCTCTGGGAGGACTTCAGGATCCACTTGTGCCTCTCGTTCACCCTCAAGCTGCCACTCCTACAATCTTCAAACACTTCTCTCTCTGTGGCTCCCTTTCATCATATCCGGATTGGGGTGGCCTCGAACTCTTGGCAGACAGCCCCGTGGCTGGGGGCGGCTCGACCTGGGTTTGGCCCTGCTCTCCCTTGTGGAGGGAGCTGTCTGGGTCAGGAGGCCAAAGCTGGACAGGCCTGAGGCAGGCTCTCCACTTCAGGCCCAAAGTGGTTTGGGAAAACAGGGAGGGAGCTGGCCTTGGCAGTTCTGAAGTCCCCAGGCAATTCGAGGAAAGTTCCCCCATTTTCAATCTGGCCCATCAAAGAACTATTAAATCTAAAGGAATGCCCCAGGGAAACAACCTTTAAAACCAAGGGGAGGGTGTGTGTGTGTGTGTGTGTGTGTGTGTGTGTGTGTGTGTGTGTGTGTGTGTTATGTGTGTGTGTGTGTGTGGTGTGCTTGCACACAACATGCTCTGACGTTCCTGATAATATGAGCACATATGTATTTAATACCTTGTTCCCAGGGTCTTGTTTAATCTCTTCATCTTCACGTTATTTTTGGCTTCTTTGCTTCAGTCAAACAGGATTCCTGATCTGGTAAAACCAGTTTCAGTTAGACACAGCCACTGACAGCACTCAGGTGTGCAAGGTTAACTTGAGAACTGCCTGTCCTACTCCTGGACGAATGCTTCCTTGAACCTACGTCCTCTGTGAAAAGTTACTGTGGTCACCAGTAAGAAGCTCATCAGCTGTGGGTGTTTAAATGAAATGTTCTGATTGTAGCAGACTCTAAAGGGCCAACAAGAAGGGTAATTAAAGCACTTTAATAAACCTGGCTAATGTTTGTTTTTCCCTTGAGTGAAATGCAGAATTCAGTTGAGCAACTCTCAAAAGAGCCCACCTGTGGATGGCCTGGCTAGGACAAGAGGAGTCCTCAGTGTTACCAAAACTGAAGGCACTTCACCTTCTCTCCAGCCCTGGCATTACTAAGACACCGGGAATGTTGTCTTCAAAAAATGACAACTTAACGACTTTTCAATGGACTGAAGAGATCTGTTTCTCGCCTGCAAAGAACCAGTGTGTTCAAAGTTGCATTCAATTACCCTGAGAAATCAGCCTTCAGAGGTTTGGATTATGCTCCCAGAAAGATAAATGGCATTTTACTCAATGACCTATAGCTAACAGGAATGCCCCCCTCTTTTAATTCAGTTTGGAGATTCATAGATGGTACTGTAAAAGGTGCCTTAACTCTCTTGAGAGTGTATCAAGGGTCTAGACTACATGGAATCTATTTGTTGGGAGCAGGTCAGTTGTGAGCAAGCGAACACCAGCATTAAAGAAAATACGGGGAACTTGATCTCTCCACAGTATAATCTTTAATTACTAGAGTTAGTGAAAAAGTTCTAGAAAGATCTTCTTTATCCCCTTACTGTTTATCTCCTTGTTCAGTTTTGGAGAAGTTACAGCTTGCTTATACAAAGTTATGATTTCTTTTTCTTTTTTTCCTTTGGTTGAGCAGTCATGTGTGCCATGGTGCCCCTGTGGAAGTCAGAGGATGGCCTAGGGTTTCTGATCTTTTCTTCCACCTTCTATGAAACTGGCTGCATACACCAGGCTAGCTGACTCTTAAACTCGCAGCTATTTTGATGTCTTTAACGCCCTTCTTCCTGCAGGAATGCCAGAATTGCAGGCTACACGTCTCAGTCTCCATCCTCAGCCCTTCCCACCTGCACACAAGCCCTTCTCCCACAGAACCATCTCTGCAACACATATTTGTTCATTGAATTGCACACCGTATTTCATTTTTACACACGGCATACAATACCTAACTTTGCTAGTAAGATGAGCACTTGAAATCTTGATCCCCCTTCACCACTCCTTGAACTAAATATAAGCAGCTTAACTCTTGTGGAGAAGAAATAAGGTTCAAATAAAAATATTAGGAACAGCCAGGCGGTGGTGGTGCACGCCTTTAATCCCAGCACTCGGGAGGCAGAGGCAGACGGATCTCTGTGAGTTTGAGGCCAGCCTGGGCTACCAAGTGAGTTCCAGGAAAGGCGCAAAGCTACACAGAGAAACCCTGTCTCGAAAAACAAAAACAAAAACAAAAACAAAAACAAAATATTAGGAACAAATGGACAACTGTTTTAGTGTCACCAAGTTGGTCAAAGGCTGCATCTTGGTCTTGTGTGACTCTGAGTGTGTCAGTCATATACTCTGTGCTCTGGTTGCCTCATAAAGGGAGAAAATAAGAGAAAGTATTTTGAGTTTCTTCATGAAGACTCAGTAAGGTGTATCATATCCCTATCCCAGTTGGGGATATGGCAAATGGTTAAAATGGTTAACTATTACTATCATAGAAGAGAGTAGAATAATCAGTAGCAGAGGGTGGGTGAGGAAGGAAATGGAGAAAGGCTAGCTAGTGGGTACAGGAGTATGTCTACGCAGGGGTAATAACTTTAGAAACTATATATCACACTAAATAGGGTTGACAACAATTACTTGTATACTTAAAATAACGCATACAGAGGATTTTACAAAATAAAGGAATGATAAATGCACAACTACTATGCATTAATTAAAAACAAACAGTTTCAATATTAATGCACCTTTGCGGTGCAGCAAAAGCATTCATTTTCCTGAAAAAATGGAGCGTGAGGTATTGACTATCACCAGGGCCACATCAAAATAATGGGTGATATTCTGAGGCTCAGTTGGTGAGTTCAATCACCAGAATTCTAGTTAAAACGCCAGGCGTGATGGCATGCACTTATAATCCCAGTGCTATGGAAAGGAGAGATCAGACTGCAGGGCCTAATTACAGGAGATCCAGGCCAGGGAGCGACCCTGGCTCAAAACCAGGGGTAAAAATAGCAGATGTGGCCTCTGAACGCTGTTTTCCATACACCTACACACTCAATGCAATTATGTCATGTACTTTACACATGTTATACCAATGAATTCTTACACTAGCCTTGCTGGGGTCCAAGCTCAGGTTTGTGAACTCCAGGCCTCTCTCTGGGCATCATGCCATGAACCCAGTGTCTGCTGCGTCGGGAATTAAGTGTGTGTTCCTGACCACTCCCCAGGTTTCCCTCTCCTCTCTTTTTGCTGCATTAGCTTGGCTCCTGGTGAGCAAGCCAGTGCCCATGTCTCAGTCTCTCATTCCATGTCACAGGGTGTTTGTCTCCCTTGCAATTCATATGTTGACATCCTAATTCCTAGTGTGACAGTATTAGCAGAAGTAATTAGGTCATGACACTAGTAGTTTGTTTTCTCATAGCAGTACATAAGCACATCCAGAGCCTCCCTTTCTAGTGCCTAGATGATTAGCATTCATCGGAAGAAACTGGGGAGAACACAGACATTCAGACCACGCCATGGGCTTGCACTATAGAAATCATTATTTTAATACATATGTGTATGTGGGGTGTAGGGGGTGTGCATTCACATGCCAGAAAAGCAGGGTGGAGGTCACAGACTTCCTTCCACCCTGTGGGGTCATAGAATGAAATTCAGGTGTCAGGCTCAGTGGCAACACCTTTTAGCTCCTGAGCCATCTCACTGGCCTTAAATTGTTTTTGTTTTTGTTTTTGTTTTTAAAAAAAAAAAAACACCAAGGTGTGCTGTATAAAATAATTTGGAAGCACTGGGATGCTCAATTATGAGATCAGAAATAATACTGATGATAAGAATGAAGCCAAAGAATTGGAGGTGAAGATGAAGACCAGAGGAATAAAGGATTCTGTGTCTAAGGGGTTGTAAGCAACACAACACCTACAGTAATAAAACCATCCAGAGAAACAGGCCATGTGAATGACATTGGCCCTACAAGGCATTCAGGGGGAACCTTGCACCAGGCTGCTGGATGTGCATCTGGAATACTAGCACACTGCTGGTGCTTTACTAGCTGGGTGGTTACAAGAGTGCCCACGGTTAGTATGCAGACTCATGCCATAGGGCCTACATAGCTATGCTCTCAATTCAAATGTGTCCCTGCTGGCTTGTCTGATTCACCACCCCCTTCATATTTCCTGGCTTAGAAAATGACAAGTAGCTGGCACCTCTGATGCCAGGACCCCACTGGCTATTCTAAATATCTCTGGTTGATCCTCAGGCCTGAGTCTTCCATGTTGTACCACACAGTAATCTAAATGAGTAGAAACATTCTGGGGAGGCCAGCCTTCCAGTAAAAAAAGAACACCTTAATCCGAGATCAAAGCCCCCTGCCATAGACATCCTAGTGTGCCCTGTAACCATTCTTCATGAGCGATGCAAAAATTATGATGATATAAGTACACATGTGAAAAGGCATTCTTGGGTTAGGACAATGACATTATGAAGCATCCTGTGGACTACTTAATCCTCATCATTTATTCATTACGTATTCATGAGGCATTTCTCAAGCACCTAGGTTTTATGTTAGTCTTTGAAAATGAATTTGATGTTTGAAAATCATCTTTTGCCTGTGCAGAGTTTTGTCTGCCCACCTAACATCAAAGTTAACTCCCTCATATATCTATCTGAACCAGAGTTCTATATATAGGGTATTTTACTTGTGTATGTATGCCAATGGAGTGCAATTCAAGCAGAAAATATTAAAATGAGCATGTATGCTTGTTTTCACATAATTATATATTTAGTATTATAGGATACAAGACATACTATAAGCACTTGTATATAATTTATAAATTAAGATACACTGAAGGTTCATACTCAAATATTTCATCAGTTGCTTTTTAAAAGCAAGTGGATTTGGGCCAGTAAGATGGCTCAGCGGGTCAAAACATCTACCAGGTAGCCCTAATGACCTGAGTCTAGGACTCAAAGTGGAGGGAGAGAATTGACTCCTGAAAGTTGTATCTTACCTCTACATGACATGTGTGTGGAGACTGATCTTTTTTATAGTAATAACCATTATTATTATTATTAATATGTTTTCAGGAGCATTCAGTGGATTATTTCCAGATTAAACCATGTGGCTTTCCTAGAGAACATACGTAATCAGGTTTATGTAGAGCCATGACTTGAGACACCTCCAATCCCAAGGAACTAGAAATGATACTAATACTTTTCACTTCCTTCACGAAATACCAGCCCGAGCCATATACATTCTCAAGCTGTACTTGTTCTTTGGTGAGGACAGACCAACCGAACACACTGTTTTCTGCCGTCCTCACTCCTGGTATCTTGGAGGAGGGAAACTGGGTCCAGGGGGCTTTGAGGAGGAGGGAGGAGAAGCTAAGGGAGCTATTAGGTCAGTAAATGACAGCAGGAGAAATGGCAGCTGACTGACAGGAAAGACGGGGAAATAAACATGTCATAACAATGCCTTTGTGGATTCAGCACAGTGGAGGCAGTGTTCCTAATGAGGGCCAGAGTCATTAAGAAGGGAGTCGCTGGTGGGAGTGCTCTGTTCTGTTTTTCAGGGAAGCAGGTCAGTGTTTTTATGTTTAAGGAAATATTCCATTAAAAAAATTTTAAAAAAAGTTTAAATTAAAAAAAAGGATTTTTACTGACAGCTGTGAAATCCATTCAGTGATGATTTTGTAGCTGCAAGGGAAATTAACCACCTTGATTTGGGGCCACATTGTTTTCACTATGTTGCTCTGATGTCAGAAGAAAAGTTCAATGAACAGGTGTATGGCATTCCAGTCTACAAATGAAGTCCTGCATTCTTACTCTCTGTGATGTGTTGGTCTTCTAGGTTTTTAGCTCACAGGACTAGAAAGAAAGCCCAGGATAAAGTGTTTGGTGCACAAGCCTGAGGACCTGTGTTCAGACCCCATGAGAAGGCAGCCCAGGCATTTCTGTAACTGCAAGACTGCAGAAAGCAGGCAGAGACACACTAATCATGGGGAACAGCTGGCCAACAGATCTAGCAGAAATGTAAGCCCTAGGTTCACTGAGAGACTCTCAAAAATTAGAGTGAAGAGCAAGAGACGACCCCTGGTCTCTGTATGGTCTCTCTCTCTCTCTCTCTCTCTCTCTCTCTCTCTCTCTCTCACACACACACACACACACACACACACACACACACACACACACACACACGGCAAGGTGACTTCTGTTTTTTTTTTTAAACCAGCTTTCCCAGATTTTAAAAGATTGAAACCACCAATGCTGACAATTTCTTCTCTTCCCATGTGGAGAAATAAAAGAAGTACACTTTCTCCTTTCAGTTCAACAAGCAAAGCACATGGCAGATGCAAATGTGTAAAGGAAATACATTTTAAAAAATATGTTTCTAGCAACCTCTAGGCCGAGGAGGGGCACAGAACGACACCAGAGCAGGAGAGTACATTCATGTCACTAAGGTACTGCAGGAAGACACAGAAAGTGGCATGTAAATGCTCACACGTGGGTGTGGAGGACTCAGGCGATGTTTCTGAGGGGAAAAGACACCAAACCTGGTGCTTCTGATGAGTAAAATGAGCCTATCGAAGAGGTCAGGGAATTCCAGAGAAGTCAGCTGCAAAAGCACAGACATGTGGAAACCCCGGAGAAGTTAAGTGACTTAGCAGAGGCATTTAGACATCAGAGCTAGTACTAGAGGTCCGGTGTCTCTCCAGGCAAGCTCCCTCCAGTTCTCATAGAATACATGCAAATGAATCCATCATTTCCAAATGATAGTGAAGCAAGGACTCATCGATTTAGTGAGGGGTTCCAGAGGTGTTGTTGTTGTTGAGAATATGCAGAAAGAGACTATGTATAAAATCTTCTGTACTTGAGTTAGCTGGACTTGTTCTTCACCTCAAAGCTCTCAGATGAAGTCTCTTTTGGCTGGCTGACTTCTTGGCCTGGGGCACTGGCCTCCATGGTCTTTCCTTGCTTCACATTCCCATTTGTGTTCTACATGGAGAGATAGGAAGCCTGTGGCGGTACTTGTCACAGAAGGACAGCATGACTGAAGATCAAGTGGTAACAGGCTTCATAGATGCAGGGAACAGTAAACAGATCTTTGATTCATACATAGAAAGTGAGCCAGAGATCCGAGGGTGAGACTGGTGGGTACGTGGGTAAGCTGAGAATCCCTGAAAATGACAGCTAGGCAGCTAGCCTGCTGAGTCTACTATAATAACCTTAGCATGATGTTCATGACAGCATATTGTAAATGACATAGGAGATGGAGACCCCGGAACTTACTTAGATTCTCGGGGAAAGAGAAAACATTTCAAACTTGATGTTTAAACTACTGCTAATATTTCCCAAAATTCTAAATTAAGAAGTAGACAGTAAATAAAATTCATAGGATTGTAGCTAAACTATATGGTTCACCTTCTTCTGAGACTGGTTTGCTTATGGCCCAGATACTTGGAGCCTATTTATAGGCATGAAATCTCCTCCAAAGGCTCATATGTTGGAAGTTTGGGCCCATGAACAATGTTCAGAAGTAGGACTTTGGGAAAGTGAGTAGATCAAGAGGGACCTAAATGATCAGTGGATAACTTGGTTGATAGATGTGTGATTTGTTAGCATTCTTAGGAAGAAGTAAAAAGTAGGAAATGAAGCATCGTTGGAGGAAGTAGATCTTTGGAGACATGCCCTTGGCTTTAATCTCTGTGGTGATTTGAATGAGAATGGCCCCATAGTTTCAGTAGTTTGGAAAGGATTAGAAAGTATGGCCTTGGTGGAGGAGGTGTGTCATTGGGGGTGGGGTTTGAAGTTTCCAAAGATTTGTGTGATTCCCAGTGCTCGCTTTCTGACTAACTAACGTTTGCAGATCAGGAAGTGAGCTCTCAGCCGTTCCTTCCTCTTGACTACTCTAGAGGCAGTGGGACTTGGGAAAACAGAACAGATAAATGAGGCTGGCTAAAGTCTCATGCAATAGCTAATTTTATTCAGAGCATTGAACAATTTAGACACTGAGGGTTAAGAGGGGTCACCTGAGTCAAGTCTACAGTCACAAGGGCAGGACTCACTTGTCAGGCAAGCTGCATGTGGCAACAACATGGTTTCCCATAGAGGCATGTAAACAAACAACAATGGCCAGACGTAATAAATAATCTGAAGTAAATTCGCTCCTATCTGAGACATCTGAGGGGCACAAAAGCATAATCCAAGAATAATTCTGTGTTTTTGAAGAAATTGAGGTCACAAGACTCTAGTCGTGTTTTCTTGGAGTTTTCTCACAAGCACTCAGAATTCTTAGAGGACAGCATTCTTGGACCACATTGCAACACCTTCTTTCCACACTTCTCTCTAGCACTCTGAAATCAAAGCTAAATTAAACACTTACTTTCATAAATTGCCTCTATCATGGTGATTTATTATGATAATGTAAAAGTAACCAAGAAAATCCCTTTCATCCTGACCGTGATGAGAAGAGCAGTGTTGCTCTGCCATGCTTTCTTATCCTATGAGGCATTACCTCACGGCTCAAACTTAAGGAGTCAGAAAACCCTGGATTGATGCCTCTGAGACCAGGAGCCAAATCTTTTTTTCTTTTAAAATTGTTTTGCTCTGACATTTTATTACAACAAAAGAGAAGTTATAGTTTGTTAGCTTGGTGTTCTTGTGGGACTCCTAATGATGGGAATGGGGCTATCTCTAACTCTTTCCTGCTTTGGGGAACCTATTCCTCCTACTGGGTTGCCTCATCCAACCTTAATACAAAGGTAGGTGCTTAGTCTTACTGTAACTTGATATGCCATGTTTAATTGAAATCTCTGGGAGGCCTGATCTTTTCTGAAGGAAAATGGAGGAGTGGATGGTGGGTTGGGAGGGGAGGTGGGGAGGAAAGATTGAACAGAAATGGGGAGGAGGAGAGGAGAGGGGGGAACTGCAATTGGGATGCGATACATGAGAAAAGAATAACTTAAAGTTTAATAGAAAATAAAACTGAGAGAGAGAGAGAGAGAGAGAGAGAGAGAGAGAGAGAGAGAGAGAGAGAGAGAGAACTAATTGATGCAAAGGCTCCTTACTCTATAGTTTCAACCCTAAACCCTGAGCAATTATGTGCCAAGCTTTACAGAGAATGAATTTGACTTCACGTATTCATTGAAAGTATGAGCAATTGCAGTCCTCTTTTCCCCACACAATTCTACCCCTGTACTCACAGCCCCTCCAAAATGTATTTGGGCTCCCAATGGGGCATGTAAGGTTACTTACTGCAATGTTAATATTAATACTACTGTTAATAACAATAACCACAATAAAACATTTCTTCAACTTCAGACAGTACAATAAAATTATCTAAAGGAAAGAAGATGTGAATAAATATAGAAGGAGGTACCTTACACACATCCCAATAATCGTCAGGGAGATCAGCACAACAATTTTCTTTTTCTTATAACAGAAATAGCAGACCTGTGATGGTTTGGAAGAAAATGGCCTCCATAGGGAGTGGCACTATTAGAAAGTGTAGCTTTGTTGGAGCAGGTACAGCCTTGTTGGAGAAAGTGTGTGACTGCCTGGATGCATATTGAGGTCTCCTATGCTCAAGCTATGCTCAGTGTGTTACACAGTTGCTTCTGCTGACTGTGGATCAAGATTTAGAACTCTCAGCTCCTTCTCCAAGCACCATACCTCACTGCATGCTGCCATGCCACCCACCATAATAATAACGGACTAAAACTCTGAACAGTAAGCCAGCCCCAATTAAATATCTTCCTTTATAAGAGTTGCCATGGCCATGGTGTCTTTTCACAGCAATGGAAACCCTAAGACATCATCCTAACTGAACTATCCAATCTATAAAAAGGGCATATTTCCCCTTATTCAAGCCATACAGAACATTGTAGTCAGCTGAATGGCTACCCCTTAAAAGATATGTCAGCCTCCTAATAGCTAAAAGCTGTGAATATTACATTACTTAGGAAGAGTGCTTGCAAGTGTAGCTAAGTCAAAAATGTTAAGATATAGAGAACATCCTCTATTATCTACATTGTGCTGGCTAGGTTTATGTCAACTTGATACAAGGAAGAGTCACATGAGAGGAGGAAACCTAAATTCAGAAAATGCTTCCATAACATTGGCCTGTAGAACGTTTCTTAGTTAGTGAGGAAGTTGTGAGTGGTGCAGCCCTTGGTGGTAGTCCTGGGTGCTATAAGAAAGCAGTCCGAGCACTTCATAAGGAGCAATCCTCCATGTCCTTTGCATCAGCTCCTGCCTCCACATTACCACCCTATTTTAGTTCTTGCCTTGACTTTCTTCAATGATGAACAGTGAGGTGAAGTATAAGCCAAATAAGTCCTTCCCTCCACAGTTGCTTCTGGTCATGGAGGTCCAGCACAGCCATAGTGACCCTAACTAAGACATGTGCAAAGACACTTTCATTGGCAAGTATCTTTGTAATAGACGCATGGACAAGACAGTCACAGAGGAGAAATTGGTGAAGATGGATATTCAGAGTGAAACTAAATGGACACAAGCCGAGGAATCTGGTCACCATCAGAAGCTAGAAGAAGCAGAGGCAGATTTCCCTAGAGCCCCTAGATGGCATGTGGCCCTATCAGTACTTTCAGTTTAGACTTCTGGCCTTGAAAATTGATAAGTAACGCATCATTTTTTAAATCAACTTTTGAGGATTATTTGTTATTGTAGCTAGAGTTTTCCTGTCTTGCCCACAGTCAGGACAAATCTTTGTCACCCGCCAGTCCCACAGCCACTCAGACCCAACCAAGCAAACACAGAGACCTATATTGCATACAAACTGCATGGCCATGGCAGGCTTCTTGCTAACTGATCTTATAGCTTAAATTAATCCATTCCCATAAATCTATACCTTGCCACATGGCTCATGGCTTGCCAGGGTCTTCACATGCTGCTTGCCATGGTGGTGGCTGGCAGTGACTCCTTCTGCCTTCCTGTTCTTTCTTTTCTCCTCTGTTAGTCCCACCTATACTTCCTGCCTAACCACTGGCCAATCAGTGTTTTATTTATTGACCAATCAGAGTAATTTGACATACAGACCATCCCACAGCATGTAACAGCGGCCAAAGAAATGAATACAAATTGCTTTAGAAATATGAAATTGAGGCTATTTGAAGCTAGTGAATTTGAATTATTTGAACTGAATTGAATTATTTAAAATTTGCTGTTCTCTTACCATTAAAAAAGAAAGAAAGAAATTAAATTTATGAAGGGACTCAAACTTCTCCAGCACGACCCTTTTCCCAGCCTGCCGTGTACCTACTTGGGAGCTCTGAACATTAGTTATAATGATATGCACAAAGTACTTTAGAATACACATGTTTTGTTCTACTCATATTTCAGTTTTACCTCTGAGATCACTGTATAGTAGGTATTAATTTATTGTTATCCATATTCTAGAAGTTCAAAAACTTAGGTTTTATATAAAATTAGTACTTAATTATTCTTCAGATACTTATTGAGAGTATGCTTAACATCAGAACTTGTAGTCACAAGTTTTTCTGTGTTCCACTGGCCAGCCAGAAGTCAGGACAAATCTCTCCCTCTTGCATCCCCCAAGTAAACACACAGAGGCTTATGCTAATTAAAACTGCTCAGTCTTTAGCTCAAGCTACCTACTGACTAGCTCTTATTCTTAAACCCATTTCTGTTAATCTATATGTCACCACATGTTCTGTGGCTTTACCTGTGTGCCATTACATGCTGCTTCCTGGACGGCGGGCTGGCGTCTCCTGACTCAGCCTTCCTCTTCCCAGAATTCTCCTAGTCTGCTTTTCCTGCCTATACTTCTTGCCTGGCTACTGGTCAATCACTGTTTTATTAAACCATTGTACAAAAGCATTATTCTAAAGCAAGAATTCATGTAAGTTCCTTGGAATATAGAATTTATGTTTCAAGTATAAGATGTCAGATGATTTGGTAAACACTGAAATAAAATAAAAAACTAAGAAAATGAGTATTGTCCTTGTAACATTTAGTGTTTACACAAATAAACAATAAGAAAATAAACACACATAAGCATATGTAAGTATAAATAATAATTCATGATGAAAAATGATATAATGATATGAGTGTGTAGTGTAAACATATAATCATAGACAATGTCACCACTCTAAAAAATCTTTAAAATAAAGTATAGGAAAGGGCCAATGAATAGACAATTGAAATGTAGTAGGATCTGTCCAAGGAAATAGGAGCTAAGCCCTATGGCAGGATAGAAGGTGAAGTGTGGGAATCAATTGGAGAAAATCAACATCCTGGATAAGAGGTAGTTAACATGGGGACATGGAGAGGAAGGACAAAGTGATCAACTAGTGCCAGGCTCAGGTGACAGTGGGAGAAAGCTCATTGGGAGATGCTGTGGGATGTCCTGTATGCTGTGACTATGTTGCTATGATTGACTGATAAATAAAACGCTGATTAGCCAGTAGTCAGGCAGGAAGGATAGTGTAGACAGGACAAGTAGAGAGGAGAATGCTGGGTGGAAGAAGGCTGGGTCAGAGGATGCTACCAGCCACTGCCATGAGGAGCAGGATGTAAAGTACCGGTAAGCCACAAGCCATGTAGCAAGGTATAGATTAATAGAAATGAGTTAATTTAAGATATAAGAACTAGAGAGCAAAAAGCCTGAGCCATTAGGCCAAACAGTTTAAATAATATGTGTCTCTGTGTGTTTACTTGGCTTCAGGACTAGCAAGTGAGAGAGAGTTGTCCTGACCGTCGGCCAGGCAGAACCAAGAGATAACCCCAGCTACAAGGAAACTCCAAACTCCAAGCCCATTCCATGGTGTGTCTTACAATATGTGTGCCTCACTGATACATTTCAAATGCTTCAATTATCTCAGAACTATTAGTGGACTTTCTGTATCACATTTTCCTCACTCTAACAATAAAATCTTTAATTCAGTGTTACCAAAATCACAACCCATTTGAAATATGCCCAAAGATTCTAGTAGCCATTTGATGTCAGGGAAAGCCTATCTTACCGCCGACTTGAAGAGAAGAAGGGAGAAAAGAAGGACATGAGGTGGAAGGGAAGAGGCTTAGGCCACTCTTGTAAACACCACGTGTGTGTACCATCAGTATCACACAAACACGGCCTCGTTCCACAGGCCCCACAGTTCTGCCAGAGTACAGCAAGGGTTGGTGTCATGTCTCTCTCCATTCTCTATCCTTCACTTTGTTGGTTCTGAAGAGCATAAAACGGACTTCTGGGTTGCTCTATCATCAACAGAATGGTATTTGGAAACCCTGCTCATGAATGAAAGATATGATTTGTAAGCAAACGAATATGTCTGGGGCATCTAAAGATTCAATTATTGAACAATGGAAAAATAAAATAATGAAGCCAGATAAAATGTGGCCATGGATGCCAAAGATGATAAGAAAAAGGTAAGGTTGAAATAAACCATTGCAAAGTTTAAAAAAAAGAAAGAAAGAAAGAAAGAAAGAAAGTGCTGCCTCTTCTCTTTTTCTGGTTTTCTGAGACATTGTTTTGGTATAATCCAGCTGGTCTTGAACTCCTTACATAGCCAAGACTAGCCTCCTATTAGTGATCCTCCTGTCCCAGCCTTCCAAGTGCTGGCGCTTCGGATGTATATTAATATGCCCAACTGTAAAGTCTCTTTTGAAGATTCAGTTTGGTTTGACTGGAGATCTTCTCTTAGACAGTGAATGAGGACTTCATATATGATCTCTCAGTGAAAAAGACACCGATCATTCATACAAATATGAATACTTTCAAAGCGACACAGGAGCCACTTCTTAGGACTCAGCTAATATTTTGTTTTCTGATAGATTCATGTTATAGGGTAGCCGATATTTGATTTATTTTTATTGTATTTAATTCACATGTGTATGTCTGTGTGAATGAAGGCTAGATGTGTTCAGGCACTCACAGGGGCCAGAAATCAATATTGAATGCCTTGAAGCTGAAGTTACAGGTGATTGTAAGATACTAGACATGGGAGCAGGAAAACAAACTTAGGTTCTCTGGGAGAACAGCAGGGGTTTACCCACTGAGCTTCTCTGTCCAGACCCCTTTAACAGTTTGAAAGAAACAATTTTAAAATTCAGGAGTTATTTTTAGTACTTTTAATGTGATTTTGTTCACTGAAGTATCCAGCCAATAAGTAATGGATTGTTCCTGTAATCAAGTTACATGTATGTATTATAAACTATTAATATACAGCATGCACAGATTTCTATTTCTGAAAATAACTCAGTCATCTAATTTTTTAAAATTAACCTTATAAATTCTATGTTGTATTCTCTTTAGAATTCAATTTTCCAAAATACAATGCAAAATTAATCATTTAAGTAAATGTTTGAGTGGCTATTTTTTTTTTTTGAGTTAGTTATTGTAAGGTGATTTCAAAGAAAAACCACATAGCAAAATTAGGTTATTTTGTTCCACTTGCAATCTTTGTTTATGTCATATACCTTCTGTTATGAAGGCTTACATACAATTTGCTATATTTCTCTATAGCATCATGAAACGTTTACAACGGTATTAGGATGAAAATATTCTTATGCATCTCCATTCCCTTGGGGCTTGGCCACCACTCATGGTACAAATCCAGGATTCCTCTGATTCTTCCTCTTCAAGCCTTCCCCTCAGGCAGTCTGCCCTACCCATCTCCTTCCTTACTGACTCCAGACCTCTTCTCTTCTAGAGACCCCACGGCCACCACACTCAGCAGGGACCCGAGTAGGCTAGCAGAGCCCTCCTTGTTCTCCTTCATTCTGGTCTCTAGGGTACCCTGAGTCCTGCCTCTGCTGCCCACTTCAGCACCTGCTCTAGTAGAGCAAACATGAATCCATATTGGGAAATGTTATCAACTTGACAAACGACATAAGAAACAATTAGAGTGAAGTGCCTTGTTATTGTCTAAAACAGTGCTGAGAAAATGTTTCAAAATTTTATAGGCATTATCTGAGAAATAAATTGAGATGCATAAGTCTTTTTAACAAAATTCAAGAACAAGTATTTCTTGAAATAGCAACACTAAACTAATTGAACAAATGTATTAATAATTGTTTATCATTGTCCATAAAATCTAGCAAATATAATACAAATGGGAAGTTAATAACTTCAGATATTCTGTCAGTGGTGACAAGTAAGAAACCCTTTTTTGCTGTAATTAAATGGTATGAGAAGCACTACAGAACTGATAACACAGTAACTTCCATCACGGTCATGTGGAGGGGCAGAAGATTTCTTTTTTTTTTTAAATATGTATCTTATTTCTGTATTGGCAATAAGACCCTAGAAATGAAAATGTGAATGTATCAATTCCCTTTTCTCCTTTCTGTGACAACCCCTGACCACAGCACCTTAGAGAAGAAAATGTTTTTGGCTTGTGGCTCAGGAAGGGATAGAGTCCATGACAGTGAGAGTCCATGACAGTGAGAGTGGGAGTTTTCCTTCACTTGGAATCCTCCCCCAGGGAGCAGAGTCAGGTGCTGATGGATACACAGATGATGTCTTCCTTTTTTTCTTTTTATTCAAAGATTCCTGCCTAGGGAACTGTGCCACTAGAATTCAAGGTGAGTTTTCCCTTCTCACTCAAACATCACTGGAAACACCCTTAGAGATATATCCAGAGGTCTATCTTCTGGGTGTTCTAAGTCCAATCGTGTTGAAAACGAAGGTTAGCTATCACAAAGAGCATTCCTCTACAGTGGCCAAGGTTTTTCACTTGCAAAAAATAAACTCCAGAAGATAGGTGACCTGTGAAGAAGTTTTGTTTAAAAGTTATAAGACAATCTGGACAATGTGTTTATGACCTTAGATGAGAAGTTGTACTGTAATAATATATTTTCTCTTAAAAGTAATTAATATATAAAACATTATAACAGTTACAAGTTTAGCTTCATTTTTTTTTTTTGCATTTTCTCTATTTTAGGGCAAAGTCATCTTTAAATTAATGCGTAGGAGGAAATACTGAAATATAGCTGCAATTGTCTACCCCTGCCTCATCTCTCCCTCCAAAAAATGTAAGATAAAGAGAACAATAGTGTTAAGTGATGTTGACTTGCCTTATCAGTTAGCAAAATATTTCTCTATAGTTATAGTAATCAAATCAACATAATATCGACTGGGAAATGAACCAAATAATTAAGAAATTATATGTGTACAAAAGCACATACATATTTTCAAGTATTTTATGCCTTCATGTTTAAATATGGAACAATTATTTGCATACTAAATGGTACTGATGCAGTGAACTATTGTGATGATTAATCTCAGTTGTCAAGTTGGTAAGGTTTGGAATCAACTGCAAGACAAGCCTTCAGTGAGGAACTATCTCACTTAGTTGAAGTGTCTGCCTAAAAAGTGTGTGGTGAGCCAGTGAAAGAGAGATGGCTTAATTGGTTAAAGGCACCTGCCACCAAGCCCCAAGACCAAAGTTCAATTCCCAGGACCCATGTGGTGCAAACAGAGAACTGACTCCCAAAATTTGTCCTCTGAATAAATGCAGGCTGTGTCATGTGTACCCCCCTCCTACACATAGGAATACAAAATAAAAATGTAGATTGTCTTTAGGAATAAATATAAATGTAATTTTGTGTGTGTGTGTGTGTGTGTGTGTGTGTGTGTGTGTGTGTGTGTGTGTGTTATTTAACTATCAGCAATTAAGGAAAAAGAGGCCAAAAATTTAAGAACTTTAAAGAGTACATGGGAGAGGTTGGAGGGAGGAAAAAGAGTAAAGAAAATTATGTAATTATATGATAATTAAAAAATTTTTTTTCAAAGACCCTATACACACATATACAAATATGTATATGATTATATATATATATATATATGTGTGTGTGTGTGTGTGTGTGTGTGTGTGTGTGTATGTATGTAAGATGTGTCTAGGATCTTTACAAATGCAATAAAAAATTAAGAGTTAGTGGCACCATTTCCTGAGTTCAAGTTCTAGACTGCATAAAGAGGGGAAAGCAAGCTGAGTGAATAATTCTCCTTCCCTGCTTCAGGATTTCAGATGCACCATAATCAGCTTCCTCAAGTCCCAGTCAGTAGTATTTGTCAGATAAAACAAAGCCTTTCTCCCCTAAGTTGCTTTATTCAAGATGCTTTTTCACAGCGATAAGAAAAGTAGCTCAGACAATTGTCTACCTTGAAAATAGTAAAGTTACAATTCTTTAAACAGTAGACATGGTGCTGACTAATTTTATGCCAACTTGACATAAGCTAGAGTCATTTTGTAAGAGGAACCACTACTGAGAAAATGCTCCCGTGAGGTTGGCCTGTGGGAAAACCTGTAGGGAATTTACTTATTTAGTGATTGATATGGGGGCAGCTCAGACCATTTGACCCATGGGCTAACAGTCTCAAGTGGTATAAGAAAGCGGGCTGAGCAAGTCTTCAGGAGCAATCCAGTAAGCAGCATTTTTCCATCAGCTCCCACTTCCATGTTCCTACCTTTAGTTTCTACTCTGACTTGATTAATGATGGCCTTCAATTTGAATGTAAAAAATAAATATTTAAAATGCAAAATAAGACCACATAAATGACTTTAATCATAAGAAAAATAAATACACATCATACTATATTAGAAAGTGAGAATATTTTTATTTATACCTTTCTACCTACTGTAACTTCTTACAGGAATAAAATTCCTATGAATAAGTGAGTTTGCATGTATCATGTTGTTTATGGCAATGTTGTTCTTAGAGAAAATAAATGAAAGTAATTTGGTTAATAATTCAATCAAATTTATTGTGCCATGGTCTACATTACATATTAGTATGCAGTCACTAAAGAAAAAGAATTAAAGTTCAGTTGAAACAATTCCCACTGATGCTGTTAAGCTACGAAAACAAAATGCAAAGACATGTATCTAACATAGCTTTACAGAGCATAAACCAAAACAAGCAAGAGAACAGTAGGTACAGATGTGAATAAACACCAGGCTTGTGCATTATATAACTCCAGGGGTTCCATTCACACACAGAAAACAGTTACAACAGGCTAGTAATGTATGCTTGAGCAGTTGTTTGCAGCATGCCTGTAGTATGATTTCAGGTGTAAATTCAGATGTAAATAGACACAAAGACAAAGCTGCATTTAAATACGACTACTTGTATGTAAACATACAGATTTGTGAAGTCCAGGCTGGTAGCATGGGTTACTCTGGGCAGAAAGAAACACATACAAGAAGACACTTGAGTGAAAGAATATGGGAGGAGAGAAAAGAAGAAAAAGACTCAAACTTAACTAAGATGAATGCTAGTCCTATCTATGCATATATTAACTCATATTTGTATGATACATAAATTTTTAAAAAAATCACACACTAGCCATTTCTAAAATAAAAAAAAAAAAACTAACTACGGAGCTTTTTTTTATTTTGTGCATTATATTTCCTTAGCACTTTACCAGAATCAGCTCATGGGGATGATCCTGACTGTCTACGCAAATTTAATTCATAAGTTTATTTTTTCTCAAGTCTCTTCAACTTCTCTATTAAAAATTTAAGTGAAAGTTTGTTTACTGTTTATGTATTTACTTGTTTCTGTATGAGCGGCATTCATTCCTTGTTTATTGTAGCAGAGTCTACATGCTTTTCTATATACCCTTCAATTTTTAACATGGACTGAAGTGTGCTCCCCATTGCTTTATGAGAAATTGCACTAAATTTGATGGCTTAAGAACATTAATATTTACTGGTCAGTGTCATAATATGGTACCCAACCAAAAGGCTGCAAGAGGACAAGAGAGACTTCTGGGAAGATAGAGCACAAGCCAGCACTCTCCTGGAACCTAACTAGGACAGTGCAATCAGTCACCGTGGCTCTGCTCTGTTCTGTAGAATCATCATACTACTGGATCACCCCTGAGTGACACCATGAGTTACCCCAGGGAGTGAACATCAGGAGACCTCTGGGAGGCTCCTGAGAAGCCTGCAGACACAGTGTGCTTAAGCAGAGTGACATCTTTGTGGTACTCTCTACTGTTTGCTTGTGGCAAATGCTGCAGGACTTTAAAGCTCTGTTTGTAGAAAACAACAAACTCTTTCCCAAATCTGTACCTTTAATAACTTTATTGAGATGGAATTGCTTTTGTGTGTATTCCTTTGAAGAAATCTTTGCTCAAACCCAGATCATAGGCTTTCTGTTTCATCTTCTCTTAATTTTAGTAAATTGTATTTTACATAATTAAACATTTTTCACATACAATAATTTTTAAAATTCTTTTGTTATTTTCAATGTCTGGGTGATATGCTTTGACAATCCATCACATTTCTTCTTGCTTTTCTTGATCTGTATAGCTAAGAACATACCAGGTGTTTTTTTTTTCCCAAGGGATTAATCTTCCATTAAAAATATCCTTATTGCATGTCTAAATCTTTTCTAGTCTATTTTTTTGTTTTGCTGTGTATACTGGGCTTACTTTGTCCTATTTTTCCTAAGTTTCTAAGTTGCATCATTGACTCAGAGCTTCGTTTTTTTTTTTGTTATTATATACTCATTCTTTCAATTCTCTCTCTCTCTATGTCCTTCATATACTTTGTATTAATAAAAATACACTCATTTTTAAATGTAGTGTTCTGAAAATATCAGTTGCTTAAACTTACACTATTCTTTCAATGTGTTTATTGGTATTGTGTCAAGTTTTTCTGTATCATTAACAAGCTCATCAGTGATGCAATTCTTCTGTTTCCCTATATTTAGCTGGGAAGGGCACAACTCTGAAGTTAATTTAACAAACTTTAGTCATCTCTTGTGATTCTCAGTGCTACTGCTAACCTTTTGAAGTGAAGTACTGGCTCTAGACTCCAGAAAGTCAGCATATTTGTGCTCACTACTTATTACAGAAACAAAGCAGTTTTCAACGTCAATATTCTGATATTTTGCCCACCCCTCAGGGTCCATCTATGAGACTTGGGGCAAAGTGAAATAATTTAAGAATGCAAAGCCCTGTGGGCTTTGCTCTAAAACCTAAAATCCTTTTGATCTGACCCAGGGATCCTCTATTTTCAACTATCATGTAGGACACAATAGATGAGTAATTTAAAGTTTTATAAGTGGGAAAAGTCAAATTTCAGGTACTATATTCTTCTATAGAGATGAAATTCCTTGTTTCTTGTCTTAATTCTGCCAATTCTAGATTAAATAAGAAGCCACATTGGAGACCAAGTGGAAGGACAGGCAGGTGGCCTCTAGAAGCTACTGAAAGACATTGTGAGCTCCATGCTCTGACTTCCCAAATCAGAAAGAGTACATGGGATCTCTTGGAGCTTTGCCTTTTTACCCGTAGTTGAACTGTAATCACAGCTCAGAGGACCTGACACCCGCCTTTGGCCTCCATGGGCACCCACATACATATTTACATGCATACACTTAATATAAGCAAAGTTACAATACTCCTATAACAAAACATTAATGTTCAAAAGATTACTGAATTTGTAGTATACATTTAAACTGAGTATTCAGACTTACACCATAACATATCCCTTTTTCTTTCTTTGGTTGGTCTTATATAAGAATTTAAACAAATCATGTATTCTGGTTTATTTTTTGGATGGTTATTACATAGTTAAGTCATAACATATATCTTATTTAATACATATTAAGAACATATGTTACAACAATTCCTTTGGAGCCAGCATCTACCTATAACATGAATGCATTTTTAACAGAATAATGTATTTACATATTATGAGTGCATCATACTAAACTGACTCTTTTATCATTCATTGAATGCTGTTCCTAAATTTTATAGTAAAAATTAACAGAAAACTAATATTTCCAGGATATTACATTATTTTTTCAAAACATAACACATTCTAAGCAAGTAAAAAACTTAGTGACTTCCATTGCAATGAACACGTTCACATTATGAACTAATTTAAACCCTTTATTCCTTGAAGCCCTGTAATAGACGTCAATGTTGGAATAAATTTCCCCAAATTCCCACATTCTGCAAGATATAAATGAATTTTTAGACATTTAACCAAGTGGATAGCTTCAGAGTTTCATGAACTATAAGAAACCAAAATGACCCAAACTCCCAATATGAACCCAACATAGCCTATAGTTTCCTGAGAAGATTTTGCAAATCAGTTGCTTATTAAGAAAATCATAAGAAGAGGTATTTGTGTTATTTTATGTGTCTTTAATATTATTGCAGGGCAGTTAACAAAATGTGAGTGATAGTAAGAAATGCAAGAGAGTCTCTTGCTCTGAGAGCATGCACCAGTACTGCAGAGGTTTAAGCCAGTCAGGTCCCATCTCTGAGAGGGGGATGTGGGCACAGGGATTGAAGCCTTATCAAGAGGCTCTCTGCAACTGACAGCCGCTGGCAGAAGAAAAACATCAATTTACTCCAGTAGAGTGTCACTGGGTATATCAGTCACTTTCCAGGCCAAGCTCCATGCCAAGAGTAGGTGGCCAACACAAATGACCTCAATGGTACTTTTGTATATGCTTCGTCACATTTTGCTTTGTTTTGGCTTTGTTTGGTGTTTGTTTTGTCTTACTTTTCTTTTTTTTTCTTTTCTTTTCTTTTTTTTTTTTTGGTTTTTCAAGACAGGGTTTCTCTGTGTAGCTTTGCACCTTTCCTGGGACTCACTTGGTAGTCCAGGCTGGCCTCGAACTCACAGAGATCCACCTGGCTCTGCCTCCCGAGTGCTGGGATTAAAGGCGTGCGCCACCACCGCCCGGCATTGTCTTACTTTTCTTTTGTCTGTTTGTTTTGATTTTCATTTTTGTGGTTTTGTGGTATTTTAAAAGAGAGAGAAGCTCTCTAAAAAAGTAAAGTATTTATGGCCCATAGGCACAATGAAATAAAATTTCACAATAGGGTGGAATGAAAAGGACAGACTTCTAAACTTGAGAGTGAGTGCTAACATGATCAGGAAGTCAAAAACATCTACTCCATTGTGTACAGTCCTCATTGTCCCTCTTTCTCTTCCTCCACTTTCTTCTTCTGTTTCTACATTTTTTTTTTAAATCTCCTCCTCCTTCCTCTTCTTTTTCTTCTCAATCTTCTCCTTCTTTCCTTGTGCTGGTGACTGAAGCCAGGGCATCAACTATACTATGCATATGCTCCACTATTGGGTTCTAAAGTCACTTCACAACCAAGATCACATTACTCTTGCCAGTTGTCACTTGTACTACTTGTGTGGTTAGTAAATACAGAAGTAGCATGTTAGCCGGGTGGTGGTGGCACACGCCTTTAATCCCAGCACTTCGGGAGGCAGAGGCAGGCGGATCTCTGTGAGTTCGAGGCCAGCCTGGGCTACCAAGTGAGTTCCAGGAAAGGTGCAAAGCTACACAAGAGAAACCCTGTCTTGAAAAACCAAAAAAAAAAGTAGCATGTATTTAATCCCGATGCAAATGTAAGACAGTATCAATGTGAAATAAAACTATGTTATCATCCTAGGAGAAAAAACTCTTCTTCGGTTACATGCAAAGCATTTACATCTGAGGACATCAGCACTTTCTTCAACAAGGTATCTGACAAGTGGTAAAACTATTAAAAGCTCTTATGGGCATGAGTGTTGAAAATAAGCATAGAGAAAGAATAAGGAGAGTTTTGGCATTGAATCTGTGTTTTGAAGAAAGTGTTCATAATTATGGATGGTTGATTACATGTTCTTCTTTTTTCCCAAATTCAGCAACTCTATATGCTACTCAATTTTATTTGACCACATTTAGACTTTTTCTCTTTAAATAAAAATACTTCCCAAGACCAAGTGCAAATTATAAATAAGGAGTGAGTACTTTTGCCTTTCTTACTGATTTGTGGGAAATGTCAGTTTTTCACATTGTCCATCTATGAAGATGGAAGGCTTAACGAAGCACTCTGAAATACAAGGCACAGGCCAGTCAGCTTTTAGAGGCTGGGGGCCATATATGTCTTATACCTTGGAGTTCCTTCTGTTCCTTGAAAAGATCCTGGTCAGTAACAGGAAAACTGAATAGTTTTGATATAAAGAAATAAGTGGATGCCATCAACTGTTCTTTGTGTTACCTAGTGTAATGTTGTGTAGACAATCTCACATATTAGGGAAGCTGGACAATCAAGATATATGTACAACATGAATTTGTTTGTTTTTAAAAAATGGTATCAGACAAAGATTCCCATCTAAATGAAGGAACAAATTTAGAATCTATTAAAAATCCCCCCTTTAGCTTAAAATGTTGACATCCCTGGGTCTTGTGCCAGCATTACATAATTTTAAAACTTCCCCAAACAGAATCCTTCAACTCTGAAGTTTTTTTCTAACAATGACATTCATATAATGGAAAACCTTAAATGTTACAAAGTGTTTCTTGGTTGATAACAAAATGCATACCCCAAATTATTTTTTCTGTCACACAATGTTGACATATATTGGCCATATAGATAGACCCAGAAAACAAATGTTCCATTTACATCCTCCATAGCTTCCCCTGAATTCATCATTCTCTTGCCATCTTAGTATTTAAATATATCTTTTAATTTTGTCTTTCTTTGTAACAGAAATGGAATGACGAAGCTAAGGATGAGAGCAGAAATGACAGATCGATAGAGGTACACGTTCAAACTCATACAAAAACTGTCAGGTCCCCCTCTCAATTAAGAATGAGGAAACTCTGAAAAACTACAAAGAGACAAATGTTCTCTGAAAGTAGAAAACTGACTAGGCAAGTGAGAAGTGAGATCAAGTTGGCATTGTGTGACATGAAAGTTAATTCTTCAGAGTAACTAGGATTTTTAAATTTCTTTAAGTCATTTCTTTAATTTTCTAAAAGTTATCTTAGTGTTGAGCTAATTTTCTCAAATAATTATTAAAGTAATGAAAAAAATCAGACAATTTTATAATTATTTTTATAGTATATATGTATACATATAATCCCATATTTCATGTAAAATTTATTTATACATGTTTGTCTGGAAATTCCAGCTTGCTCCTGCAAAAGCCCTCATTTTTCTCTTTCTCTTCCTCTCCCCAAACTCTGCCCTCTCAGAGACCGCCAAAAAGCCCAGTTTCGAATTCTCGGTGGCTTGGTGGCTCCTTCCCTGAAGTTGCCAGCAGCCCAAGACCCCACCTAAAAGCATACCAAAATTGGGCACAAATCATGCTTGTGGTGGACACGTCATCACCCCTGCACTTACAGGGCATCTAAGCTCCCTACCTTAGATTGGCCATGTGGTTTCTCTCCTGCTGCCTTCTCACACCTGGATCTCTGGGGGCTGATGTGTCACTTGGGAGTTGCTTTGCCCAAATAAACTGGTCTTTTACTTTTTAATTCGGCTTGATCTGCCTTACTGAGTCAGGGGAGAAACCTATTATTGGGTTATCAGAAAACCTATTAATGCACAGCATTAATTCATATAATTCAATACATCAAACATTTAAGAAATAAATGCTATAATTTGGGAAATGAGTTAAACAATAGGAAAAATTTCAAAACAAGGTGATTCTGCCTTAAATATCTTAACAATAAATTAAAGCTAACATGGAATAGTCATTGTCAGAGATGTAAAGGTGATAGCATGAAATGGTATGTGCAATCATATGACACACTGAGGTATCTCAGCTACAACCACGAGTAAACAGAACTGGGTACCTGCCATGCTGGGAGAACCTTCTCACTGTCTCTTGGCTCAATCATTCCTTTCATAGGAAATGAGGTTTACTTTGTCATCAGCTTCACACCTGGTAAACTGCTTTATATCCTCCAGGAAGAATCTTCTTATGCTGGCTATGGCAAATAGGAACAAAAAGATAAACGTAGCATAGTACATTCATAATTCTTACCCTTGGAAGGCTGAGGCAGGAGGCTGTCATCACAAGTTCAAGAACTTATGGACTACATAGTGAGACTTTGTCCCAGTATCCCAAAGTGAAGCAAAAATACTAACTTACTGTTTCAAATAGACCTCTAAAATGATATATTGATAATACGTCCTTTCTCCTACATACCAGTACCTTTTATCTTTGCCTTTTGTCTCTAATCTATCTCTGTCTAAAAACAGAATTTGAGAAGCTGTCATGAACATCTGTATTCCAGGTATTTATCTTCTTCCTGAAGATTCAAAACTCAATGGGAGAATTAATTGGGAATGAAACCACTGCAAAATGTAGGGAAATTTTCAATAAAGAAATAACATCAGAAAATAATTGAGGAAAGCTATTACTTCTGCTAGGGAGAGTGAAGGCGATCTAAATCCACATGGACACTCTACCTTCTCAAGGTAGATGTGACCTGCACACTGATTCTTCACCTCATAGGATTAACCATTTTGGAAATACTCGCGTGATCTGTGCCACCTTTCAATTATTTTTCTCTATTTCTTGTCCTCTCACCAAACAGTCATAGGAAAGCACACACTGTTTGGGATCCAGGCAGTGGTACTGGGTCCTGGGCTCATTGCATGAGTTGGCTGTCTGAAACCTGGGGCTTGTGCAGGGCTCAGTCTGGGAGGAGGGGACTGGACCTGCCTGGACTGAGTCTGCCAGGTTGATCTCAGTCCTCGGCGGAGGCCTTGCCCTGGAGGAGGTGGGAATGGGGGGTGGGCTAGGGGGAAGGGGAGGGGGCAGAATGGGGGAGAACAAGGGGATCCATGGCTGATATGTAGAACTGAATGGTATTGTAAAATAAAATAAAAGGGAAAAAAAGAAAAAAATAAAAACCCAGAAGGAAGCAACCCACAATCCCCAGCCTGTAAAACTGGACAGCAATGATGGTATAGACTGCAAACCTGGACAGAGTCACATCTTCTCACTAGGGGAATCTATACCACAGAGTAAGATGTGATGTCATGAGCAATGAAATTATACAAACTTCCACAGTTCTTCATTTTCTTTAATTAAGTGAAAAGAAATTTACTTCAAAAGAGCACACAGATTTGACCAATAACAACGAATGTGAGTCATGGCCTTCCTCAATGGTCTTGACTAATCTATGACTCATCTGTTGTTTGAATTTTAGATGGTCTTTTAATAAAAAATCCAAAGCCAGATATCAGGGTGAAAGCTGAAAGATCAGAGGAGCAGAACAGCCAGTCACTATCTCTTACCTGCTGTGGGATGTTCTGTATGTCCTGTGGGAGCCCTTCTTGGGTTCTTTGTGGCGTTACCCAGCAGGTCCCCATAGAGGATGATTAGGACCATGGGCCTGAGTGCAGGTGTCTGAGATGGTCTGCACTTGGCTGTGCTGGGGGATGGTCTGTATGTCAAGTTGTTCTGATTGATCAATAAATAAAACCTGATCGGCTGTGGCTAGGCAGGAAGGATAGGTGGGACTAACAGAGAGGAGAAATAAAAGGACAGGAAGGCAGAAGGACTGCCTGCCAGATGCCGCCATGACCAGCAGCATGTGAAGATGCCGGTAAGCCACCAGCCACGTGGCAAGGTATAGATTTATGGAAATGGACTAATTTAAGCTATAAGCACAGTTAGCAAGAAGCCTGCCACGGCCATACAGTTTGTAAGCAATATAAGTCTCTGTGTTTACTTGGTTGGGTCTGAGCGGCTGTGGGACTGGCGGGTGACAAAGATTTGTCCTGACTGTGGGCAAGGCGGAAAACTCTAGCAACACTTACCTCTATGAAATCCTCAGCCTAAAGAAAGTGAGTTCCTGTTCCCTCACTCCTTATATACCTTTTTATGCCCTGCCATCATTTCCTGGGATTAAAGGTGTGTGTGCTTCCAAGTACTGGAATTAAAGGTGTGTGCCACCATTGCCTAGCTCTGTTTCCAGTGTGGTCTTGAACTCACAGAGATCCAGATGGATCTCTGCCTCCCTAGTGATAGGATTAAGAATGTGTGCCAACACTGTCTGTCCTCTATGTCTAATCTAGTGGCTTGCTCTGTCCTTGGATCCTCAGGCAAGTTTATTAGGGCACGCAATATATTACCACATTTCCCCTTTTGTCTAAAACAATAAGAGAAAGTTATAACTAATATAAGAAAAACTATATACGATAAGTACAGTATATACATACATATATATATATATATATATATATATATATATATAATCAAGAGTTACATTAACAATGTCCAGTCCATAAACATGTGACAAATTGAGAGAAAATGCTCCATTGTTTATCCTATCTTGGTGAGTCAAAAATGTACCTAATTCATTTTCTATCCTAACTTGTATTACCAATCAAGAATATATTTTGACGTCTTTCAATCTTATACACTTTACACCTCTTCAGCGAGTTTCTTTTCTGAATTTGTTCACAAGGAAAACTATAACTATAACTATCTAATTTTCAACTCCCTCAGAGACCACAGAAGGGAACAATATTAACTAAGTAAATAGGAAGTGAAGGCAAGCGACTTCCAAAAAATATGAGAAATGATAAAAGCAGTTGGCTGTCTCAACAGTCACCCAAGATTTCTCTGCAACATTGGAGCATCAATCTTTCGCCTACAGGCCTAGCATATCCAACAGACTCATCTGTGAAGCAGGATTTTCTAAAGGGCTGTCCTACATTGTCTTGGCAAGGATTGGCAGTCCATTATTTTGTGTCCTGCTTGTCCATTTTGGACAGCACACTGTCAGCAGTCAGGGCAAGGGTACTTTTTGCCCACTGGCTAGCTTGCCACAATGAAAGTAAATTCCATAAGGAGTTTCTTCAATGCTTATCATCTTCTCTGAAGTAGATTGGTGCTGCCAAGAGCAGACATGTCTCATTGTCATTAAAAAAATAATCTGTTATTAAAATATTTTAAATGTTATATTCTATAGATCTCTGAAGTGTTTGAAGATGACCTGTATATCTAAAATATATCTCTGACCATGAAAACAAACCTAACCTGACTACAAGCTTGATAATAGGTGATGAATACTTGTAGCTAGAGTTTTCTGCCTTGCCCACAGTCAGGACAAATCTTTGTCACCCGCCAGTCCCACAGCCGCTCAGACCCAACCAAGTAAACACAGAGACTTATATTGCTTACAAACTGTATGGCCGTGGCAGGCTTCTTGCTAACTGTGCTTATAGCTTAAATTAATCCATTTCCATAAATCTATACCTTGCCACGTGGCTGGTGGCTTACCGGCATCTTCACATGCTGCTGGTCATGGCGGCGGCTGCAGTGTCTCTCTGCCTCAGCCTTCCGCTTCCCAGAATTCTCCTCTCTCCTTGTCTCACCTACTTCCTGCCTGGCCACTGGCCAACCAGTGTTTTATTTATTGACCAATCAGAGCAATTCGACATACAGACCGTCCCACAGCAAATACTAACTTGCATTTCTTTATATCCTAATTAGTTGGTAATA
Source organism: Peromyscus maniculatus bairdii (assembly GCF_049852395.1). NCBI lineage: Eukaryota > Metazoa > Chordata > Mammalia > Rodentia > Cricetidae > Peromyscus > Peromyscus maniculatus. Next base: position 11,729,305 of record NC_134854.1, read on the forward strand.
ACTTTCAAGGATTAGCAATTTGCATTACATTGTTAAATGAACTGTATAGGTACAATACCTTGAGCAAGACTAGGAATATATGCATATATTTCTAAATAAATGAGTTTATACATCTTAATCACGTATAAGTTATATGTATTGTGTTGAAGCCTTTTCTACGTTTATGTATAAGGATTTATGATATTGTTTTTAATGCCATTGTTGCAATAATTTAGCCCCGTTGACCCATTTGACAAAATACATTTTATGAAGAAGTTCTCTTGAATTCAATATCCATATACGGAAAATCATGTCAAAGGTACCCTGCTGTGGGATGTTCTGTATGTCCTGTGGGAGCCCATTCTCGGGTTCCTTGTGGCTTTACCCAGCAGGTCCACATAGAGGATGATTAGGACCATGGGCCTGAGTGCAGGTGTCTGAGATGGTCTGCACTTGGCTGTGCTGGGGGATGGTCTGTATGTCAAGTTGCTCTGATTGGTCAATAAATAAAACCTGATTGGCCTTGGCTAGGCAGGAAGTATATAGGTGGGACTAACAGAGAGGAGAAATAAAAGAACAGGAAGACAGAAGGACTCACTGCCAGCCGCCCACCAGGACAAGCAGCATGTGAAAATGCCAGTAAGCCATGAGCTGCGTGGCAGGGTATAGATTTGTGGAAATGGATTAATTTAAGATATAAGAACAGTTCACAAGAAGCTTGCCATGGCCATACAGTTTGAAGCAATATAAGTCTCTGTGTTTACTTGGTTGGGTCTGAGTGGCTCTGGGACTGGCAGGTGACAAAGATTTGTCCTGACTGTGGGCCAGGCAGGAAAACTCTAGCTACAGTACCCAAAGACAAGTTTTTATACAAATAGATGCCTCATAAGTGCTGGATTATCACTAATGAGTAATATTACTATGCTGTGTTCTTAGGGAATCATGCATGACAAGGATGGGTCACTGTAGAATTATTTTAAACTATCCTTTAAATGAAAGAGAAGAAACTATAAGCTAATCTAGTTACCAAGTTGGAATTCATTATTTAATTTACCTCTAATTCAATTAATGATGCAAAATGTATGGTTAATAAGTTACAGTATAGTCACACAAGAAATATCTTTACAAGGTTTGAGAGGCAGCCAGTTGCATTCTTTTGGAAATTTACTATCCTGTTTTGATGTGTTAAGTGTTTCCTTGTAAAGTAAAATTTTCAGTCAAGAATTCATTATTTTCCTGACCTATATTTTTCATTATGATTATCTACTATGTGCTGTTATAATCATTTTATTAAATTCTTATATTTTAATCAAAAAAAGAAATATATGTATGGTACTTTCTAACAAAATCAAACTCAAAATTATATCAATATACATAATTTGTATACAATATACAAAAATCCAATGCAATGTAAAATATTTAAAACTAGTAATTGCTTTCTAAAAGTAGATTCAATAATCTACCTTTTTATCTTATCATATCTATATCCTGCCCTCTTTACTTTTTAGAGCATATTCAATAATCTACCCTTTACCCATCATTTCTATATCTTTTATTGAGAGTAGATTCAATAATCTATCATTTATCTTATTATATCTATATCTTTTTTCTTTTCTTTTTTTAAAAACAAGAACTCCAAATCTAATTTCTTTTTTTTTTACTTTTTACCTGATCATTAACAATTAACAACTTTAAACTAACCATTCTAAACAATGACAATTATCCATAACCCATAATCCATGACCAAAAATAACCCCCCCCACTTCTTGGGGATGTGGGCATCATGTTCTTAAAATTAGTTCCCACTATCTGTGGGCAAAGGCATCTTTAGGGGATCCTGAAAAGAAAATTTCAGGTTAATTGTCAAGTCCTGAGAGAGGTAGCTGTATCATTTGTTGTTTAATATATATATGTATATATATATCATAAATTTTGATATAAAATTCATACCTTGAGAGTCAAAATAAAACCAAAGAATTATGAGATTAGTGGCACTAGAATAGTCCCTTAATTTTGGTTTTTCTTCTGTCCCATATCAGGTGGTACTTCTGACATGAAACCGAGATTTTGGATTTTTTTCAACAGGTATGCATGAGTTTAGAGAAGGAGAGAGTCATGCTCCAGTTTCAAAGCCAGCTTTAGTTTTTAGTTGAACTGGGACTATATAAAAACAGTGTGTATTATGTGTCTGTAGAGAACAGCAAAAACAAACATTTAGGAAGACTTATGAAATTTTATCCAGCTAGATATGTGATATACCAATTGGACATTTACTCTTTTTCTTAGGACAGTTTTTCTGGATGATTTGTTCTTTTTTTTTTTTTTGTCAGATGTCTCATTTGTCCAGTATTTTTCAGATCCTTAGCCTTCATTCTCCTGAAAGACAAAACAAAACCCTTCCCCAACCCTAACTTTATGAAGGTTCCTTTTTTGGCAAATTATATTTGAAAAGCATTTGTTAGTGGTATAAGTTAGTTTAAATTGAATGATCACGCTGGTTGATGAACTATCACCTCTTCTAATTAAGAGGTCTCTCTTGTTCAAATCAAACCTTTATCAGTTTTGATGGTATTAATAGCTTTTCTTCTTCTGTGGAAACAGAAGCAAAACCTTGTCCCCAACAAAACACATATTCTGGTTTCCATTCTGAGGTCAGCACATCTTTAGAGTTTACAGGCTAATTTTATTTTGTAGTTTTTTCTATTATCCAATGTCTCTCTACAGCTGTTGTTCCTTTCTCATTAGCATTGAGAAAATACAAAGTTAATAAAGCATTATATAATCTATTTCTGGGGGGCATTACCCCTTTTTGTTTATTTAGCATATCCTTTAGAGTTCAGTTTGATCTTTCTATGACTGCTTGTCCTGTAGGATTGTGTGATATATATGTAATATGCTTTATATTGTAATAAGCAAAAAATGTTTCACTTTACCAGAGACATGTGTTGGAACATTGTCAGTTTTAATTTGTACAGGTATACCCATGATGGCCATAATGTGTAGCAAATGTGTGATTACAGAATCAGCCTTTTCAGAACTCATAGCAGTTGTCCATTGAAATCCTAAATAGGTATCAGTGGTATGGTATACATATTTCAATTTTGCAAATTCTACAAAATGAAACACTCCCATCTGCCAGATTTCATTCCTCTGAGTACCCTTTTGGTTACATGCTGCTGGTAGTGGAGTCTGATTGTATAAAGAACAAGTAGGACATTTCCTTATAATTTCTTTGGCTTGCTGACAGGTTATGGAAAAATCCTTTTTTAATCCCTTACTATTGGCAGGTTGTTTTTTTATGAAATTCTGAGGCCTCCAACACATCTCCTATCAATAGTTTATCAATCTCATCATTACCTTGTGCTAGAGGGCCTGGCAGACCAGTATGGGATTAGATGTGTGTTATATATAAGGGATGATTCCTACTCCTGATTATTTCTTGTAACTGAATAAACTGTGAAGCTAATTCTAACTCATCAGGGATAAATTCTGCAGTCTCAATATGTAAGACTATTCTTTCAGCATACTGAGAATCAGTAACTATGTTGAAAGGTTCTGAAAAATCCATTAATATCATCAGAATAGCATATAATTCTAATTTTGGGGCTACCTTATAAGGACTTTGAACCACTTTATTTAAATTCTCTGGCTTGTAACCTGCCTTTCCTTGTTTGTTTTCATCTGTATAAAATGTAGAGTCTCCAAATATGCATGTTTCCCATACAATGTGAGGCAGAATTTGATCAGCTATATTTATAAGTTCAATTCTATCACTTTTGGGATATTTGCTGTTAATCTCTTCCAAAAAAATTACTGCAACCTCTTTGTCAAGGTTCATTTTCTGCCCATAATTTGTCAGTTTCATCATTAGCTAAAGATACTACAATTTCTGCATGGTCTATTCCTGCTAATTGACAAAGTCTCAATTTTCCTTTTAAAATCAACTCAGAGATCTTTTCCTTATAAGTTTTTAATTTTTTACTCTGTTTATTTGGTAGAACTATCCATTCTGATATAATATCTCCCCTCTGCATTAAAATTCTTGTAGGAGAATGCTTAGAGGGTAAAATAACCAAAATGCAATCAAGCTTTGGATCCACATGATCCACATATGCATCCTGTATTTTCTTTTCTACCAAGGCCAATTCTTTCTCAGGCTCAGGTGATAATTCTCTTTGACTATTTATGTCCTTGTTGCCCTCTAAGGTTTTGAGCAAATTACTCAGTATAGCAACAGTTTGTAGATGGGAAATGTCTCCAAATAATCTTTGATAGTCATTAAGAGTCCATAATCAATCTCTCCTAATTTGCACCTTTTGGGGTCTAATTTTTTGTAGACCTATTTTATATCCTAAATAATTAATAGAAATTCCTCTTTGTATCTTTTCAGGAACAATTTGTAATCCCCAACAAGGCAAAATTTTCTTTACTTCTTCAAACATTCTTTCTAATGTATCTGCATTTGAATCAGCTAGTAAAATATTGTCCATGTAATGATAAATTATAAATTCAGGCATTTTTTTTTACGTATTACTTCAAATGGCTGTTGTATAAAATATTGGCATAGGGTTGGGCTATTTAACATACTCTGTGAGAAAAATCTTCCATTGATATCTCTTAATAGGCTGAGAATTATTATAAGTAGGTGCCATGAAGGCAAATTTGTCTCTGTCTTTTTCTTGTAAGGTTATTAATAAGAAACAGTCTTTTAAATCGATAACGATAAGAAACCGTCCTTTAGGTAACAGAGTAGGCAAAGGAATTCCAGATTGTAGAGAGCCCATTGGTTGAATTACTTTGTTAATTGCTCTTAGGTCTGTTACCATTCTCCATTTACCAGATTTCTTTTTAATAACAAATACAGGAGAATTCCAAGGTCTGGTTGATTCTTCAATATGCTGAGCATTTAACTGATCTTGTACCAGCTATTCTTAAGGCCCGTAGTTTCTCTGTTGTTAAAGGACACTGCTGAACCCATACAGGCTTGTCTGTTTACCATTTTAAGGTTAGGGCTGTTGGTGTCTTTGGAAGATCAGCAGTTGTTGTGCCCTGTTCTTGTGCAATCTGGATGGTCAGTGACTGTTTTTTATACCTTCTAATATTTTTTTCTCAGAAACATATGTTAGTTTATGGTTTGTTTCTGAGATTGGAGGAATGTTAATCTGGGTATTCCATTATTGTAATAAATCACAGCCCTCAGGCAAGTTTATTAGGGTACACAACATATCACCACATTCATCACCTCCTAGAAAGGGAAAGAGAAGTCTTGCTTCAGTTCTCTGACAATCAGGATAGTTTCTTTTCTGTTCTCTCCTTTAGGAGCACATCCCAAGCACTTATTATTTCATATGTGGACTGTTGGAATAGTTTAGGTTTTCTGTGTGTTTTTTCTTTGTCAAGCCATTAGAGCATCAGAACACTGAAGTCTTCCTGATAACTTCAAAGTATGGTGAGTCTGTTTAGTGTTATCCTGTCTAACAGCTCCATTAAGAGATTTTAAACCTTCAATGTATTACGTAAGTCCCCAATCTAACTGTAATCATTCACCTGTGCTTTAGTTCTCTCTAGCCCAGGATGGTTTTTGTCTTTTCTTTTGCATTCTGCCCATTGCTCTGTAGTAGTAGGCTCATGCTGCATCTCTGCCCAAGGTTCTTCTTCTCTCCATCTTTCTAAACTCTGACTCTTCTAGTTTAACCAGTCATTACAAATCATGTTGATATTTTCATGTTCTAAATTATGTTCCTGGGAAAGACTGTGAACATGGTCTTGCTCTAGGCATTCAGTGAAGCCAGACTGGTCTCAGTGACAGTCCTTCACAAACAGTCTCTTTCTCCTTGAGTCACAGAGGATGAGAACAAACTGAGGTTTCAGGTGGCCATATTGTTTGCCATATAGGGCACAGGAAAAATAGAAAGAGCCTGATGCTGGGCTTTGAATAAAGCTGACAGATTTGCTAGATTGATGAAAAAAAGTGGTCTTAGCTTGTAGATCCAATTCACATAAGAAATATCTTAGAGGTTCCAGATGCAAGAGCCAGAACATTCCCTTTCTGCTGAAGCAAGTGCGAGTTGGCCTTTTTGTCATTTCTTGCCACCAGTCATGGTTGATACAGGAACCCAGTGCCCATGATGCATGTTACAGGGAATGGGTGACTGAAGATGGAAAGGGGCTGTTTCTTTTTAACTATACAAAGACTCTGTGGAGTGTAACGTAGGCATAAAAGCCAGTTCAAATGATTTCCTGAATACCACCCAGAATGAGACAAAAAAAGAAATGAGGAGTTTTTCTTGTTCCTCGTAACCACATTGTCAGTGATAGACATCCAATAAAGTATCTAATCGTTTCCTTGTAAAAACCTTTCCCAGTATTGTATCCCATATTATTTAAAATTTAGAAAGAACATTATAAACATAAACTATATAGGGAATTTAGTTTGGGTTCAGTCTGCCTATTTAGTTCAGTGACTAGGAAAGCAGTTCTGACTAGTGAACTAAAGTTGTGTCTTACTCAGAAGGTAGGCACTTAATGCATTCACATCAAAACACACATGCTTAAAATCCTTCATAATAGACCAAACAACAGTGAACTAAGTTACATGGAGCTGAATGCCAGAGTTAACACTTGCTAAAGTTTGGAAGGCACCCCAAATGTGAAAGGTACTTCCTATAGCAACAAGAGGGTTAGGAGCCTTACACAGTGTGAGAAACAACATTTTGTAACACATACTAAAAGCAGTTAGCCAACCTTTTTCTCCTTGGGATTGTCATGTGGAAGACAGACTTTACTGTGAGTTATTTTGCTGGAGATGGTGCAATTAATTGTGCATTTCTCTCTGGGGTTAAGCAGGAATCCCTTTCTCACACTTAGGACTTTTTTTTCTCCTTACGAAACTGATGACTCAAAACTAGGCTAATGTGCAAATGTAATAAAATCTTTTCATAAGATACTTTGTATTCTGGATCCAAATCTAGATCAGAGGATACAGCGTGCTTGCATTTTGTCAATGAGAGGTAATGGTGGTCCTCCTTTTCTGTGACCTCCATGAGGCAGTCCTTGGGACTATGAGATTGGGATATTTGTATTCTCTGGACATTACATCCAGGTTGTATACCTTTAGCATAGAAAATTCCACTTCAGAGCCAGAAAGAATGATTTTTCATTGTTCATTAGATTTGTATTATGCTTTCAGACACAACACATTTTAATTGAGTTTTCTTAGATGACCACAACTGTAGCGATGCATCTGCTAAAAGAGGTTACTAGTTACTGAAAACTGGTATTTAATGACATGGAACTCTAACAGCAAGATGCATGATTTGGTTTTTTTTTTTATTAGGAAAATGTCTGGTTAAATTTATCATAGCTCATCCAAATAAAATGAGAAAGAAAAAAATCTGAGAAATTATTAACAAATCATAAATAAAACTTTCTTGTAGCAACTACTACAGAGCTCATGTGAATCTTTCATACTTTCTGTAAATATGCAACTGATTTGATGTTTAAGCCCATCTTCAGAAATATTCCATTTACAAATGACACAAGAAACACAATGGAAGAGTCTCAGGAGGAGAAGAAACAGAAATTCCCCTACCTGAGAGGTGGTCTCTGTTCTGTAATTAAGGAAAGAGAAGCAAGGATTCATTTTTCAGCTTAGAAAACTGATAAACTCAAAAGTGTCAATGTTTAACTAAATGCATAAAATCCCATAAAGTTTATACAAGTCAGTGCTTGGAGTGATAAATATTTGTAAAATGAGGTCACCTAAGTACCTTCCCAACAAAGTAAAATATAATAGCATTGTGAAAAATAAATTGATCCAGAAAACAATAAAATACTCTCTATATATTATACTGGTTACATTTTTGCAAACTTGACATAAGTTAGAGTCATCTGGGAAGGGTGTGTCAGTTGAGGAACTGCTTCCTTCAGATTTGTAAAGGCAAGTTTGCCGGGCATTTTCCTGATTGATGATTGATGCGGGAGGGCCTGCTCACTGTTGGCTGTGCCATCTCAAGGCAAATGGGCCGGGGAGGGATAAGAAGAAAGGTGGCTGAGCACAAGCCTAGGCAGAAATCAGTAAGAAGCCTTCTTCCACAGTTCCTGCTTGAGTCCTGGCCCTCAGTTTCCCACAATCATCAGTTGTAATTGGGATGTGTAAGGCATCAGGCCTTTCTGCTCCAAGTTTTTTTTTAATGGTATTTCACAGCAATAAACACACACACACACACACACACACACACACACACACACACACACACACACTTCTAACCACAAACTCCAAACTAAGTTAAAGACATGAGTAACATCAAAGAAGTTAGTTTTATAAGAATGTAAATTTCACTACTGTCAAGGACAAGGACAGAATCTCTAGTTAGTGGAAAAATACAGACCCCCATAAGACAGGGAACTAGGTCATCTTATAGTCAGGTTGTCTAGCAACAGGACATTGAGTCAGAGCCCTTGACTCTTTCACCCTGTTAACATCCTACAAACATCCTGGTAGCTTGCCCCACCCTATGCAGATAACAGCTTCCTGCTCCCCCTACCCTGCAGGAACTATATAAACCCTCCTGGAGAAAAATAAAGTTGCACCTTGATCAGAATATTGTCTTGGTGTATTTCCTTTGTGTCTCCTGTCCCTATCATTCCGTCCTTAGGGTGGTCGAGAACCCGTTGAAGCCCTGCTGGCCGGGGCAACTGGCGCCCAATGTGGATGAAACCACCTCTTGAGGATCCGGAATGTGTCTCCTGGAGGAAAGACCAAGGCCTTGGTGAAGTTGTTGGATCCCCTGAAATCGTCCAGTTCAGGATGCGATCCCAGAGGAGAGCAGAGGCGACGCAGGTAAGAAAGTGATGAGCCATGGGACAGGCAACTTCATCACAAGATTTATTCTTTTTTGTCCTAAAAGAGCCCCTCAAGACACAAGGAACTAGGGTAAAGAAAAAAGACCTTAAAGCCTTTTTTGATTATTAATGACATTCTTAGGGTCTATAAACATTCCCCTGACATACAAGAGGTTATTAATATAGGAAAAAAAAATCTTCAAAGAAGCCTTTCGATCCTCCTCTACCTGCCCAACCCCCCCCCCCAGCACTTTCTCATCCACCTTCCATCTGTCCCTCAGATCACAACCTGCACTCTATGGAAGAGGGCATGCTCATGACTTTTAAACCTAAGAATCCCCAGGAGTCCGCTCCTGCCCATCTTTATCCCTCTGTTAATAATTTTACCTCTGACTCCCCTCTAGACCCCACCGAGGAGTCTTCCCTAGAGAAAGGGGCAGCCCGTTACCATAATCCAAACTGGCCCCCCTGCAAAAATCTCCCCTTAAAACAGGAGTCCTTGGGCCCTTTTATACTACCTCAAAAATCTCCCAGGGTTCCCCCTTCCGCAATGCCCCCTCCCTATGTTTCTTGTCTTCCCACTTTTGCGGCCCCTTCTTGATGAGTTGGCTCCCCCTGTCCCAGATCTCGGCTCAGGACGGGCCCTCCAGGCTCACAGGGAACATATTAAGCTTTTAAGGGAATTGAAAATTCTTGACAAAGAACTTAAAGATCTTGCCCTTGAAGTGGTGGCTCCCGGCCCGCTAAAACTATCTCAAAAATCTATTAAATCAAAAATTAAGCCTCAGCCTGTCCTGGCATTTCCTGTTATCCGGAGCCAGACCTCTGGGGACTCATCCGAGGTGGCCACCCAGAGCGGCCCCTCAGGGGGTTTGGAAGACCAAAATGATGAGGGGGAGGGGGAGGAAGAGGAAGAGGTGCCAGAGCAGTCATCAGAGGACCCCCGCCAGGACAGACTTATCACAAATTAAATTTCCGCCTTGTTGAAAAGCTGAAATCCGCCTGTGCTCAGTATGGTCCTACAGCTCCTTTTACATTAGCCTTGGTGGAAAACCAGAGCGAACAATGGTTGACCCCTAATGACTGGTATTTTCTTGCCCGTGTGGCTCTTTCTGGGGGTAACTTTGTCCTCTGGAAAACAAAATTTACAAGAAATTGTCGAAAAGTTGCTCAAAAAAATATTGAACAGCCGTCCTCAAAAACTTCGACGCTAAAGAAACTCCTCCTCGGCAACCTCCCTTATGATACAAATGCAACACAGGCAAAATTCCCTCCTGGCCTCCTGGCCCAGATTCAAAACACTGGGGTCCAGGCCTGGAAACGCCTGCCCCAAAAGGGTTCAGCTACCACCTCATTGGCAAAGATTCGTCAGGGCCCTGATGAACCTTTTAGCGATTTTGTCTCTTGCTTAAATGATGCAGCTGAGAGACTGTTCAGGCATGACAAAAACAAAAGTACCCTAATTAAATAAACACTTGGCCTTTGAAAACGCAAACCCTGCCTTCCACTCTATGCCCCCACTGCAACAAGGGCCGTCACTGGGCTAGAGAATGCAGGTAACAAGGGTACTTACTTTAAAGTTTTGGCACAGGAAGAGGCCTGGGAGCCAGAGAGTAAATGGTATTGACAGATGAGGAAGGCTTGATTTTTGGGTGCTCACTCTCTGGACCTGCTATTGGACTGCTATTCATAGTCATGGAAGTATCCAGACTAAATGTGCTTCCAAGTCTAGGAACATCTCCTCTAGGTTCCATTTGTGAAGGCAATGAGAATGGAAGTGAGTGCTGATTGGTCAGTTCTCTTCCATTCCAAGGATCACTAGGGCTTGGGGTAGCTACTGGTGCTTTCGGGATTTGCCGAGGCAACCATGAGTCCCCTGGGCGGCGAGAGGGGAAGGGGGACATTTTGTCTCTGGATGGACAGTCACCTGGTGTGCAGGACGGGCCGTCTCTGGGATCGTGTTTCTGCTTTGGCAGAGTGGGGTCGGTCTGGGGGTGGTGGTGGTGGAGGATCTCAAAATGTAGGAGGTGTTGGCGATGGTTTGTCTTTATGGGAGGCCTTGGAGGTGGTTCCCAGGACTGGGGTGCTGGTGGGGCTGGATGCTTGCTGTTGTGGAGGGTCAGGTCTTGGTGGCCCTGGGGAGAGGGGAGCTTGTGGGGCCGTGGAGGGTGGAGGGGAGGGCCTTTCCACCTTGGCGTCTGCCGGCTCCTTCATTCATGGTGAGAGAGTCACAGGGGCCGGCAGGGGAGGGTCTGGGGGGGGCAGCAGCCTTCTGATTCTCATGATGTGAGGTAGGAGAACATTCAGCATTAACACCACTGCTGATCATCACAGAAAGACTAAATCCTGTTAATGGTGCCAAAAAAGAGATAGACTCTGCTCCCAGATGGTTGCCGGAATGCCTGGTTAGAGCTGTAAATATACCTGATCTGCCCAGGAGAGATAGCCCCTCTCCTGAGGAAACTTCTTCAACTACCTCTGAAATTTCCTCAAGACAAAATTCTAGGTGAAAGAAGCAAGATACAGATAACAACACATGTGATAGAAATGTAAGTTCATGAAAAAAAAATTGAAATTGGGTCTTCTGACACTATCTCAGGGCTGGTTAATAGCCAAAAAAATTAAAGGTAAAAAAAATGAAATGTTTCTGTGTTTTCCTGGATTTTTTTTCTGTATCTCTTCCTTTGAGAAAATACTCTCAATGATTTGCCTAGTCACACAGGTTTAGCAGGTACCAAAATTTTATTGCAGAAATATTTTCTGGTTTATTTATTTATAGGTGTATATATGGTGTGTCACGGTTTGGATGTGAACTGGCCACCATGGTCTCATGTATTTGAATATTTGGTTCCCAGCTGGTGGCAGGATGGGGAGGCTGTGGTCCCTTTGAAGATGGAACTTTGATGGAGAGAGAGTGTGTCTCTTGGGGCCTTATTGGGTTTATCTCATCCCCAGACCCCAAGCAAATTTTCTGTGCTCTTTGGCTCATCAAGATGTGAGCCAACCACGCCAGCATCTCAAATCGCTGTGGAAACAAGGACACTCCAGCTAGTCCAGTTGGAAGCCTTCTCTTTCCTTGAAGTGCTGCAGCATCTGGACCGTCATGAGGCAGGGAAATAAACTTTCTTCCCTTGAGTCACTTTTGTAATGCACTTTCTCATAGGGACAAGAGGGCTCACCAATGCATGGTATTAGTTATGTTTACATTTTTGGTAATTTTGACACAATACCTGGCATAAAGTAAAGGTGGATTCTAAGTTTCAGAGGCCGTACTCTAGAGATCTTGGCTCTTAGACCCAGTGATTCTGGGCATGTAGTGAGGATGTCAAGGTGCTTGGGGATATGTAGCAAAAGCTACTAACATCAATAGTGGACAGGAGGAAGGGGTAGAAAAGAAAGGAGAGGCCAAAAAAGATACAGCATGAAGAAGGTCCACAGGGGTCAAATTCTAAGAGCCATCTCCTAAAATTCTCAGAACTTCTCCAGATTTGTAGTAAGAGCCAGGGGATCCAATAATTTAATACATGAGCTGTTTGGCTGACATTTTATGTCAAAACCACTGTTCCTGGCCCCTGTAAGTCTCATATCCATTTCATTAGGGAATATACATTCAGCCCATTTCTAAGAGTTCCTAAAATTTAAACAACTGTAGCATTATCCAAAAGTCCAAGTTAAAAGTCTCTTCTGATTTTCAAACTCTTGGCTGTGAACCACAAGAAATCCACACAAGTTACACACTCCCAGAATAGGATGGCACACAGTAAAAATTCTTATTCCAAAGTGGAGCTGGAAAGCTGAAGAACAACATCTGAAGATTGTGTTCTCTTTCCTACATATACACACCGCACTAAATTAAAGTATATGTCTTAGCATAAGTTTTTATATATAAATTTGTATTTTTTCTTTCTTTTTTAATAAACAGAATTAAGTAGACTATTGTAATCTACATTTTCTTCCTTTGTGTTTTTGAGACAAGGCTTCACTACACAACTCTCCATGGCCTGGAACTCACTACTTTGACCATAATAGCTTCAATCTCATAGAGATCCACTTGCCTCTTCCTCTCAAATTCTGGGATTAAAGGCTCACATATTTTTTTTAAAGGAAGCTTTTGTACAGGAGTTAAAAGATGAATTGGGGAGATGGCTCAGTGAGTAAAGTGATGACAAGGTCTGAATCCCAGCACCAACACAAAAAGCTGAATGTGGTAATGTGTGCCTCTAACCCCAACACTGGTGTAGTAGAGACAGATGGATTCCTGAAGCTCACTGGCTAGGCAGCCTAGCCAGTCAGTGGGTTCTAGATTCAATGAGAGACCTGTATTAAGATTATAAGGGAGAGAGCCTGATAGAAGATACCTGGCATTGATCTCTGGTGTCGACATGAACATACATGGGAATGCACACACACACACACACACACACACACACACACACACACACACACACACACACACGAGGAGATTTTGGAGGGGGAAAAATCAAGAAGAGAGAGCAATGGAATATATACTTCACAAATCCAGAAAGGGAAGTCTTTGATGGAAAGAAAGGGATGAGTAAGAGGGGAAAGAAAGGGATGCAGTTTCATTGTAGGGGTATAAAAGAACAAAGTATTATGAAATATAAGTATGATAATGTTATAGTGAAGCCCATTTGTTTGTACATGCACCAACAATTAAAAGAGGAAAGGCTAAGAGAAGCTCTTGCATCCACTCATTCAGTTGGCAAGTGCGGTGGATTGAAGACATTAGGAGGCTAATGATGGATAAAACTCAAGACTTTCACTCCTGGGATTTATAGTAGAAATGGGTCATAAAAACAGTAGTAAAGCTCAAAAAATTGAAGAAACATGATGCCATGATGAGTTGCCACCTCTGATGATCTTGATCACCCTTGATTTAGTCCCAGGGTAAGGTCAGAAATGTTAAAAAGTATGCAATTTTACAGTGACAACTTACAGAAGACCTTAAAAACCAGTGCCCACCTATATCCATCTACTATGATTGAGTCTCATAAAGAAATTATAGATAGAAGGCTCTGGCTCTGAACTCTTCTTTTTAACCAATCCTACAAAGTCCTCCTTGGTCGAGATGTTAGTACTGTGAGGAAAAGAGAAAACAGAAAGTTGCACATCTATGTCTATGGCTCTTTTAGCCACTAAGTAAAAGGGGCACCTTTACAGACAGACTCATCTATTATCTCACATTCAAAATATCCCTTTTTGTTGAGATCTTGGGGATTATTCCCACAGAGAGTTTCCAGAGACAATCCTGATGGCTATCTCTATGCCAAGCATGCCCGCTTATACTCCCATTCACAATTTTAACCTTTAACTCATACACTTCATTACCATGAATTGATCACAGCCAAGCATGTGTTCACTATCTTTCCTTTTTGAGCTATGACCTTAAATTGGTCATGCTCAGGAATGAACGTACTTGTTAACTGAGCATGCCCATGAATGTGCCCACCTCAAAGTGTCTTCCTACATAAATATGTATAGGTTCCTCAGAGAGAATCACCTCAATTTGTTAGTTCAAGCAAAGCATTGCTTTTTAAATAACAACTGTTCTGTAGAGAAGAGCTCTTTTTCTATTCTTGTATTTCTAGGTTGAGCAAGTTTTGGTTTCATTCTCACCAAGATGAAAACTCATCTCATCTCATTGAATTTCTATCCTTTTGGTTGGCTGGGTCAATAGCATAAACCAAGGACAAAGTATTCTTAATCCCAAACCCTGTGGTCCATCAGGAGATGGTCTTTTCACTCTGATTCTAAATTGATTTTTTTTCTATGAGACTGTAATAAAATTATATGTAACTAGGTTCATAAAAGGCAATAAAGATGCATGGGCTATCATCAATTTAGCTTGCTGTTTTGGTGGTGGAACCCAAAACCTCACACATGCTAGGTGAGCACTCTTTCTCTAGCCTGTGTCCCCACTTAAGCCACATCAGTGTTTCAAAGTCCAGTTTGTTTTAAAAAATAACTCAGAGTAGAAGACTGGAATCCATAACATTGGCACATTTAAAATATTTACTTTATTTGTGTGTAACCCTTTGAGTGTACTTACAAAATTCACTTGAAATGAAATGCCAAAGTAAAAGCGTTGATGGCCTTTCTTTCTTTTGGCCTTTATCTTTTAAGTTTAATTCAGAGCAAATGTCTAGAACCCAGGAATGCCTTCCCATGAATATTTATGGGCACTACCCTCAGTTTAGTTTAGTTGTATGAGCGGTGCCCCAAGATGCTGTTCATGTTGCTACTTCTTAAAGTTGTTCTCAATAAACTGAGAACTTTTAAGAAACCCCTGCATATCTTAGAATTCTTTAGAATACTGAAAATACACATTGGCAATCTTTTTTCACAAGAGTTTTTATCTAGCGGTCAGAAGTAGGGTAGACAATTCGATTTTAACATTTTTTTCAAGTAAGTAATAAGAAGACAGGTTGACCTAAGTTGATGGTTAATTTTATTTTGTTTATCCTTCTGGCCTATTTTTTCCCCAAGCATAGATCTTTTATAATATAGTACAGAAATCAAAATGTGATTAACTATTATTTGGTTTAAACAAAATTTAAATTTTTTAAAATCAAATTTTTTTTCTTGTCAAAATATGTCAACTTTTAATAGTCTCAAAATTTTCAGTTATTTCTCAAAGTGATAATATGTTGATGTATCCAACAGTCTTATTAAATAAGAAACACAGAAACAATGTAAAAGAGAAAGCCGAGAGGTCAGAGCTCAGAGCTAAAATCTCACCCTTCCTCCTACGCGGTGTCCCAGCTTCCCGAAAGAGAGCTATATCCTGTCTGTTCATTTTTTTATAGTATTTTGTTCTGCCTTCTCATTGGTTGTAAACCCAAACACGTGACTGCCTCGTCACTGTCTGAATGTACAGCCCCCTAGGTCTTAAAGGCATATGTCTCCAATGCTGGCTGTATCCCTGAACACACAGAGATCTATGGGATTAAAGGCATGTGCCACCACCGCCACACTCTGTCTATGGCTCTAATAGCTCTGACCCCCGGGCAACTTTATTTATTAACATACAATCAAAATCACATTTCAGTACAATTAGAATACCACCACAATAATATATGTAAATAATTTGCTTAAATGTGCACTACATTTATAAACTCAAAAATCAGAAGGTGGTACCCATTTGTTGTATACCATGTTAAGTAAAACAAGACAAGTTATAACTTTTGAGATTAATAAAATTCTGAAAACTCCATTTGTTTCCATGCTTATTGATGCTTTTAGAAAAAAACTGTAATTACTAAAGACCTGGATGAATTAAATGGAAGGGAGAGAATTCCAACAGTATTTCTGTAATAAGGTGGAAGAAGTTTTAGGCTGTGTATGTGGATTTTAAAAGTCTATCTACAAAGCTGAGAAAGTGGTTCACCATCATTGATAGGCATACTAAGACATACTACATGAGAATAATTTCAATTCCAAAGAAATTTTGAGATAAGTAATTAAGAAAATATTTTCTTCTTTTTTAATTTTATGTCATCATCAATTCCAAATTTCCATTTAATTGACATTATAGAATGATTTACATTTAATTATGATGTCTTAGTTACTTTTCCTTTTCTGTGGTAAAATATCCTATAGGAGAAACTTAAGGGAAAAAGAGTTGATTTTAGATGACTTTCAAGAGTACAGCCCATCACTGTGGGTAAGTCACAGCAGCAGTAACCTGGAGCAGCCAATTACATTGCATCTTGTTAAGAACCAGAGGACCACAAATACAGTCCAGGATCCCTGCCCAGGGAATGGTGCCAACAATCGATCGGCAGGTCTTTCCATGTCACTTAACCTAATCAAAAACAGTCCCACAGGCATACCCAGATGCCAGTCTCCTGGGTGTCGACAGCTTTCCTTGAGCTATCCATTGAGATTAACCATCCTAAGATACAAATAAAATTTATTAATTTGAATTTAATGTCTAAGTATCTAGAAAAAAATCATTCCATTGAATAAATTAATTGCTTAGTTGTTTACTAAAGCTAATTGTTAACATAAGGAGAAACAACTTCTGATGGTACTACAGACTACTCCAGGAAGGGGTAGTTCCCCATTCTCAGGTTATTCTGAAGCAGAAACAGTCATTGAAATACCAAAGGGAGTGATTCAAGTTTCCTGGGAAATTTCCACCAGATATAGTAACCATTTAAGATCTCTAGTGACACCCTTAAGTAAAAGCATTGAGTGAAGATCCAACTTAGTTTGTGTAAGTTCTTTTCCAACAATGATGTAAAGGAAATGCTTTTAAATAGCCTTTCTTTCCTGTTTGCTCATTTACTTGAGATGCAGTCTTATTGTGCAGCGTGGGCT
This sequence comes from Peromyscus maniculatus bairdii, assembly GCF_049852395.1. NCBI lineage: Eukaryota > Metazoa > Chordata > Mammalia > Rodentia > Cricetidae > Peromyscus > Peromyscus maniculatus. Next base: position 11,746,471 of record NC_134854.1, read on the forward strand.
AGACTTAACTCATCTTATAATCTAGTCTGCCCTGGAACTTGCCCCATCCTTCTAAGTGCTGAATTTTCATGGCTGCACCAAACACAACTCCTGGTTATTTTAATATATGGTATGCCAGAATTTCCTTGAAGTACCTTATTGCTCTGTTCTCCCGTGTCCAGATGTTTCCAATTGTACCATTGTGTGGTGCAGTGTCAGTGAACTGGAAACATTTTCTATCCAGATGTTTTAATTGCACACAGACACCATCATTGGCTATTAACATTGACGACTGAAGAAAGGAATGACTTTTCTGAGTGAAGGTCAATTTTAAATTGTTTTTATCTCCTTTCATTTTTGTCTCATTTCATTTTATTCTGTAGTATTTTATGACAAGAAAATGAAACCAAAGGAAGAGGAAGTTTACACACATTTTATTTTAAGTTACAGTTTATATGAGCATCAAACACGAGTGTTTTATTTAATTCTTTGGGTTGATACCTTTCTGGTTTCCTGAAATATAATACCCATTAATCCATGTTTGCAGACACCTTGAAATATTTATTGAATAATACAATACAGATTCTAAAACATAATCTTCTTTTATGAATACTGGCACAAGTTCACCCAGCTCTGTGGAAGATTTAAGAAGAATGGCAGGGCAAGATCAGACATTGTTTACATCTCACCTCCAGCAAGATATAACTTTACTCTTGGCTGACCTTTAAGCAAAAGCAATGGTTATGTAACCACGTAAGCTAAAAACTAAACAGGAAAAGACAAGCGAGGGGTCACAGAGCTGGGAATGAACTACAAACTTACTCTATTTGTTAAACTTAGATTTTTATCATGTTGCTCAAAGAAACACTGAAGTTTCCCAAATGAAAAATGTGACTGATATTTTATCTTTGCTATCTGAATGTATACATAAATATTTCAACATTTAAGAGAAGTTATTTGGAAGTCTACAATAAAATTCATTGCAGTATCTTGCAATATTAACAGTATTCACTATTGACAAAGTCAAATTTTGGAATGAACTGCATTCTGTCATTGAATAAATGCCCATGAATATTGTTCCTGAAATATATCATCTGAGGTTGTTCTGAAAGCAAATAGATTTATCTTTGGAAAATTTTAAACACAACATTTATCATTTGTAGCATATAAATCAAATTAATAATGGCTGCATGGATTTTTTTCTATTGGGAAAATTCTTTCTGAGTAAAAACAACAAAATAAATTAAATGGTACCATGCAGAAATAGTCTGATACTGAATTATCTTCATTTTAGTAATATATAAAATGTTATTAGCAAATAAAAGGTTTTTTATGTGTGTCCTGGATGAGTACCTAGATTTTCCACAGAATTAAGTCATCATTTAGTATACTTTTATTTTCATATGTAGTAAAATCATCAGTATGACTATATACATTTTAAATACCATTTAAACAAGGGAGCTATAACATAAGTTGCATTAGAAAAGACATAAACAGAAAGGTTGAGTGTGAGAGCTAAAATGTCACTGAAATTGTGCTGTTCACAGATCAATAGGACACAGATTGTTTCAATCCAGCTGGAAACATAAAGGTATCCGATAAACAGTCAAAATACCATATGCAAGTAGCAAAGTAGATGATCATATCTGAGTACCCAGAAGCAAGAAAACCTGGGGTTTGGCAGATGAAGAGTCGTTTAGACAGGACCGCTTCTCTAAAAGGTTTTGACAATGAGTCTAAGAAGCCCACTGGATACATCAAGTCTCTTGACTCGAAAATTGGGTTTAAGAAGGTGAAAGGGGCAGCTGAAGAAGAGCAAAGTTATGGAAGGGCCCAGTGACAAGGGCACCAAGAGTTCTAGAGGGGGTCAACGGTTGTCACATGACCAACAAGACCATATTGGAACTTGGGGATAACCAGTGTGGTTGCATTTGGAGAACGAATGCAAAGAATACAAGACCAGCCTCTGAAAAAGGAATCAGTTTGGAGCATGTGGCATTAATTGAGAACTGTAGTCACACTGGAGAAGTGGGGAGAAGAAAGATTTGAGAGCAGCTCAGAAGGCATCTAACTGAAGGTGCTCTGTGAAGAACAAGGTGGTCCTGGAATTCACTGATACATGAACTTGGAAAGAGGACCAATTATGGGAAGATAAAATGCTAAGTATAATTTTAGACTTATTATTCACCTTTTTTGTTTGTTTTTTCTTTCATTTTTCTTTATTAAATTTTCTACTCACTCCACATACTATCCACAGATTGCCCCCTGTTCCCTCCTCTCACCTCCCAACACTCTCTCCCAAGCCACCCCGCATCCCCACATCCCCCAAATTGGGGTCTCCCATGGGGAATGAGCAGAGCCCAGCACACTGAGCCTAGGCAGGTCCAAGCCCCTTCCCACTGCACCAAGGCTGTGCAAGGTGTCACACCACAGGCACTGGGTTCCAGAAGCCTGCCCATAAACCAGGGACAGATCCCGATCCCCCTGCCTGGGTGCCCCCCAAACAGTTCAAGCCAAACAACCGTCTTCTGTATCCAGAGTGCCTAGTCCAGTCCCATGAGGGCTCCACAGCCACCAGTCCACAGTTCATGGGCTTCCTCTAGTATGGCCAGTTATCTCTGCATGTCCTCCCATCATGATCTCGACGTCTCTAGCCTGCAGAATCTCTCCTCTCTCTCATCAATTGGATTCCTAGAGCTCAGCCTTTTGTAAAACCTATATATAAATGTTAAATAAAGACCCACACCTTCCTCCCTCCCCCCTCTCTCTCTTTCTCGTGTGTGTGTGTGTGTGTGTGTGTGTGTGTGTGTGTGTGTGTGTGTGTGTGTGTGTGTATGTTGAAGCCAAAGAGGTATGTCCTGTCCTGCACTATACTCTCTGCCTTATTTCTTTGAGACAGGATCTCTCACAGGGTCATTGATTAACTCCTGCCACCACCACCCCTCCTTCCACACAGTTTAGTCACAAGCGTGGCCTTCCTCTGCCTTTTGTGTGGGTGCCAGGTCTGAATTCTGATCTTCATGCCCAGGTTCTTTCTCTGCCTCCACCTTGAGGATCAGGAAGTAAGATCTCAGCTTTTTCTCCAGGGCCATGCCTGCCTACCTGCTGCCATATTCTCCACCATGGTAATTAAGGACTCTAACCTGGAACCATGAGCCCTCAAATTAAATGCTTTCTTGTATAAGTTGCTTTAGTCATGGTGTCACTCAACAGCAACAGAAAAGTAACTAAGACAGTAATGGAGCCAGAATACTATTTCCAGAAAGGAGTTACAAAATTGGGCAAAATAATTTTTTTCTAGAAAGTAATATTAGATTAGACTGAGGATGAAAAATGTAATGGGACTAAGTCCAGACAGTGCCTTTTATTAAAGAACTAAGGTGCAGCCAGATACTTTGTAGTGTTTTTCTGTTATTTTGTTTATTTGTGAAATTGGTGAGCCTTGTAAGATTATGCTGTTTTTACAGTGTTGCAAGGTGATTTGTATTAAGAATCAGCTATGACTACTTCCTGTGGAGGAAAGATCCATCAATTGCAGCTCAGGTTATTTGTCAGTTATGTGGTTTAAAAATTCTTTGGCAGACAGGATTAAAGTATGTGAATTGATCCTGAACTCCAGCTGAGGGGTCTGTGAAATTATAAAGATAATATGTTCAGTACAACATCTCCTGCTGCCTAATTTAAAGGTGCTGGGTAGGAGGTCAGAGAAAGAGAAGGCAGTTGGATAGCACTATATGAAATATTTTAAATAAATGGTTTGTAAGAGACTAAATTATTATGTTAAGGAATGACTTTTTTTTCTTCCTAAGCAGAATCATTATGTCATTTAATTTATGAGTGAGAGCATTCTTCGAGTCTTGGGGCTTCTGGTTCATCCAGGTTTCTGAACAACATTATTCTCTGTGGTGTAATGTTTAATAATTTCCTAATAATTTCAATGATCAGCAAGAAGAATCTGTTATTTTATCCTTCTAATTTCTTCAGAAAAGCTAGACTCTAATATATAGAGAAATATATTTGTAGTTTTTTATAAGAATTCTTGACGATCTTGGGTTATATTTGCTACTCAGAAACAATCTTGAACAACTTACAGATCCCAAGAAGACTAACTACAGTTGCATGGCATCATGGAGTCTCTTAGTTTTACAATATAGATGTTCAGAATTAAAGGATTAATAACATCAAAAAACCAGTCAGTTAGGATGCTCTGTTGCATAGAATTTCTGATACTCAAAAAGACTAATAACATATCACAGAATAAAAATAACTTCAAGCTTGTAGAAAAGATGAAATAAACAAAAACATGGACGATAGGCAGAAGGAGCCAAAAATAAAGAAAATGACACATGATAAGAGAGTGTCACCTGCCAAAGATGAGCTCAAAATGTTCTCCAAGCTTGCTACATTGGTGAACTTATATTTCATTAGAAAGCTGATGGCATCGATGAGGAAAAAAGTGAGGTCCTCGTATAGAAATCGTTTATTCATAACCTGTGAGGATGAGAGAGGCTACTTTTAAAGGGGAGGGGTGGGGAGCTCACATCATTCACTGGGGACAGAGCGAAGAAGAGTTCCCTACTGTGTCTAAGAAGGTCCTCATCTTCACAACAATGCCTAAGTTGTTGTTGTGAGGGGGATTATGGAAACGGGACACTAAGTTTTAAACTACTAACATTATTTCTAGCGTATAAAACCAAGAACCCCAAATCTACTACTTTTGTTTTATTCTGAAAGCTATCAGTACAATGTACAAGTCTGTTTTTTCAATTTCAATTTTTTAATTTTATTTAAGTAACATTTTCTTCATTTATTTTACATATCAACCCCAGTTTCCCCTCCCTCCTCTCCTCCCATTTCCTCCCCCCACATCCACTTCTCCTCAGTTTCCATTCAGAGGGGCAGGCCTCCCATGGATTTGAAGGCATATCAAGTTGAGGCAGGACCGAAACTCCTCCCCTAGTATCAAGGCTGGATGAGGTAATCCATCATAGGTAACAGCTTCCCAAAATCTAGCTAAGTTCCTAGGCCCACTGCATGTGTGTGATAGTTGTATAATTTGGTCTCTTTGTAAGGCTTCTAGCAGTGAGATCAGGATCTGTCCATGGAGATTAGCAAATCTCTTTTTAAAATTTAATTAAAATATAATGGTATTATTTCCCTTTTCCCTCTCTTCCTTCCTAACCCTCCCATGATAGCCTGTTCCCTACATTTACAGCCTTCTCTTCTGTAACCATTGTCATTTATACAGATTTAAATGAATAAATATAGATACCACTCTGGGACTCCTTGGAGTCTGAGCCCAGAACTTCAGATGAGTGCACTGGTTAACTCTCTTCAGAAGACCTTCTTCTTGAAGTATGTGATAATGAACACAGAGACCCACAACTGTACAGTATATAGAGGGTGATGTTGAAGCACTGAGTTCTAAATTGGATGTCTTTATCACACCTCTCCCCTCAAAGCTTGAGGATCTACATGAAAAGGAGGCAGAAAGATTGCAAGAGCCAGAGGTGGTAGATGACTTCAAGAAAACAAGAGACTTCCAGACACAATGGGGCTTAAGCAAATAAAAACTCAGAAACTATGATGGCATGACCAAAACCTGCATAAGTTCAAGCCAGACAAAATCCCAGCACTGAGAAGGGAAAGTAGACACAAAGCCCAACCACTAGCCAACCTAATTGCAGCTGGTAGCTTGTGGGAGAGTGTTCTAGTTAGGTTTCTATTGCCAGCACAAAACACCATGAACAAGTCAAGTTATAAAACAATGCATTTAATTGTAGGCTTATGGTTCCAGAGGGCTAGTCCATGGCCATCATGCTGAGGAACATGGCAGTAGGCAGGCAGCAGTAATGCTGGAGCCGTAGCCGAGAGGGACATTGGGACCCTCAAGTTAGATGCAGGGAGGGTGAAACTAGTCCTGGCATGGACTTTTTAAACTTCAGTGCTCACACCCAGTGTCACACCTCCTTCAACAAGGCAACACCTCTGAATTTTTCCTAAACAGTTCCTCTAACTGGGAAAGAAACATTCAAATATGTGAGTCTATGGGGGCCATTTTTATTCAAACCTGCATAGAGAGGAAAAGTGAGTTTTCCTCAGTGGAGTGACATTAGATATATCAACCATGCTCTAGATAAGGCTTCATGTTCAGAATTAGATGGCCAGTGCAAAACAGACTGTATTTTTGTGTTTTGTTTCGTTTTTGTTTTTAAGACAGAGAAAGGACACCATATTGGATGAGTAGGTGGCAGTATCTGAGGGGAGTTGAGGAAGGGAAAATAATATGATTAAAACATATTGTATGAACTTCTCAAGAAGTAAAAACATTAAAAAAGAGAAAACAAACAAACAAACAAACAAAATCAGCACACCGAGTCTGTTGAGCATTGCCTGCATGTATATTTCTAGGACTGTCTACTTGGTGTTGGATAACAAATTAGGGGGCTAATCCCTGGGGAATAGTAATTTTTTTCTGTCTCAAGAGTTGTTGATTGCCTGTAGATCTTCATCTAGGGGTGGGACTCTATGAGATTTCCTCCACCTGGATTGGAGCAACCACAGAAACAAGAAAACTAAAAGGGACCATTGGGGGAGAGAGGAGAGAGGAGAGCAGTTCTGTTGGAATTGTTCTAATCCTGTTTAAGCAGCCATATTGTTGAGCTTTCACGGGGATGGAGGTGGAGTAGCTTCCTTGTTATAGCTAGAAGTCACAATCCTATAGCAGGTTCTCTGGCCCTCCGGCTCTTACAATCTATTTGTCCCGTCTTCTGCTATGGATTTGGGTGTAGGAGCTGTATTTTAGATGTATCAGCGAGGGCGGGTACCTCCATTGTTCTTTGACTGGCTGTAGCTTTCTGTAATGGTCTCCTTTTGCTGCCAAAGCAGCTTCTTTGAAGAGGGGGTGAGGGTCTCTCTTCATCTCGGGCACAGGAACAGCATTTATAACGTAGTTAGAAATTATACTGGTTTAGGAAAGTGGTAGTAGTAGGTTCTCTTCTAAGATCCATGACCTTACTAGCCACATGTAGTTAGCTAGGTTTCCAGTACCAACCATGATTTCTCTCATGTCAAGCAGGCCTTGAGCCAAATTAGACAGCTGTTGGTCACCCCCAAGATAAAAATGCCACCCTTGTACCTTTAGAGACATCTTGCCAGGCTGGTTATTGCTGTGGTTTATGGATGTCACAGCTGGATATGGCCATTGATTACTTTCCTTGATAGCTTATATATATCCTTCTGTTGCTGTGAAAACCCTCAAGGAGGAGAATTTCTGGTCAGTTCTAGCTCAAATTCTGAATCCTATTCCAAAATGTTAACTTCATCAATGGGGACTTACCTTTAACACCCGGGAAGTAATCAAGGGCAATAGCAAATGCTTTATATCCTTTGGGAGTCCTATTACTCCCCTGGTCTCTGACTCCAAAAGAGGTTTTTTTTTTTTTTTTTTTTTTTTTTTTTTTTTTTTTTTTTTTAATGCCTGGTGCTGAAGTTTCTGTTAGGTAGTCCTGCTCCCAAATGGTATAATTTTATTTATATGTATAAATGTAATTTTGGGGAAAATATAAAATAATATTGTAGCTAGAGTTTTCCTGCCTGGCCCACAGTCAGGACAAATCTCTCTCACTTACCAGTCCCACAGCCACTCAGATCCAACCAAGTAAACACAGAGACTTATATTGCTTACAAACTGTATGGCACTGGCAGGCTTCTTGCTAACTGTTCTTATATCTTAAATTAATCCATTTCCATAAATCTATACCTTGCCACGTGGCTCGTGGCTTACCGGCATTTTCACATTCTGCTTATCCTGGCGGCAGCTGGCAGTGACTCCTTCTGCCTTCCTGTTCTTTCTTTTCTCCTCTCTGTTAGTCCCGCCTATACTTTCTGCCTAGCTACTGGCCAATCAGTGTTTTATTTATTGACCAATCAGAACAACACATTTGCCATACAGCACATCCCACAGCATAATATGATTACTTAAGGCTTTTCAAAGACCCTTGTTGTTATTTATCCCCACTCCCTGGCCTTCTTCTGCCTCGTTGATTCATGCTTCCTCACTGTTTTTTACATTTTCCTTGAACATCACCTTTTCCTGCTCTTCTCCTCTCTCCTCTTTCCCACAATGGTCCCTTTTTAGTTTCTTTGTTTCTGTGGTTGCTCCAGGATATGTACTCATATCTGAAGTCTCTTCATAACTTAACACACAGGGATAAGGTTAAAAGTCTCTGAGAATCAGCCACATATGGATGAGTTTGCCTGAGTTTTATGAAAACTTCAAACAACATGATTTTGCTGAAGATTGTCCTGGATGACCTTACTGTAGTCCAATTCAGAAAGTTTATTTTTGTGAAGAATCAGTGAAATATTGACTATAAACAGGTTTTGTTTTCTGCAGCATCTGAAATAGTATTTTTTATATAATTATGCATAATAATTTTTAAAATGTTTTGAAGAAGTATTTCAAATATTTCAAAAAATTTTATAGTAGCATCAAATGGTAATTTATCTTGATATGACTTTGAAAATACTTATGTGAATAGAGCCTAATTGAAATATATAACTGTAATTGATTATACCTACAATTATTTATTTGAATTTCAAGAATGAGAGCCCCAATCTACTTATTTTATTCATGTTTCATATAACTTTAAATTAATACTTACAAAGCACATAAGATTTGCCTACATTTAAACATGAAGTGAAGTTAGTGACATGGGATTGGAAATTTGTCAAGAGAAATGGGAGAAAACTAAAAGAATTCCTTGTGGAAGGGAAAACATTCAAATAGAGAAAATATTACATGATAAGATATAGTCATTAAAAATGGTGATTTTTGCAAATATCAGGTATTGCATTTATTTACAAATATACATATACATATGTTTCTGTGTGTAATTTGTATAAACTATGGTACATGGTAAAAGTTTTCAAGTAATTTGTAGAGTAGCCCAATCTCAAGTGTACATCACACCTGTGTGTATACCATCCTGTAGCTGAAAGTTTTCTGAGACTCTAGGACTTTAGTTTTCTGTACACTAAAGAATGGATGCCCCAACATTGCAAAAGAAATTTGAGTAACTGTCCAGGTCGCCAGATGTCTCTGTTATTCTAGATTTTTGGAAGTTACTTATAATGCTCTTCCTGTTTACTTAGGTAATATATCCTTTTGGGGTGTTTGATGCAGTTGAAGATTAGATAGTTATATGCTATGGGATGTTCCGTATGCTGTGAATATGTGTTGTTATGATTGGTTGATAAATAAAGCTCTTTGGCCAATGGTGAGGCAGAATAGGGTTAGGTGGGACATTCTAACTAGAGAGGAGGAAGGAGAAAGGCAGAACAGAGAGGACACTGCCAGCTGCTGCCATGAGAAGCAAGATGTAAAGATACCAGTAAGCCATGAGCCATGTGGCAAAGTATAGATTTATAGAAACAGGTTGATTTAAGGTATAAAGACTGAAAACATGAAGCCTGCCATGGCCATAGTTTAAAAATAATATTATCCTGTGTATGTTTATTTGGGTCTGAGTGGCTGTGGACTGCGATGCTGAGGGAGCTGGGCAGGCACAGGAAAACTTTCAGCTACAGTTATGATAAAAGATAAATTAGATATAAAACTTTAGACTCACAAATATAGGATAGATGATAGAATATTTTCTTTAATTTTGCCAAATACAAGTAGACTAGATATTGCAACTATAATTCTTGCTAGTAAAATGCTTTGTTGTATGTAATTTTACTGTGTGCTGAAGTTAAAACTTCCTTTTGAATAGAAAGAAAAGGGGAAATAATGGGTGATGTCATTCTACATACTGTGAATGTGTTGCTCTGATTGGTTGATAAATAAAGCTGTTTGACCAATGGTAAGACAGAATAAGGTTTGACAGGACATTCCAACTAGAGAGAGAGGCAGGAGAAAGGCAGCCAGAAGAAGCAAGATGTAAAGTACCGGTAAGGCATAAGCCACGTGCCAAAGTATAGATTTATAGAAATAGGTTAATTTCAGATGTAACAGCTAGCTAGTGAGAAGCCTGAGCCATTTGAGCCTATAGTTTAAAAATGATATAAGCTTTTGTGTGCTTATTTGAGTCTGAGTGGCTGCAGATTGGGCAGGACACAGGAAAACTTTCAGCTACACTGTCCATCTATAGAGATCCGTGTACTACAGGGCATTTATATCAGAGCACTTAATTATACCACACAATTCAGCAGCCATAGAGTGAGCATTCTTAGCTATAAATGGTCAGTGTTGCTCATTGAGTACATTTTAGGGGAGTGACCTCTCTTTTGATGTCAAATAAGAAAGTGCTTTTTAAAAATTATTTAAGATGAAAATTAATATTTTCAAAAATTCACAGCTCATTATTAGGTTGGATATCTTTTGCTTTGTTCATTTGGGGGTCTGTTGTCATTATAAGCAAGGAGACCAGAATAAATTATTCTCTATTCAGGGTTTGTGAAAATCCAAAGACAACAAATTAAGATTCTGAGAAGTAAAAAGCAATGAAGAAATTGAAAAGCATTTTATCTTGGTCCAAATGCATTTTAAGTTTTCTCTCTTTTTGTAATGATGGAGGCTGAAGGTGGACCCACAGCTTTCCGATTGCTCCTAAGATCCAGTGTGCCCAGTGTCATCCACACATCTGTAGCTGGAAACCTGCTGTGCTCTCCCTCACTGTCCTCACCCCCGAGGACCATAAAGCTCTTGTCCTGTACTTTCCCACCCCCAACTCATCCCATTATCTCAGCCTCCCACACCAGTAGGCATTCACTAAAAAAAAAAAGAGAGAAAAGAAAAGGAAAGAAAAGAAAAGAAAAAAAAAGTTAAATGGACAAGGCAATCAGGCAAGCTACCTGAAGACCCTCATCACTCCCTCCTCCCTTCCAAACCCAATACTCAGTCTAGTCTCTCTGTTTTCCTAGATCTCATTCCCCAGTTTCATCCCCAGTGCTGCAACAGAACACTAGCTGCAGCCTTCCTTGACCCCTGCACACTTTTCCTGGGTATCCCACAGTCCATCCCCTCCAAACCTTCGTCCTCTTACTTGGTCACTCTATTCCAGGCCACAGCTCCACCAGGCACACCCCCACCCCTGCTAATCCACAGGCCACTACTGCCAGAAAACTAGGTAGGCTACCGCAGACCTTCGTTCACTCTCTGTTTCCCAGATCCAAACCCCAGGCTCAGTCCCAGCTCTGCAGTAGAACACCTGTGGCAGCCTTCCCTGGAACCTGCAACCATCTCCTGTGGATACCCCAAGTCTTCCCCTTTTAACCTTCCTCCCCCCACGCATTGCTTTGTCTCGGGCAGCAACCCCATCAAGCATTGCCTGCGAACCAGAGGACTGTTTCTCCCAAGTGGGCTGAAGGCAGATCCACATCTCTCCTACTGCTACTGAGATCCAGTACCACATCTCACCCTCAGCTCTGTAGCAGGAAACCTCTTGTGCTCTCCCTTTCCTCTTGATCCTATCTTCAATGAATTGCCTTCTCCCTGAACATTCCTTCCTCTAACTCCTCCCATTATCCCAGCATCCAATGAAAGTAGGCATTCTCTGTGCACATACCAGCTGAACAGGTCAGTAAAATTGGCAGCACACAGTCATCTTGCTCTCTGAAGATCCATAGAGGAAACAGAAACCAAGAAACAAAACATCCTCGTAACAAAGTCAATCCCAGAAATCAACACCTAGACCTATAATTATCCCAATCCCAAGTGCCTAGATACCAGCATAAGAGCACAATTAATAACAGCCAGTACAATATGTCTCCACTATTGCCTAGCTACCCTACCACAGAAGGCCCTGCATATTCCAACATAGCTGAAGCAGAAGAAACAGACCTTAAAACTAACAATATGAAGATAATAAAGATTATTAAAGAGGAAATGAATAAATCCCTTAAAGAAATTCAGGAAAACACAAACAACTAAAGGAAATGAATAAATCCCTTAAGGAAAGCCAAGAAACAAATGAACAAACAGTTGAAGAAAATGAATAAAAGTTTTCAATACCTAAAAATGGGAACAGAAGCAAAAAACAAAACACAACCAGGGGGGGGGAGATTTTTGCAAATGAAAAATTTAGGAATTTGAACAGGAACTACAGAGGTAAGCTTCACCAACAGAATACAAGAGATAGAAGAGAGACTCTCAAGTATTGAAAATACAATAGAAGAAATGGATACAAAGGTCAAAGAAAATGGTAAATCTATAAAAAAAAATTGACACAAGACATCCAGGAAATCTGGGACACTATGAAAAGACCAAACCTAAGAATAATAGGATTAGAAGAAGGGAAAGAAACCCAGCTCAAGGGCCCTGAAAATGTTTTTAACAAATTCATAGAAAAAAACTTTCCTAACCTAAAGAAGTGGATACCTCTAAAGGTACAAGAAGCATTAAGAACACCAAATAGATTAGAGCAGAAAAGAAAGTCCCCTCAGCACATAATAATCAAAACACTAAACATACAGAACAAAGTATATTAAAAGCTACAAGAGATAAACACCAAGTAACATAAAGGCAGACCTGTTAGAATCACACCTGACTTTTTAATGGAGACTCTAAAACCAGAAGAGCCTGGACAGATGTGCTGCAGACTCTAAGAGACCACAGATGTCAGCACAGATTATTATACATGGTAATACTCTCTATCACCATAGACAGAGAAGACAAGATATTCCATGATAAACTCATATCTATCCACAAATTCAGTGCTACAGAAGGTGCTGGAAGCAAAATTCCAACCCAAGGATGTTAGACCCATGAAAACAGAGACACTAAATAATTTCACACCAGCAAAACCAAAAGAAGGGAAGCACCACCACCACCACACACACACACACACACACACACACACACACACACACACACATACACACACATCACCACCACCACCAACAACAATAACAACAACTCCAACAGCAATAAAATGAACAATCATTGGTCATTGATATCTCTCAATATCAATGGTCTCTTTTCCCTAATAAAAAGACATAGACTAACAGAATGGATATGAAAACAGGATACATCCTTATGTTGCTTCCAAGAAACAGACCTCAACATCAAAGACAGACATACTTTGGGGTAAAAGTTTGGAAAAATATATTCCAAGCAAACAGATCTACAAGCAGGCTGACGCAACCATTTTAATATCTACCAAAATAGACTTCAAACCAAAACAAATCAAAAGAGGTGGGAAGGACCCTACATACTCATTAAAGGAAAACAAATCCACCAAGATGACATTTCAATTCTCAACATCTATGCCCCAAACACTCAAGTTTGTAAAAGAAATACTACTACAGCTTAAACCACATATGTACCCTCATACAGTGATAAAGGGAGACTTCAATATGTCACATCATCCACGGACAGGTCATCCAGAAAAAAACTAAACATAGAATACTAGACCTAGAATATTTTAAATCAAATGGATCTAAGAGATATTTATCAAATATTTCACCCAAACAGAAAAGAATATATTTTATTCTCTGCACCTCATTGAACTTTCTTTAAAATTGACCACATACTTGGATACAAAGCAGGTCTCAACAGATACAAGAAAACTCCCTATGTCCTTTCAGCCCACCATAGATTAAAGCTAGATATCAACAAAAGAAACCACAGAAAACCTACAACAGGAAAACTCAACAACTCTCTACTGAATGAAAAACGGGTCAAAACAGAAAGAATTAAAGACTTTCTAGAATTCAATGAAAATGAATGCACAACACACCCAATGAAAGCAGTGTTAAGAGGAAAATTCATAGCACTGAGTGCCTACATAAGAAAAAAATTGGGGAAATCTCATATTAGCAACTTAACAGCATACCTGAAAGCTGTAAAACAAAATGGAGCAGAAGGCAAGAAACAATCCAATGGAGGGCTAAAATTAATAAAATAGAAACAAAGTGAACAACAAAAAGAATCGATGAAACAAAGAGTTGATTGTTTGAGAATATCAACAAGATAGACAAACCCCTATTCAAACTAACAAAAAGACACAGAGAGAATATCCAAATTAATAAAACCAGAACTGAATATGGGAACATAACAACAGATACTGACACTGAGGAAATCCAAAGTATTACTAGGTCATACTGTAAAAACCTGTACTACATCAAACTGGAAAATCTAAAGTAAATGGATAATTTTCTCAATAGATACCACTTACCAAAATTAAGTCAAAATTAGATAAACTATTTAAATAGAATTATAAACCCTAGTTAAATAAAAGCAGTCATTAAAAGTCTCCCAGTAAAACAAAACAAAACAAACAAACTAACAAACAAACAAAAAACAGTGGCAAATGGTTTTAGAACAGAATTCTACCAGGCTTTCAAGGAAGAATTAATGCCAATACTCCTCAAATTAGTCCGCAAAATAGAAATGGAAGGAAAATTGCCAAACCCATTTTATGAGGACACAATTATCCTGGTACCCAAACCACATACAGACTCAACAGAAAAAGAGAATTACAGACCTATTTCACATATGAACATAAATGCAAAAATACTCAATAAAATATTTGCAAACTGAATCCAAGAACACATCTAAAAGATTATCTACTGTGATCAAGTAGGCTTTGTCCAAAAGATGCAGGGATGGTTCAATATATGAAAATCAATAAAAACAATACAAACATACAAACAAACTGAAGGAAAAAAATCATATGATCATCTCATTCGATGTAGGAAAAGGCGTTTGAAAAAATCTAACACATCTTCATGAAAAAATACCGGAGATATTAGAGATGTAAGGGTCATACCTAAACACACTGAAGGCAATTTACAGAAAGCCTATAGTCAACATCAAAGAAAATGGAGAGAAACTTAAGACAATTCTACTAAAATCAGAGACAAGACAAGGCTGTCCACTCTCTCCATATCTATTCAATATAATACTTGTAGTCTTAGCTAGAAGGAGACGGAGGGGATATAAATTGGAAAGGAAGAACTCAAAGTATCCTTATTTGCAGATGATTTGATTGTATACATGAGTGACCCTGAAAAAACCACCAGAGAAGTCTTTCAGTGGATAAACATTTTCAGTACAGTGGCTGGCTAGATACATTATTAACAAGAACAAAAAAGAATAGAAAAGAAAATAAAGTAGTCTTGTAGCCTTCCTATATACAAATAACACATGGACTGGGAAAGAAAACAACAGCTTTCAAAATAACCTCAAATATTATAAAATATCTTGGAGTAACTCTAACCAAGAAAGAGAGAAACTTGTATAACAATTCCAAGTCTTTGAAGAAAGAAATTGAAGAAGAGATCAGAAGATGAAAAGATCTCCCCTACTCATGGGTTGGTAGTCTACCACATAGTAAAAATGGCCATCCTAACAAAAGTAATCTACAGATTAAATGCAATCCCTATCAAAATTACAATAAAATTCTTTAAAGACTTTGACAGGATAATTCCCAGCTTCATATTGAAAAAACAGAAAACCCAAGATAGCCAAAATAATTATGAACAATAAAAGAACTGCTAAGGTCTCACCATCCCTGATTTCAAGTTTCCCTACAGAGATATAGTAATAAAAACCACATGATATTGGCATTAAAATAGACAAACTAATCAATAGAATTGAATTTAAGACTCATACATAAATCCACACACCCATGGATACCTGATTTTTCATAAAGAAACCATAAATACACACTGGAAAAAAGAAAGCATGTTCAGTAAATGATGCTGGTCAAACTGGATATCTGCTAGTAGAAGAATGTAAATTTATCTATATTATCACCTTGCATAGAACTCAAGTCCAAGTGGATCAAAGAATATCAACATAAAACCAGACATACTGAACTTGATAGAAGATAAAGTGGGAAACAGCCTTCATTACAGGAGGCAACTTCCTGAACAGAACACCAACAGCAAAGGCACTAAGATCAATAATTAATAAATGAGACCCCATGAAACTGAAAAGCTTCTATAAGGCAAAGGACATTGTCAATCAGACAAAGAGGCAGACTATAGAGTGGGAAAGTATTTTTACCAACTCCACATCTAGTAGAGGTCTAATATCCAAAATATATAAAGAACTCAAAAAATAGATTTCAAAAACCAAATAATCCAATTAAAAAAGATACAGATCTAAACAGAGGATTCTCAATAAAGGAATTGCAAATGGCTGAGAAACACTTAAGAATTGTTCAGCATCCTTAGCCATCAGGCAAATGCAAACAAAATGACTCTGAGATTCCCTCTTACACCTGTCAGAAAGGGTAGTGAGGATGTGGAGCAAGAATACTCCTCCATTGCTGGTGGGAACGCAAACTTGTACAGACACTTTGGAAATCAATATGGCAGTTTCCTAGAAAGTGAAGAATCAGTCTACCTCAAGACCTAGCTGTATCACCACTTGGTATATACCCAAAGGACACTCCAACCTACCACAAAGACACTTGCTCAACCATGTTCACTATGGCTTTATTCATAATAGCCAGAGACTGGAAACAACCTAAATGTCCCTCAATAAAAAAGAATGGTAAAGAAAATGTGGTACATTTACACAATGAAGCTATTAAAAACTGAGATCATGAAATCTTCAGGCAAATAGATGGAAGTAGAAAAAAACCATCTTGAGTGAGGCATTTCAGACACAGAAAGTTAAATATAGTTTGCATTCACTTACAAGTGGATATTAGCTGCTAAGTAAATGATAGCCAAGCTACAATCCACAGACACAGAGAGGTTATGTAAAGAGGAGGGGTCTAGATGGGATGCATGCATCTCCCTGGGGGGGGGGGGGGAATAGAATAGGTTTTGCAGGTTGACAAGAGGGTGCAAGTGGGGAGGAGACAATGGGGTGGGAGATGGGGTAGAGAGTGTGGGGAGAAATGGCTGGAATTGGGGGCATTTGGGGCTGATGTGGAACCCTAGTGCAGTGTAAATTTTCTAGAATGTATGAAGGTGATCCTAATGAGGACTCTTAGGAATGGGGGATAAGGAGTCTCAACTGGCTATCTCTTATAGCCAAATAAGGCTTTCAGTCAATTAAATTGCTGGCCAAGAGGGTTCCATGGAAATTCCCAAACAATTCAGGTTGTTGCTAAGACAAAAGGTTGCTCTCTGGAGTCCCATTGCTGAGGACAATATCCCCACAATACATTGAACATGAAGAAGTCAAGTTGGTGCCTACATGGAGCCTTCACCTCTATGTTCTAGTCTCTTTTGTGAAGGAAGGTACTTTGCAGGCTATAGAAAGAGAAACGTGGACACCAACCCAGTTACAAACCTTTTGACCTACAATCTGTCCTGCCTGCAATATATGCTACAGCAATGGTGGAACAGAACTTGTGGGAGTAACCAACACATGTCTGATTTGACTTGAGGGCCAACACTGCTTGAGTAACTAAGAATCAGAGAGAAGATACCCCAGAGACTATGGTAAATCCAAACACTACTGGTCTAAAAAATAAAGTAGCAATAAAATGACTCCTAATGATATTCTGCTATACTCATAGATCAGTGCCTTATCCAGTTATCACCAGAGGGGCTTCTTCCAGCAGCAGGTGGGAAAAAATGCAGAAACCCACAGCCAGACATTGTGAGGAGAGAGAGTCTATATGAGAGGTCTCCATCAAATCTCTCTCCTCATAGTTCAAGGAATCATGCATAAGAGGATGCACAAAGATTGTAAGAGTCAGAGGAGATGGAGGCCACCAGGAAAGAAGGCCTTTGATTCATTCATCTATACAAGGTACATATGAGATCACAGAGACTGAAGCAGCATGCACAGGGCTTACATGAGGCCTCTGTATATACACTTAGTGTTTTAATGGGACTCCTGACCATGAGAAGGAGTGGGTCTCTGACTCTTGTGCATGCTCTTGAGATTCTTTGCCTCCTGTGAGGTTGCTGTGTCCAACGTCGATGTGATAGTTTTTGCTTTGTCTTATTACATTTTATTTTGTCATGTTTGGCTGTGTTTTTGTAGAAGCCTGTTCTTTTCTAATAAGAGACAGAAAGGGAGTGGATCCAGAGGGAAAGGAAGTGGGGAGGACCTAGGAGTAGCAGAAGGCGGGTAATTGATAAGCAGGATATATTATATGAGAAAAGAGTCTATTTTTAATAAAGGAAAAAAATGTAATAATGTTTACTGGCCATCTCTACCATGGAGTATGACAGTTTTCTAGAGTTTACATAGCACTATTATATTTTCCCCCAAAATTAAGTAGTAGAAATTTGTTTATTTATTAATATCGAGGAGTCTTCTATGGAACCTAAAATTGTAGGAAAATGTTTCAATAGGGCTGGTGTCTTTGACTTGCAGAGGCTGCCTTCTCGTGTCTTCATGTGATTTTCCATCCTTTCTAATCTCTTATTATAAGGACACCCATCATATATGATTGCAACTCATTAGAATGACCTCATTTCAACTTAATTACCATTTAAAAGCTCTAATGTCCAAATACAGTTACATTGGGAGGTATGTAGGATTATGATGTCAATCTAAAAATTTTAAAAACATGTTTATTTTATGAGCGCAATTTAGCTGACAAGCTTTACATAATGTAAATATAAACAAA